>NW_020450678.1:227862-313256 GCF_003343035.1 Apteryx rowi | reverse complement strand
CTTTTCCTTCCTTCCTTTCTTTTCCTTCCTTCCTCCCTCCCTCCCTCCCTCCTTCCTTTCTCATTGTTTCTCTTCACTGGCAGTAGCTTTTAGCTGAATTAAACAGCATGAGGATCTGGAAATGGCACAAGTAGCCACCTATCTTTGTAGCTGTGGTGAAACAGTGATGTTAATTCTTAGCTGTCTTCCAGTATGATTTTCTACCATATATGCTGGAGGGTTCTTCAGTATTAGCTGCGAGAAGAACCTCACATTACCAAAAACCTGACATCTTGTGGAGAGAAAACAGTTTCTAAAATCCATGTTTCAAGGTTTTACAAGATGGAAACAGTCTTTTAAAATACACTAGCAGTGATGACAGGTAGCTGTTTTGAGTTTTATTCAGAAATTCTTCATCTTTGCGGAGTTGTCAGATTTTGGGCAAAAATTTGATGTCAGTCTATTTGTGATTATACTAAACAGTAGTGAGGGTTGGTATCCAGCACGGTAACAGGCAAGTATGTAGGCATGCCAGAAATTTGCAAGAGGGGCTCTGAACACACAGGTTGGCAAGTACTGCCAAACGTTACAAAAGCAGCAGAAGGGAACAGTTTGCAAGGGGAACTCAGCCTCTTGGCTGACCAGCTAAACCATGACAAATGGTTCTGTATTAATAGTATGTTCAGCTTCCATTAGGGGAGATGTCATCACAGTACCCGAAGTTTATAGCTGGAAGGAAACTGTGCTGCTCCTCCCTCCTCCTCCTCCTCCTCCTCCATAAATGATGCTCCTTGATCTTCCCTAAATTTTTCAGTCACTTCACAAGTAAATGTTGCTCATGTGCCATGGTCATTTGCTCCAGGGAGGAGATCTTTTTGATGCTATTACTTCCACCAACAAATACACAGAGCGGGATGCCAGTGGGATGCTTTACAATCTGGCCAGTGCCATCAAGTATCTTCACAGCTTGAACATTGTTCATAGGGATATCAAGCCTGAGAATCTGCTGGTAAGTGAAAATTCAGCTTTTGGTATTGTTCTTGCTAACTTGGGAATGCATGAGAGAGTGTCTGGGCTTCTCCCTCCTTCCCCCCCCCCCTTCAGGTTTATTTCAGTCTTCTAAGTCATTGGTCTTTTAATTTTAACCTTAGCATTGTAAAGCTCCATCTAAGAATAACAGCTATCACAAAAAGTGCAGTAACATCAGATGCTATGTGTAGTCTGCTCCCTGGGACACAGGGACAGAATTGTTTCRGTGGCCACTAGAAGTGATCTTTTGTTGTGCTGCAACATAATTCCAGGCTTCTCATAAACATAAAGGTGTTATGTCCCCTAATAGACCAATCTGTACCTCTGCAGTGCAGCACAGTTCCCTAAGTAATTAGCAGCAGTTCAATTTTACAAACAGAGTGGATGTAAGCAACGGACCCTTACCATGCAGTGTGTCAGGGCAGAACCAGGAAGAGATCTTTAGAGTCCTTCCTGTCCCTGCTGCATCTCCCAAATAATCCTATAGCACTTTCTATTAAGACACTTTTCTTGATAGACAGCTTAAATCTTCCCTTTCCTGATTGAATCTGTATGAGTCCCAACCAATGAAGACAATGAAAAAGATCCTCTGACAGTGAGTCCTTCTTCTGGGGCTTTTGCACCCTTGAATGCAGCCATTGTGTTCTCCAGCTGAGAGTTTTGTTTCTTCCGAGAAATTAGTGTCTCCTAATTATTTCACTGCTCTCTGAGTTTTCCCTAATTTGCTGACATGTTCTATTATCAATATGTACCAGTTACTGCATGTTCTGCAACCATACAACAGTATTTAAGATATCTAGAATATCAGTTCTGTGTGCTGTCTGCCATCACTTAGCACATTTAGTACTGCTTGACATTGAAGAGGTGTTACAGGAAAGTTGACTCAAGCAGATCTTAATGAACTTCCAGGGAACGCAATTTTTACGATTGAGATCTCTCTAGTGACAGCTGCCCGTACGGTTCTGGGTGAGAAAGCAGCCATTGGCCTGGTTTTCCAGAAACTACTAAAAACATGTTGGGTAGAACACTCATTAGACACCAACCACTCATGTCCTATAGCAGACTTAATGCTAGCGTTCATAGGTGGCTGCATGCATAAGTTATAGCAGTCACGTCAGGATTCATTAATGGTGTGACTTGGGAAGTGCAGAACTGTCTCAGGGGGAAGGCTTACCCTGCTTTTGTCTTGAAATGTCCCTAAATTCCTAAAGTCTGAAAGTAGTAGAAGCAGCTTTTGGGGGAAGGGAGGAAGGTGAGGGTAGTGGGGAGAAGGTTAAATTTACCTACCCACCCATCTGTGGTAATACTCACTGGCCTACATGTACAATCACATTGTTTTGCATTGTAGCCGAACTGTTTCCAAGTGATTTTTCCAGTGTAGTGCACAAGTAAAAGTCATATATTACTGCTGATACTAAGCAATGAATATACAGGACTGTACTGCTTGCAGTGTCCCAACTTTCGAAAGCCAGTATTTGATTCACAAATTATACTCATCCTCTAAGGTTTATCAAGTCTTTGCCAAAAGTGAACACTGTTTTAGGAGAGTGGTTTTGAACCAGCCTTACCTGAGTTCTGATCCTGTCTCTGACACTGACTGCTTCTGGCCTTAGGTGTCTCTTGACCTTTCTACTTCAGTCATCCTATCTGCTAAATGTGATGGTTGTTCCTTATGTTACAAGATGGCAATTAGGATTATTTTCCTGGCATTTATAAAACACTTATACAATATTGTAGGGCCTTAGCCTTTCTATTGCCAAGGGCGTTCTGCTTGCAATACAGTAGCCTGCCTTTTGCTGGCTGCTCTGGGACCCTTTGCCTAAGCTGTCATGGCACTATTTTTCCCTTGTTCGCATGCTGTTGTTTCCATGCTGCTGCTGTCAGGGCCTTGCACCTGCAAAGCCCAGCAGTGCTGTTAGAGAACGTTCTCCTGCAAAGCGATTGCCACTGGYGAGAGAATCAGCCCTTCCCCCTACCCTTTTCCTACCCCTTGGTCGTAGTGTTTGGGTTACAGGAGGAGAGCCAATACCAGGCCCGCACAAAGCTTAACAACCGACCAGCGTGCAGCACCCGTCCCGATCAACGCGTGCCCCCGTCAGTGCTCACAGCCTCCCCAGCGGGAACAACCACCAGGCAGCCTGAGCGGGGCCTGACAAAACCTATACAGTCACGACGGGAAAGGTATGGGGGCCAGAGGGACACCTGCTGCACAGGGGACACCCAGGGGAGGATGCCCCTCTGGGGCCTTCCCATCACATCTCTTCCCGGCAGGCCATGGGAGAGCTTTCCCTTTCCCTTTTCTCTCTCTCTTGCTTTTGTTTTTACTTTTCCCCAAAAGTAACTTTCTCTGTTAGACCTGATGCACACCATCAGCCACAGACCCTGCTGAAAAACCTTCATGCGTCTGAACATATCTCAACATCCTTTGTGAAACAACAGTCATTCCTGGGAGTGCTTAAATATTCCTTATTATCTTCAAGACTTGCAAAGTCCACCTAACAGCCAACTGGCCAAGAGTTTAGGGTATGCTGAATATCTGTGATGTTTTACCAGCACACACATTTTCTGTTCTCTAGAGAGTGTTTTCCATGCTTTAATTGGAACATTTTTCATAATTGCTGCTATTTAGCACATTTATTTTGTCAAGTCATGGGATGTCTTTATAGCCATATAATAAACCCTAGAGAACAACTTCTCTGACTGTTGCCATCTGCAGTGATCACAAGAGCAGTTTAGAAAATACTGACAGTCTTTATAGTAATATAGGATACATATGGCAGCACACAATTATGTATGGCTGCATTCAATTAGTGTTGTACAATTACACAGTTTTATTGCTTAGTTAAAACAGTGAAAGCACTACAGAGTGGGTAATTTGCACTAATCCCCATTTCTTTAATTGCCCTTCAGTATTTAAATTTAGTAGAACATATATAGTGTTTGTTCTGAATAACATGAGCATTAAATTATCTTTCACATTCCTTGACTGGCAAGTAATATACCACAGCTTCACATTGGACTCCTTTTTATAACAGAGTGAGGAAGAGTTACTTTCTTCAGCTTTACAAGTCAACTGAAGTAGTTTTCCAAGGAAAGGAATCCCTGGAAACAGATGGGGCAAAATACTAGAAAATGCAGAGTACCAAATAATCTTCATTAGCAAATATTGCCAAATGAGCCTTTTTCATAATTAATTTCTTGGATGTATAAGTCATACAAGGCCTGCTAAAGGAGGAAATTTATAAACATTCACAAGGTTACCACAATTCAAAGAAGGCTTTATAAAAAATAACTGCATAAAATAGAATATGAGATGCTAATTAGACTGGTTTCAGCTCCTGATGTCTAAGTGAACACTTTTACATTTTTCAGCAAGTGAATATTTAAAGTCTCTAGTCTCTAGTCTTTAATTAAAAATGTTGTTGAAATTAGATTTATTACTGCCATTTCAGAGAGCACTTTCTTTAGTTTCAGGAACCAGATGTATTTAACAATCTGTGTTTTTAATAAAACCATAATTGCTTTTTTTCCAGTGCTTTTCTATAAGCCTATCTTTTTTTTGGCTTAGTAGCAGAGAATGTGAATCTATATCAAATTGCTGGTCCTCTTAAAGATCCAGTTGTATCATTAAAAACAAACACCATAAGGAAAGAAGAAGAATTTTGCGAATCCTGAATGTCTGCTCATAACTCTAGCACCTGATAGCAGTGTTTCAGAAGGACTGAAAGGGGTTTCTTTCCCTCTCTAGACACGGCTAGCATTAACAAAGGAGAATTGTTGTTTTTTCTATATAATATAGCTAATTATTATGAGTTATTGAAGATCTGTAGCGAACAGTGGGGAGAGACTTCTAGATTTCATTTTTGCTGCAAGTGAACTGTTAAAGGGACTGTTAAAGGGATGGTAGAATTTATTGCATTTTGGTAAGAAAAAATCTAGGATTTCTCCTTGCAAACAGCTGTAGTTAAGTGTGATTTCTGCTATAGGAGTGGCCATTCAGGATAGGTCTTAAGCACGATTTGCTTTTTTATTGTGAAGTATGATTTCTTCTTTTTTTGCCAGGTAATTGCTGTCATGGTATCACTGATGGTGAGCCAGACTGCATGCAGCTTTGGATTGATTGCAAAGAACTAATGTGATACATACACACTTTAAGATGCCCTTCTGTAGGCTGTTTCAATTTTTTAAGGTGCCATTTTGAAAAAAAGCATTAAATCGCATCATAAACAATTTCAAAATGGGAAGCAAGAACCCAAACCGACGGTTGCTTTAAAGAAAGACTCATGCTCTAATATTTAATTTAGATAAATTTTGCTCTTTTACTTTAAGCATTTTTAATATATTTTCAGTGTTTGCAGGTTTGGGCTCTTTCTTTTGCATTGGCCCAGCTTTTAAAATTGTGGGGATTTTTACTGGGTTTTCTAGCTTTTTCTTGTGACTATATCTTAATCTCCCTTTGCACCCATAAAAAGAAAACAAAAAGATCACGTTGCTGGTGTACAGACCATGTTTTCGAATAGGATTTGCGAGTGTGCAGTGTTGCAGCCCAGCCTACATCCACTGATGGTGTTGAAAACATACCACTAAGATACTGGTGTTTAACAGTCCTTCAAGGAGAGGACAGTGTTTCTAGGTGAAATATTCTAGGTAGGTTTGCATCTTGTCACTTCAATACACAGAGAAGTAGATTCTACTGTTACTATCAGTAGAGTTACTGATGAAGTTGAGAAGAAGTTGAAATTGCTGTGTAGGCATTCAAGCTCTGTGTAAATAAAAAAAAAGAAAAAAAAGCCCACACTGAGAACTGGCTGTCAGTGGGGAGTTAACCTAGGAACTGCATTGCTGGAAGGTCAGACCTTTGCTTCTGGGTTTTAACTTTTATCAAGAAGAAATATCTATGATGTCCTTTGTTAACCAGGTAGCAAGATAAGACATCAGTCTACATTCCCAGTCACATTGGGTACATTTAAGGGAAGTTGTCCTGGTCGTGAAATTTCAAAACATGCTTCTCTGTATGTTGTAGGTAAGGGGGAGAAAGAAGAGTGTAAATTAGAAGCAACATTTCAAGCAGTTAGTAAATGATATAGTAGTTTCCTTGATAGAACTATGTTAAACCTTTGAATTTTATTCTTGATTTAGGTTTATGAACACCAAGATGGAAGCAAATCTCTGAAACTAGGAGACTTTGGCCTAGCAACAATTGTGGATGGACCTCTTTATACTGTTTGTGGGACCCCAACATATGTAGCTCCAGAAATCATTGCTGAAACTGGGTAAATCACTTCTAGTGATGATTCATTGATGTGTACACAGTGGAGCATGTTCTCACCAGTGTGTCAGTTAGGAGTTTTTGCAATTAAGATTTTTATGCTGCCTTCACTTGGGTATAATATAGAATCATGACCCACAGAACAGTTTAGCTGGAAGGGACCTCTGGAGTCTGTCTTGTCCAAACTGGCTCAAAGCAGGGTCAACTTTGGAGTTACATCAGGTTGCTCTGCCAGTTCTTAGCCTCAAAGTAGAAAGCTCTTAGCTTAACCCTGAGATACTAACGAGCCATTTACACATACAATAAAAGTAATTTTAATAGTTCACTTAATTTTATTTCATTATCACACATTGTCCTTTTCTTCTGATTTGTTCTATAGAGTAAATACACACTGGTTTGAGCAACTTGTCTTACCTTKGAAGGCTTTCTGTCAGTAAAGGTCAGAGTCCAATTCAAGATAACAGCACAGTTTCTTCTGTACATCCATACGTTCTGATCTGACATAGTTTTAAGATGTAAATGTTTGTCTTGAATTTGAAAGCAGAATTAGAATAGGTAGAGCACAGAGAAAGTTCGTGTCAGAATATATAAGAAATTATTAGTAATCCTGAAAATGTATTTTCTATTCTTGTACTATAGTTCATATGACTGTGACTTCTCTAACCATATCTCTCACACTTCTAGATACAGCCTGAAGGTGGACATCTGGGCAGCGGGTGTGATTACTTACATCCTTCTCTGTGGTTTTCCTCCGTTCCGTGGGTATGGACTCTGATCTCTTCAACCATCCTTGTTCTGTGAATGGTCCCTGTGCTGCTTCTGTCTTAAGCACAAAGATTCCCACTGGAAAAAGTTCTCTGCTCATAGGGTTTGGTTTTTCCCATGCTCTGTATAGTAATTTACACGCCATAAATGTCTGTGATTTTACTGTGAAATCTCTGTCTCATGTTTGTTTATTTTAGTTTAAACTTCATTGCATTACAAAACAAGAGCCTCGGTTATGGGTTGTGGGTGCCTTTTCCTGATGTTTAAAATACACAGTGAAATAAGCATCTTCTTTCATGGATCAAATACAACATATTTTGTGGTCAGTAAAAAGTAATTAAAATGTAAGCCACTTAATAAGGGTGTTTCAATTTTTATCTTAAAGATCTTTTCTTCTCCTCAAACCAATTGAAAAGTTGTTGTCAGTCCTAAAGACAAACAGGCTACCTCAGAAACAGTGTACCAAATGGTATCCTGGGGTGCATCAGGAAGAGTGTTGCCAGCAGGCTGAAGGAGGTGATTCTCCCCCTCTACTCAGCCCTGGTGAGGCCACATCTGGAGTACTGCATCCAGTTCTGGGCTCCCCAGTACAAGAGGGATGTGGCACTACTGGAGCAAGTCCAGCGAAGGGCTACAAAGATGATTAGGGGACTGGAGCATCTCTCTTATGAGGAAAGGCTGAGAGAGCTGGGCCTGTTTAGCCTGGAGAAGAGAAGGCTGAGAGGAGATCTTATTAACGTGTACAAGTATCTGAAGGGAGGGTGTCAAGAGGATGGAGCCAGACTCTTTTCAGTGGTGCCCAGTGACAGGACGCGAGGCAATGGGCACAAACTGAAACACAGACRSTTCCATCTKAAYRTGAGGAAAWACTTYTTCACTGTGAGGGTGACAGMGCACTGGAACAGGTTGCCCMGAGAGGTKGTGGAGTCTCCTTCTCTGGAGATATTCAAAACACGCCTGGACGCGATCCTGTGCAATGTGCTCTAGGTGACCCTGCTTGAGCAGGGGGGTTGGACTAGATGATCTGCAGAGGTCCCTTCCAACCTCAGCGATTCTGTGAAATGCACTGCATTTTATGATCTCACAATTCATATCTGTGGTTGTGTGCTTGGGGAGAATAAACAGCTTCCAAAAGCATCCTAAGGGATCTCCAATAAAAAGCAATTTCAAGAAGCTTATTAAAACCAGCTCTGAAATAATTCCTATGTGGGTTTTGTTGTTGTTTTTGTTTTCTTTACTTTATAGAAGTGGAGATGACCAAGAAGTGCTTTTTGATCAGATTTTGATGGGACAGGTGGATTTTCCATCTCCATATTGGGACAATGTTTCTGACTCTGCGAAGGTAGGTTTATATAGTTAATACTTGCTTCTGCACTATTATTCACAGTGCAGTATATAATGAACTTTATTCTTCCACAGTGCTCTATTTGACATGTCTCGTAACATCTCCTGCTACACCTGTAAATTCCTCTGGGTCACCAAGTATGTTTTCATTTCATGGATCAATGTCCATCTGTTAGACTCCCAACTGAAATGGACCACCATCTAGGTGGGGGTCTCATGCAGCAGAGACACCAGCAACCCCTCCTGATCAAGAAGAAATTCCAGTAACTTTGCTTGATATACGCTCCTTAGCTTGAAAGCTCCCCAGGACTCTGCTTTGTATGTATTTATGATGAGGACCAGGTTCCAACCTGGAGCCTTTGGGTATTATATAATGATATTATGGGGAGAGTGTTTCCCTATTAATCCCATTAGGTGATATGTCTGTCATTTCTTTCTGGCAAAGATCCAGGCCTAGCGCTGGCTCTAACTCCTTACTGTTGCCAGAGAGGTATGAAATATGGGCTTGCTCTGCCCATGTGGTTCATTGCTTATAGCCTCTTGGCAAATGGCACAGAGTTAGATCTTGAGATGTGCTAAGGCAGATGCAAACACACTTTTCTCAGGCAGATCCTGACAGAGTTAAACATACTTACAAAGTAGATCAAGTTTTTTAACTCTCATTAGTGTACTAGAGCGACAGTTTACCTTGCAGACTTTCTAGGGATTTGGCATTCATTATAATTCATATAGAGAGAGGTAGATAGGTAATATGTGTGTATGTACTTAGAAAGTTGACTTGGTTAGCATATAGATAAATACTTAGTTTCCCTAATACGTGAGTGTTCTTTCAGTTCACTTCTGTAGCCTGTAGGGCAAATTCATGCAAAATTATTTTCCTATTTCTTTCAGTGTGACAGTGTTTAATTAATCACAGAACAATTATGATGTTTTGAACTGGATGTGAGGAAAGAAAATAGCATTCTAAATTCTGAATCTCATTTTTTTGGTGCAGTTATTTCCATCCTTCTTTTACAGAAATGTGTAGACTGATAAGGAATAGGATTTTAATCTGTAAACTGAAGTCAACAAATGGGGTACAGTCACAGAGCTGGAAGAAGTCCTTTAATCCCCTTATTGTTTTCTAGCAGGCTTTATTTTATAGCATCACTAATGAGACCTCCATAGGTCCTTTGCCAGTGGTCTTCTCCTGTGAAACTCCTACTTCTGACTAGTTCATTCTAAAATGTCCGTCTCGAAGCATAGGCCTATTAGTTTAACTTCTTCTCCTTGTTACTAAGAACTATTAACCTCTGTCTTTGGTGATATCCCTTTATTTGCCATCATACTGCCATCTTATTTTCTGTGCACTGCGTTCACTGATGGAATTAGATATTTGTTTATTTACATGCTAGCTGAAAGATATAGGAAGGCAGTACCAGAAGAAATCAAAACAGCAAAAATTATGTTTTTAAGATTTTTAAAAATATCTTCTACATCATTTATACAAGCACTTAAAACACAATTCTAGATTTCCTGGCTTTTTTCCTAGAGAGAATTTAGCTTTTTCTTAATGGGAAGCTAACCTAATTTCATGTGACCATCTGTTTTGTACATTATGTATTGAGTGCTTTTCTCCTAAACAGTGGCTACAGAACTGTAACTCAGAACTGTCTTCTAGCTTTTCAAGGTACCATTAGATACTGATTTAAAAGTTCAGCTTAAAGTTCAGCAGTTTGTAGTTGTTCTTTTTTTTAATAATTTTAATATTTTTCTGCAGTTGGTAGTTCATTCTGTCTTTGAGCACTCTTGTATAATCAGTTGAAGAGCACTTTAATGAATTAAGTTTGTTGATTTGCTTTCTGAAAGTGTTCTTTAAATTTGACCCAGTATTCCATTTCTCAGGAACTCATCACAATGATGCTACAAGTAGATGTAGATCTGCGATTCTCAGCCTTGCAAGTTCTTGAACATCCATGGGTTAATGTAAGTAATTTCAGGCTTGTAGATGCTGATTGTAATTTGGCACTTTTAAGCTCTTCTCTGTCAAGTCTTTCCTATGCCCTTTTGGAGCCAGCACATTCTAAAAATGCTACAGATTTAGCTGGAAATAAACTGAGTTACATGCAGTCTTAGTATATAGTGCATACCTTGGAGTCTTCACTACTTTATGCATGCTCAGCTACATTTTCTCTAAAATATTTTGGGCCAGACTTTCAATACATCTCAACTGCACTTGACAAATTTATACCTTTAAGAATGAGCTTCTGGGTTCAGTAACACATTTTGTTCTCCTAAAATCAAATGACCTCAAAAATCTGACAGTCATGATTAAGAGGTATTGAAATATAGTCCATGGTGTTAAGCCTACTTGATCCAGCATGAAACAGAGAAACCTATAAGATCATATTTTAACTTCTGATGTTGCAATATACATATATTTATGTGCTGCCATATCCATTTAATCTGAGTTACCATGAAATATCTATTTATATATCCCGGCTTATCTCTAAGTGACTGGACATTTGCCATAAAAGTGGTAATCAGTGAGGTGGTATATGGATAACTCTGGCAGAGAATAAAGAGATTTGTCTCTAATTAATGTTGAGACAAGGACACTACTTAATATTAGTTAATTATTTCAGACTACTTAATATGTCTTAAAATATTTGGATGACAAGAGAAAGAAAAATTGGAGAAAATCCAGATTCAAATTCAGAAAGGAAGATTGAGAAAGGAAATACAATTGGGACCAGTGAAGAAAAAAAAAATTAAAGGAGGAAGAAATAATGTTTCATTTTGCACATTGCAAGCTGCAGAATATAATCTTCCCTGGAATACTACTTTGTCCTTCAGATAACAGGTTCCCCTGGCTGCTGTATCCAACAGATTTTTCTCAYGAGAGCACTATTCTAAAAATTTAAATATACAATAATCTCAAAGGATAATCTTTTTTTTAAAAAAAATGTCCTCTGTATAGCCCAGAATAGCAGTGACCTCTAAGTGTTTACAAAGTATACACCTTAGTCCTAGATGCTAACTTATTGCCCCAATTTTTTTTTCTTTCTGTAAATGCTATTATCATGCAGAGCACTTCTGCCATGTACAGAATGCAAGGATCCAGRACAGTGTATGATGAAAATCTTTTTAAGCTGCTGTTCAAGCAGCGGAAGTAGTATTTTTTCCTTGGTGCCAGGTATTGTCCTTGGACACAGTGTTCTGCCACAATTTATAATGACTTTTAGTTACTGAGGCATCTGTTCTTCCTCATAGGAGAAGAGGTGGGTGGAAATTTTTGGAAACTTGGTGAGGCAGAGAGGGAATTTACTGATCAGAAGCCTCAGAGAGGCCAGATCATCCGCTGGTGTCAACCCAAGCACTTCTGCTGAGGTTACTGGAACACCACTGGTTTACACCACAGAAGGATGTGGCCACTGATTTTCCTCTTTTTGTAAAAAATACATTGGAACTGTTAGCCCTCCCCTTTTTTTTCCTTTTTTTTTTTTCCACTTCAGTTACACCATGATATATTTTAGGAAGCCATTTCAGCAAGATGCATTAAGAATAAGAGGTGCTGCTCTTTGTCAGGAGTGTGGTGCTGCCCAGCGCAGGTGACATGAGTGTGACAAAACTCCCTGTCCTGGCTAGTACCTCCTGAAGGGGAGAGAAGGAAGACAGGGCAGGTGGCTAAAATCTTTTAACACTCCAGTGCTTCAGTAAAGGCATGCTTTGGTTACTGAAGCACCCTGTGGAATTTCTCATTTTTATGCAGCAAGTTAAAATGTAGATCCCTGAGCCAGAGCTGTAGGGGCCAAGTATAAATGGATTCAAAAGAGAGTTTGATGCATTTTTGGAGGATGAGTCCATTGATGCCTATTAAATATGGTGGTTTGGATAAAACTTTTGGCTCAGAAAGTTCTGAAACACTTGATTGCCAGAAACTGGAAGATATACCAGGGGAAGTTCAAACTCCACTTGTCTGTTTAAAATGCACTGTTTCATAAATGGTAACTACCATCCTCTGTTGGAAATGGGATATTGTGTTGAATTCACTCTGGTTTAGCTCCGCTGCACTTCTTACAGTCTTACAGACTTAGGAAGTCAAGCAAAGGAGGCAGGAGACCTGCATGGATGAGCAAGGAGCTCCTGGCAAAACTCAACCAGAAGAAGGAAGTATACAGAAAGTGGAAAGGGGGACAGGCCACTTGGGAGGAATATAGGAACGTTGTCAGAGTATGCAGGGATGCGACGAGGAAGGCTAAGGCCCGTTTGGAATTAAATCTGGCAAGAGATGTCAAGGAAAGCAAGAAGGGCTTCTTCAAATACATCAGCAGCAAGAGGAAGACTAGGGAAAATGTGGGCCCTTTGCTGAATGGGGTGGGTGCCCTGGTGACRAAGGATGCAGAGAAGGCAGAGTTACTGAATGCCTTCTTTGCTTCAGTCTTTACTGCTCAGGCCAGCCCTCAGGAACCCCAGATCCTGGAGGCAAGAGAGAAAGTCTGGAGAAAGGAAGACTTTCCCTTGGTGGAGGAGGATCAGGTTAGAGATCATTTAGGCAAACTTGACACCCACAAATCCATGGGACCTGATGGGATGCACCCACGAGTGCTGCGGGAGCTGGCGGATGTCATTGCTAAGCCACTCTCCATCATCTTTGAAAGGTCATGGAGACCAGGAGAGGTGCCTGAAGACTGGAAGAAAGGCGGTGTCACCCCAGTCTTCAAAAAGGGCAAGAAGGAGGACCCAGGGAACTACAGGGCAGTCAGCCTCACTTCCATCCCTGGAAAGGTGATGGAGCAGCTCATGCTGGAGGCCATCTCCAAGCATGTGGAGGACAAGAAAGTGATCAGGAGTAGTCAGCATGGCTTCACCAAGGGGAAATCATGCTTAACCAGTCTGATAGCCTCCTATGATGGAATGACTGGCTGGGTAGATGAGGGGAGAGCAGTGGATGTTGTCTCCCTTGACTTCAGCAAGGCTTTTGACACTGTCTCCCATAACATCCTCATAGGGAAGCTCAGGAAGTGTGGGCTAGATGAGTGGACAGTGAGGTGGATGGAGAACTGGCTGGAAGGCAGAGCTCAGAGGGTTGTGATCAGTGGCACAGAGTCTAGTTGGAGGCCTGTAGCTAGTGGTGTCCCCCAGGGGTACTGGGGTCCAGTCTTGTTCAACTTCTTCATCAATGACCTGGATGAAGGGACAGAGTGCACCCTCAGCAAGTTTGCTGACGATGCAAAACTGGGAGGAGTGGTGATACCCCAGAGGGCTGTGCTGCCATTCAGAGAGACYTGGACAGGCTGGAGAGGTGGGCAGAGAGGAACCTCATGAAGTTCAACAAAGGCAAGTGCAGGGTCCTGCACCTGGGGAGGAATARTCCCATGCACCGGTACAGGTTGGGGACTGACCTGCTGGAAAGCAGCTCTGCGGAGAAGGACCTGGGAGTGCTGGTGGACACCAAGTTAACCACAGGCCAGCAATGTGCCCTTGTGGCCAAGAAGGCCACTGGTATCCTGGGGTGCATSAGGAAGAGTGTTGCYAGCAGGTCGAGGGAGGTGATCCTCCCCCTCTCCTCAGCCCTGGTGAGGCCACATCTGGAGTACTGCGTCCAGTTCTGGGCTCCCCAGTACAAGAGGGATGTGGCACTACTGGAGCAAGTCCAGCGAAGGGCTACAAAGATGATTAGGGGACTGGAGCATCTCTCTTATGAGGAAAGGCTGAGAGAGCTGGGCCTGTTYMGCCTGGAGAAGAGAAGGCTGAGAGGAGATCTTATCAACGTGTACAAGTATCTGAAGGGAGGGTGTCGAGAGGATGGGGCCAGACTCTTTTCAGTGGTGCCCAGCAACAGGACGCGAGGCAACGGGCACAAACTGAAACACAGACACTTCCATCTGAATGTGAGGAAAAACTTTTTCACTGTGAGGGTGACAGAGCACTGGAACAGGTTGCCCAGAGAGGTTGTGGAGTCTCCTTCTCTGGAGATATTCAAAACACGCCTGGATGCAATCCTGTGCAATGTGGTCTAGATGACCCTGCTTGAGCAGGGTGGTTGGACTAGATGATCTGCAGAGGTCCCTTCCAACCTCAGCGATTCTGTGATTCTGTGATTATGTTGATTATAATTCTTTGCAATCAAAACCTGTAGCAGTTTTGTGCATAAATATCTCAAACAAGTATTCCCTGACAGTTCTATAATCTCTTCTTTTCTGTGCAATTACTGCTCTTAGCAACTGAGAGGAGTCRGTATTTTGTCTTCAGCAATATGCTAATGACAGTTCATAACACAGATCAAAACCTCTTTTTAATTCTCGTATGCATCTTCCAGATATTTTTTCTGGAAGGAGAAAGACTAGCACTGGGACCAGTTCAGGAAAGTACTTGAGCACATCTCAAAGTTTGCTTGTATTTCAAGGCATCACACATGGAAATGCTTAACATTAAGCATAAAATTAACTGGATTGTTCTAAAGCCTGGTTTACTTCAGGAGAAATCTGAACATGGCTGAGCTGAAACAAGTGCATAAATGTTTTCATAAAGGGTCACTTCCCTGAATTAATTCTCCTAAACAGGGAATGAATACACTTCCCCATATTTACAAAATGCTTGGAGATCTATGAGTCGTAATTACCTGAGCAATTTTCTGCAGCTTTTGTAAAATACTGTCTTTTTCTGTCCAAAAGAAAAATGGCTCGTGGAATTCTCATGTAACACTCCATTTTCCTGTTTAAATACTTCTCCATGGCACCAAATGATGGACTTACTTTTCCTTTTATTATTTTGGTTTTGGACCTATTCATAGTGGTAAGATTAGTGAAACTGCAGCTAAAATACTGGATAGGATAGCTGGATCGAAAAGCAGGCATGTATTTTCTTTGACAATTTTAAGGAAACATTTTCTCTCTTTGATCAAAACTTTGATAGAAGTGTTCTAACTGGTTACACTGTTTTAAACCATTTTGTAGATTGTAAATAACCATTCTACTTTATAGCAGCTTACTATGTGATTACTTGGTAAATTGCTGAGATTCCTGGAATGTACTTTGACAGCTTCAATAGGAGCCAACCTTCATTTCAGTTTCAGTTTTTGCTATAAAAATAGCTGGAATCCTCTTGGAAACTGCAAAACTTGTTATGGTCAGAGTCAGACCAGTAAAACAGTTCCTATGTCAATAATATCCCAGCTGTTTTCAATTCAAAAAACAAAACCTGAAAAGATGTTGGCTACTTGCCATTGCCACAGATGGAGATCTTGGATTCTAAATGCAATTCAGCAGCAGTTCTCTGCCCCCTCCATTTAGTTTATTTGGATTTGTCTCTCATATGCAGTACACTTAGACCTGGAAACAAATCCATCAGTTTATACTTTCCCTACTGGGACCCCAGCTCTTTCCTTTACCTGCTCAAATTCTTTGCAAAACCGAAGAGTTATAAAGGGGCTGGAAGCTTGAGGTCTGGCATTTTAAACATTGGTAATATATAACCTGAAGTATGCTAGTGGCAAGTTATGGGACAAATCTACTCTCTTTTTGTTGGATGAGTAGTAAATATTTTCTAATTTATTGTACAGCATTGATCAGAGAATGCTGAAAGAGAAGGATTACATTCTGTAAATCCTTCTTTGTTAAACTAATCAATCTAAAACGTGGTGTGTTGTTGCTGGAGGAGTAAGATTGTACACCCCAGCCTGAAAAGAATTAGGGAAACTAGCTTTAAAATATTTCCTTAACCATACTTGTCTTGGAGATTTGAATGTGAAATAAATGAATAACCGAACAGCAAATAGTAATAAAGTGAGCATTTGTAAGGAAGTTAATTTCAAAAGACATTTCTTGTTCAGCAGCTGCAGTATTTTTGGTCACACCCTAAGACACTGCCCAAAGAAAAATCTTCTTGTAGTCCTTAAAGGAAACAGAGTCAAAAAGCTTTTCCGACACTTTTATTTGCCCTATTTTTCTGCTGTTATTTATATAATGACCTCTTCATCTGGTGCATTTAGGCCTGGAAAGTAAACCTCTTGTGACCRGCTTGTGAAATGGATCTGAGTGCTTCAGGCAGTAGAAGTCTGGGAATCCTGAACTTTGTTCAGTCTTTTTAACACTTTTTTTTTCTTTGAGTGACAATGTGTCCTGCCTTATAGAATGATGCAAATATGGAAATAGTGCTTATTGCATACTCAAGTTATGTCAGAACCCTCTGCCTCATTTTTATGGGGTTTCATTTTTTTTAATACTTGCAAATAGAACAAAAAGGTATTTTACGGAGCCTGGTGAAAAAAGATCTCAAGATCCCAAGCAGTGAACAGGGTCCAGGTGAAAAATCAAATTCTGGACCAGGGTTTTGAAATGGTCAATGATTTTGGATGTGTAATTTTTGAAACATGCTAAGGAGAGCTCTTTTTCCAGAGGGTCAGCAGTCAGCATTTCCTGAAGCTCATGACTCTTTAAAGTTCACAGAGTTGAGCACCAAAAACTGCTAGTCATCTTTAAAAGATCTTGTCCTGACTGCTAAAGGTTAAGATGAAATTCTGTGATCATCACCCCTTGCAAGAAATAGTTCATACAGCTAAAGGCTAAAGTAGAGGAAAGAAACAATATTAATCTCTTTAGGGCCTGACATTCTTCCCGTTACAGCATCTTGATGAAATTCTTGTCAGGAATATTAAGCCTATTCTGCCATTCTACAGCTTGTCCTGCTGATTCTTGTGAATCTGATGTTTTTCTTCACTTCCAGCCTTTTTAAACTGCAGAGCAATTTGTTTTGTATGTAGATAAACAGCTGTCATCTCTCACCCTCAATATCTATCYATTTTAGTGTTGGTTGAAGTGATTCCAGGAGCCAGTGTACATAAATTAACTTGTTTATAAAGCACTTTGGAATAAAAAAAGATATCTAGTAAACATCAGGTAGCACCCATAGCAGTTAGAAAATTTAACAATGACAGAATAATTCCCATATATACCTATGTGGCATCTTAAATTGAGCTGGAAGATATATTATCTAAAAGCTGGAGCCAATGCTATGCATCTCTGGCATATTGTCACTGAAATGTGTGTGTGTGGGGGGGGGGGGCTTCACCAGTAAAACATTACCACAATCTTGGTAAGTATTGTCTTCTCTGTAATTTAGTCTTTTGACAAGATGACATGGAAGTTTGGCAAGCTTTCATGTCAAGAAAGCCAAGAGAATAATTTTATTTTTTTCCTCCTGTGAAGAAGAGTTCACTTTATAGACTAGCTTTCTTCTGGGAAAGGCATGGTCAGCAGAATGCAGGTTATTTTTAGAGGTCATATACCACCGAGCCAAGACTCCCCAGTGCTAGACCGTAATCAGCTACTGTACTGTATTGTTTTGTATTTTGCAGCTGTGTGCACTTGACCATATTTTGCCAGCTGAGACGTTTCGTTAAGGGGTGAGCGAGGGATCTCTAAACACAAACTCCCTGAACTAAATAAATCACAAACCAAAACCAACCTCCCTAAAGTTCCCATGTGCTCACAGAGATCATGATTTACTGCAGCAACTGTCTAACTCTTAAAGTGCCCTCAGAATTGCTGGGAAGCCAGAAAAATGAATGCTTGTGACCTCACTATATTCTGATCTTGTCTCTTGTTTATGTATGTTCTGCTAGAAGTCCATTTAAGTGGATTTAAAAAATCTTTTTTCAACTGTTGATAGCTACAGATACAAAGCAGTAATACCCCAGGATGACCATTGTGGATACCAGTGGCCTGATATCCTGCATATTCTGCTAGGGAGAAAGTCTCACCAAACAGTGGCTTTTTGCACTGCTTCCCAAGCAGCCTGCCAGTCATACTGGTTGGTTTCTGCCTTCTGAATCAGTTGCAAGAGGCCTTGTTTTCAGTTTCCAAATAATTACTTTCTTGGGCTTGAATTTAACTGCTGACTTGTGTATGGCTGCAAGTGCCCTTCTTTTTGCTAGGGTTTTGCTTCTGCTTGGAGCGTGTCCATGTGCCTCGGTGCAGATACAGATGTTCGCTCTGAGAAGCAGGCAAGAGTAGCCTGGAGAAGGCACCTCCCTAGCCCAGCTGCGCAGCTTCTGGACTGAAGCTATCGCCCAGGTGGCTAGCTGGGTGCACAGGGCAGAAGAACATGTGTCTACCTATACTTGGCCATGTAGTTGTGTGCCTACTTTTACCTCAAGTTAACTCAGGTTGAGAACATGTGTTTTTTGGCAAGGAAGCAAAGGCCGCCCATAGCTGACTCCCAACCTTCTCTGTTTCCTGCCTGGGCAGTGTGTGCCTCTGGCTCTGTTTTGCCACAGCATCACAGGCTTGTGTGTCTTGTGACAGGGGAGGGAGTTGTAGTACCTTGTTGAAGCTTACTGTTACAGATTATCAGTCAGACTTCTGTGAAGGAAGCTCAAGTTTCAGAGGTGACTTCGTTTAGCTATAGTTTTAATATGGTAAAATCACAGTCTGCAATTGTGCAAATGGTTATCTGTCATTCGTATTTCCAGGGAACACGATAGCAAGTCGTTAGCCTGCACCTCAACTGACTTGCAGAGGTATACCATGATATATCCTCCTGTTTGTGAGGTCCTGTGTTCACCCACAGTGAAGGTTTCAGTTGAGACATGTCTCAGCTCCCACCTTGCCTGGATTTCCTCTCCATGGGGCTCAGTGAGAGCTGGAACATTAGCAGGAACATTCACTCAACCCAGTAGTTCCTAATCTTTATGACTGGGTTGTGGAGGTCCCATTTAGGAATTATAAATTGCCTTATCTCAGTTCAGTTTTTGACAAACATCTAGTACGTGCTTGTATCAAGCTCCCTCAAGATTTAAAGTCTTCCCCTCACACTGCTACAGGGGAACTTCCTCTTTTTTCTTACTGAAAGACAATTTGTTTAAAACAGAGTGTCTCCACAAATGGTGTATCACGGGGCTTCCTCTCCTTCCTACCAAAACTGGACTTCTGGTTTCTGTAATCTCTTGAGCACTTTCTACTTTCGAGATCATTATCTTTAAATTTATTTGATGAGTCAACAGAATAAGGAATGGGTCCAAGCTTATCACACATTAAAATATTCATGGCCATAAAAACAACTGGACAGTGGAAGTTAAGATGGTAGAAATAAGAATAAAATATTTAATAATTATTATTATTTAATGTTACCAAAAGTTTGAGAGGGAGATAATAGGTAAAGAAGACGAGAGAGGCTGGTTTCATGGTCTAATATGATGCTCATCTTACAAATAGCTTAGATATTTTAATGGGGACAATGACTGTCAAATACTTCATTACAGATTTTTTCTTAAACTTTTCTGCGTTGACAGGTGCTATCAGAATCACCTCACAATACCTTTTTCCGCATTTTCTCTCTGAAGTTTTATTTTGTTTTGTTTCTCTGCAGGATGATGGCCTTCCAGAGAATGAACATCAGCTATCAGTAGCTGGGAAGATAAAGAAGCATTTCAACACAGGCCCTAAACTGAACAGCACAGCAGCTGGAGTTTCTGTCATAGCAGTAAGCATCTGAAATACACAGCTGAAACATTTAAATATGTGACCACAAGGCAGTGTGTGTTTAGGAGATGCCACCAAGAGAAACCAGAGAGGGTCAATCTATAGATAATTCTAGCATTTAATTAATATATTTAGTCTGATATTGTGCACAATTTCTCCATTGATTCTCCTTGTGAGTCATATTGTTATTTAACAGCCCTAGGATATCAAAAAGTAAGCACACTTCTACATTTTAGCAGAAGATCAGTGGGCTAACGCCAATGTAAATTCAGCATTTTAAACTGTGGGATCGTGACATTTTACTTGGCAGCAGAATCATCACATGGATTGAGGCAACACAGAGGTTGTAGAAGAAGGACAGCAGCACTTTACAATGAGTGGAAATCACTCTAAAATTGTAACAGAAAATCTGTACAGCAACCTGAGCTTCTCTTCTCTGAAGATACCAAAGAGAGCTATGATGATTCACTGCATGCTGAAAAGTGCTGCCTTCATAGTTTATACTAATTAGCCATTTCAGATGTAGCTGAGCAACAACATTTTACTCGGTTACATGCCCCAAGTACATACAGCTCACTAGCTGCTTCCCTTTTGGGCAGAAGGACTAAATTTGTTAAAGACTTAATAAATCTTCTTGCTACCTTCTGTACAGTCTAGGTATTCCAAGTTAGAATGTATTGGAGCTTCTGAAACCAAGCCTGACCAAACTCTTGACCAAGCTCTGCTGAGATTTCAGTGGCATCCTCAGTGCAGCATAAATCACATACATTTGTTTTTTTTTTCCAAAGATGAACATGTGTATTAGATATATATGCACATGGAATATATTCAGCATTTTATGAGATTATTCATACTAATGCCATTAAATAGTAACATGTACATCCTTTACATTTTCGATGCATCTGCCTGTGTTTGTAAGCTTTTCTTTATTACTCATGGTAATGTTAATGCTCCAGATAGTCACTAAAAATAAGTGACACATTAAACATAACCATTCCCATATCGGATTACTCAGTGTTCATTCCCAGCTTCCATAAATTGCAGGTGGTGTGACTGCACATGTACACTTTCTTGTACTGTTTCCACTTTCATGTTTCTCAGCTTAGCCCCTCCAGTGGTGAGTTAAATCAGCATGAAGTAAACTCAGCTCAGCACATGCAATCTGGCTCACAGGTGTGATCTCTTTGTGCAGCAAAATGGATACTCTCTCAAAGTTACTTGGTATAAGTACTTACAATTTCAAGCTGTGCCTCTCTCATTTTTTTTTACTCTTTCCAACCCTAAATTTCCTCAACATGGAAGCAAATTGTCCCTCATGCTTTTCTTAGATTTTCTCAGTCATCAGCTAACATAGTCAGCATTTTTTATGTTCATTTTTTAAGTAATAGTACTGCAACAGCTCTCCCACAACTAAAACATCACATACCCATTGCTCATCTGAAATGCAGGTATGTTCTGTACAGACTAGTTGAAACCGTGTTCTGTTCGAATGGACTGCCAGCACGCTTGTCCATGAGAATTACTGCTCAGAGCCTCTATGCAAATGATTTCAAAGCTTAGAAGCAAGAAATGATGCCTCTGTCCTCATCCATCCCTCGCCTCCTTTATTTTTTTAATTTCCCCACCCTCTTTTTTTTCTTTGCCCCAGTTGCTCTGGCAAGGAACTGTTTACATCCGTTTGACCCTTGAGTAATGAAAAAAGGCACTGTAGCGAATCTTTCCACTGAAAAACATTATACATCAGAAAAAATATGTATATACATGTATATGTTAATTTATATTCTTTAACAGCTTTTTTTTTAGTATTTGAAAATTTAACAAATTATTTTTAGTGGTCACTTCTATGGGTAAACATCACACTTTGGCATGATGAATTCTGCAGTTTTGCCTATAAAGTAGAAATGTTCAGAATATTTTAAAAAATTCAGAAAGTGATTTGGTTAGCTGTTGGCACTTATTTTCTAAAAACTTGGAGAAGCTGGGGAAGTACAAATACCTTTAGTGTTTTGGTAATGTTTCAGAAGGCTGGATAATTTTGATTTTAAGAATAAATTACCTTTATTTTATACAAAACTAACTTAATAAGTAAAATAAAGCCAAAAGCAAAACAACAAAACCTTTAATTGTTGTTGCTGCATTTAAAAGCATGTGTAACATAGATTTGACATGCTTAGTCATTAGAGTTTTACGTTTGGGAATCTTCCTTTTCACTGTGATATCAAATATCAAAGAAGTAAATCTTACTAACTAAGCCTGCTCTACATTTAGAATTTTCAAAGTATACACAGATGCTGTAACATATTGTTCAGCACTAAAGGAGTGCACTAAGTATATTTTCTAAAAGAACAGGTTTTTTGTGCTTGCCTGTATGTTTACTGTAACTTTTTGAGAGAATGCTTGTGTATATAATATATAATGATGAATTCTATATATTATATAGCACATCTGTGTTTGTGTGTGTTTGTGAAAATGTGTTAATATGTGCATATATTTATATAGATTACTTAATATTATCAAATATAAATCTTAGCATTATTTTGAATTTATAACTTCATTTATGTACAGACAGAGCTAATCTGTGGTATTTAGTTCTTAATTTATCCTCACACTGGTATGATATTATATGCCTATTTTTTTTTTGTGGTAAGAAGTAACACACCTCACAGATCTCAAGCTATATTCATCATATGCACCAATTAAAACTAATATGAAAATTAAGTTAATAAGGATGTGTTTGTGGTCAGCATGATTGGCTGGAAGTTTGAAGCCACATGTATTTTACATGCATGTACTGTGGCTGCTGCTTCCTTCAGCAATGTTCCAATACATTGTGTTTACTCCTTTTGTTCAGGTAAACGTTTGCTTTGTTTACATAGTAATTCTCAGTAAAAGTTGGCTCTGACTGTTCAGGCCAGACACATACTACGAGTTCTCATACGCGTGTCCAGACTTAAAGTTTGTCTACCTTTAAAAGGATTTGTCTGTTTGGACAAACTACCGTAATGAATGTGCTGTGCATGCCTGGCAAAGCAGTTCCTTTGCTGATGTAGCTGAAGATGATTCCTCAAACAAAGTAACTATCCAGGCAAAGAGAAGGGGGTTTTGGTACATTAAAGCATCATTAAAAGTTCTGCCAGCATCAATATGTCAGTCAAAAAAATCAATCATTCCCTTAAAGCAACATAGCTTTGCCAGCAAAATTTAATTGGAGAGCCAGCTTTTAAAACAGCTGTAAAATTAAGAAAGCCCTAAAAAACATTGCTTGCTGATGGGAGAGTATTTTGGAGAAAGATCACTGTTCTTGCCCTGTTCTTAAACTCTTTTCATAAGCATCTACTACAGGTCACTGTCAAAGACAGGCTGCTAGATTAGGTGCCCCTTTGGCCTGTCTCTCAACAACCATGTTTCTGTTAATTATGTGCCAAAACATTTGCAGGATCAGGTTTCTCATATAACTTTCCAACAGGAATAATATTTTATAATTTCACTGTGGTGTTTATAAAAGCTACTGCAGTAAAAAACATAAAAACAGGTATTTACTAAATAGACTTTTTAAAAGTTTGGGATACAATTTTTCATTCAGCTCTTCAAGTATGTCATCCCAGTGTTTCTTTGGCCACTAAACAATACCATGTGGCAGTGCCCTATGCATTTTATTACAGTATCTAAAGTAAGCAAGAGGAAGCCAAAATAAATTTTTAAGAATGCTTTGCAATCCAGAGGTGTGCTGTAATTCTGTATATTAACTGAGCATTGTTCAGTTTGTGTTCTTGTCTGAAGTGTTAAAGCTTTGCCTGTATGTTGTCACTTTTGTGCTTGTATTTTTGCCATTATTAAGACAGAAGAAAAGACTAATGATAGTGTTATGTTAAGGGTTTATGAGGTCTCTGTCTTGGCAATGGGAGTAAATTCCAGGTTGAGAGTCACACGAACCAGGTAGGAAAGAAAAAGAGAGAAGCTTCTCTGAGAGCCAATGGCCTGGCAGTACGTCCAGCGATGGGAACGCAGGCTTCGCAGCTGGCAGCTTTTTGCCTCCTAAGAGCTGAGAACACCCCAGTTGGCCRAGGACGCAAATCGGGGTGCCACCTGATGCTGGCGGAGGGGAAGGCAGCAGAGGAGGCATTTCCATGCTTTCTGCTGATTACAAAATAAAATCACATATCACAAGTGGCATTTCTAGGAGCAGGATTTCTTGGGTGGTGAGGAAGAGAAGCCAAGTCTATTAGTTTTGTTTGGCTTAAAGAAGAACCTGTGACTCAAATGTCACTTTGCAGCTGTGTGTGTTGTTCTGGGATCATTGTGTATAATCAGTTTTTTCCTAGAATAATTTCCACGGTGACTAAATTGTTTGACCTCATATTAGAAATCTAATTTCCTCGATTTTCCTCTGTATTTCTTTTTGTCTATTAGATTTCTGAACAGTATTTTTTGGTCTTTTTTTAAAAAAACAGTCCTTTTGTGTATTTTATATGCAGTATACTAGGCAGCCAGTAGATGGCAATAGTAGACCAGTGTAGTTAAGCCTACAGAAAATTAACTATAGGTACAGGGTTCTCATGTTTTTAAACAGGAAACGTCCTTTAAATAATTCTAAATAAAATGAAACAGGCATTGTTTTAACCAAACGGAATAAATTATTAAATTCTAGACTTGCAATGTAGGCATCAAGAAAATTTTAAATTTATTTAGATCCTAAAGGCACTTAAAGTAGTTGGTAGGTAGGAATGTGTTGAAGTGCTTTTCTGAATTTAGAATTAGTAACTGTCATCYGTATTGGAAATATATGCCACACTCCTAATGAAGCACAAAATGGCCTTTTCTCTTCATAGGGCACAATGAGAAAATCATTGCAATCTCCAATATTAAAGTGGGCAGAGTGTCTCTCTCAAGATATTTTCCCCTAAAATTTTATTTAACTCAGTTAAATGCTCTCTCAACCATATTTTAGTACAGCACAGAAGGGTTAGAGAAAACAACACATTTTCTTTGTTCCTGTACACATAATTCTGCTAGCGATAAGCTTAAACTTAAAAGATCTATAGTTCTTAAATTATATCATGAGCGCACTTTGCTGGACACAATGTTAAGTTCATTTCCATTTTGACTTTAATTGGTGCAATTTTAAATGTAACAGTTTTGAACTTTTATCTTTTTGAGCATGAGGTGTAAGCTGAAATGATAAACAATGTTATTCATGGCTCTGAGTGGTCCTACTCTCCAAGGTTAATGCATTTTTAAAAATGAATTACCATGATTGATGGGGTATCAAAACCTGATTCTTTTCATCTTTGCACATTCCATGATTATGAAGCAGCCTAATTTAAGCCTTGTGTAGTCTGTCTAGCCTGCTCCTTGTGATGGTTGCACTGCATTTTTTAAAATTATTAAACCTCTCAGTTTAATTGCAAAAGATAATTTTCCATTACTGGTACGTGCAACTTAAAAGGGCACTTCTGTCTTTGGAGGTAACAGGATATTTGTCAGACTTTTAAATGAATGCATTATGCATTAGGTAACCTATTTCGCAAACTACATTTTAGTTCGAATAAATTGGCTTCTAATTTAGCAAAACTGAACCTAGTTAGTATCTTTTTCTTTTGTTTCTTTTCTTTTTTCTTTTCCTTTCTTTCTTTCTTCTTCTTTTTTTCTTTTTTCTGTCTCCAGTGCGTAGATTTAGGCTGTTAGATAAGTGCCTTCTGAAAGTGAAAACCGTAAATATGCACTAAATAAGGAACAGCTTGCTCTGGAGTCTTAATTCTTTAGCATTATGTCGATCCACTGAGTTGCCCCGTTTCTCTCTGCTCAGCTGGACCACGGGTTTACCATCAAGAGATCAGGGTCTTTGGACTACTACCAACAACCAGGAATGTATTGGATAAGGTATGAGATGGTGCAGCTCCAACAGTCAGTGTTTCCATGGCAACGTGCTGGCAGTCTCCATTAACCAGTTCCTTCGGTGGATAAACATGCTTTTTGATTTGTTACCCAGTCCATATGCTGCTTTATCGGTTTCATTTGAATCTTGATTGAGACGCCACACCCCCTCATTCCCTTTCTTCACCCATTATCCACACCGGCATCGCCAGCTTTCTCTTCATTGCACATGCTCAGTTTCAATTTTCCTTAGAGTTAAAAGGACAGTGTATATAGAAAATCTGCTAGATATGCTGAAGTATGCACCCTCCCCCTCCTCACTGCTTGTTAAGGCATCTGCTTCCTGTGCGCTCCTGTTTTTAAACACATGGAGCAGCAACAGGCTCTCAGCATATATTTTCCTCTTTTTCCATGTGAGATGTAGAGCTATATACTGTCATTTTAAACCCACAAAACACAATCCTTACCTTAGATTGAACAATGCATTTGCATTACATAGTACGTAGAAACTCCGAAGTTCAATGAAATACAATGCATTGTGTGTGCTGGTAAGCTTGTGTTTCTAACAGTGCATTTTTTCTATTTTATTTTCAAAACCCTTCTGATACCTATTCCTTTTTATTTATTCTTTTAATACTGCATGATTCTTTTTAATATATTTTTTCTTCATTGTGTGACTGTGCCAGGGTTGTCATTAGTTGGCTTGACCTGTATGAAAAAATGGGACCTTGGGCAGGAGGGGGTTATTCTGGAGTAGGGGCAAGGAGGGATCCTGTTCTACTAGCCCACGGGAGGCCCCCACACCGCCTCAATCAATCGAGTACCCTGCAATTTCCATCAAGTGGTTATTTGCTGGCTTTTCTCCTTGTTATTACTCACTAGACCTCATTTGTGATAGCTCGAGAAATTTCTAAAAGCTCCTCGTGAAACCTGAGTTTTTCTAACGCTGCAGTTATTGAAGCCTTTAAAAACTTACCTTTGAGGTATTTGGAAAAATGCAGCAAATTAACCACATTAGTGAAACAGCAGAGATGATCACTGCAAGTATTTCCAGGAAAGTAAAATTCCCTCCCTGTATCATTTCACTGAATGCATGAATCAGACTACAGCACAGTTTCCATAAAACCTAGCGGTTCCCTGAGCGCACACTAAGAATTAGGTAGATTCTGGTATGGATCTTCTGGGGGAAAAAAAAGAAAAAATCTCCTCTTCAGACAAGAAGTAGAAAAGTAGTTCCCATCCATCAATGAATTAAATGCTGGCTAAAAATAATCGAGAAACACTTTCACTCCAAGTGTTCTAATGTGTTTGAGTATCTGTAATTCTAGCCTATTGCATTTGTGTTCATGGCTATATTCCTACTGCAACTTGTAAAAAATAGCTAAATGTGCTTTGTCTGTTGTGTCAGTTAGCATCATGCTTCACACAACTCTAGTCTTACAACATAGTGGACTTAGGAGACAGCGGCACGGCATCTGTGCTTTTTCTTTTTGAAGAAGGGGGGAATCACCAGCATTTCTGTGGGTCCTGAGCGCCCAGCTTTACCTACGTGTGGGTTTGGTAGTATTGGAAATATTTTTCTTTTCACTTACTAAGGAAAGATGACCTTTTTTGTCAAGTAGAACTTTGTCAAATAGTTGCAAATTTAATATTTCCTCTGTAAAAACAGAGGAGAGCTCATWGGAGCTTTATTGCTGATTTGTCTTTCCAGAGTTTAATTACTATCCATTATCAGCTTATACTCCTTTTCTACTWTACTATTTTTTGTTTTACACGACGAATTCAATACTGTCTTTCCATTTGTCATACTCAGTATTTAGATCTTTTAAAAATCCAGCTTCAGAGGGAACAGACCACCTGAAATAAGAGTTTGTGATAAAAGAGAGTGTCTCCTCTCAGATTGGCCTTGACTCAGTTTAACTGCAAAGCCCAGATTTTGAAACAAACCATATGCATCTTGGGGAGTGGGGGTTGGGGGGCAGCCTCTAATTCTGCAAGTTGGTAAATAAATAAACGCTATAAAAAAGGCCATTTGACTAAAGCACTAGTAATGGCTGCCATGGGCATACAAAATGACACATCCCTGAATAATGGACTGGAGCAGATGGGCGATAATCTCTCTTATTCATACATAAACTGCTCTGTTTTCCAGCTGGGGGCAGTAACAACAATGTTTATAGTTAGTGCTTTCTAAACAGTGCACCTAGTGTGCAAAGGCAAATTGGGAAAGTGGTGCTCATAGGCGTATATGCTTAATTAGGAAATGCTATAACACTTGGTACCTCAGAAGAGGCACTGGTCTGTAGTTTTTCTTCTTTCCTCTCCAAGAAACAAAAGCTTTACAGAGCAACTACTGTAGTGACCAACATTTTAGTATAAATAAAACCATCTCAATTTAGCAGTAGTTTACTTTTTAGTAGTGACTGTAAGCCCAAATGCAAAGCATATGAAATGTTCATCAACTCCCATATATAAAACAGTTAATTTATCACAGGCCCATGAAAAGTAACCCGAATTCACAAGTACAGCAATATGGGAAAGCATGTCCAAAGTAAAATGTAATACTCCCTTTGTTAATATTTATTAAACTATTCATTTCTTCTCCACTCCTTTGATCATTTTCATCCCTAGTTTCTAGTAGTCTTCTAAGATATCTTTTTAAATGGCACTATTTCCTCCTTCGATCAACAAGAAAACCTTTTCCTTTCTCTACCTGAAAGACTTTCTTCTTTAAAAAGTGCCTCAAAGTAGTAATTTTCTGAGCACTGATTTTGCATCCAGTTTTAATCTGTGGCTGGAAGATAAGATGTGCAAGTGTTCTTAAGTGAAGTGACTTTTTTGAGGTATTAAAATACAACACACTTTATTTATAGCAATAGCTGTTAGATATGATGTCTGGAAGACCTTTCAGTGTTCTTTGAATGTGAGGAACAGRAAAAGTACAATGGCCAATTCAGTAAAATCATTTGGACCCAAAGATGATACACGTTTTAAAAGCAATGACACATAATGTCGTTGGAACATCAGCTCTGTGATCAGAAGTGCAGAAAAGGCCAAGGTAGCTTCAATAGGGAATGATACCCCAAGGTCCCAGGGAAACTCACACCGTCTGCCCTCARCCGAGGCTGCCGAGACTTTATTGTTCTCGATAGACAAGAAAGCCAGCTTTGGGCTAGGTAGATATTGTCTGCCTATGCTGCAATCACAGCTTCATTCACACCAAATCACCAATGTCAGCTCAAGTCAAAGTCAGCAGAGATCGCCCATATTCCTCTCTCTGCAGATAGATTGTTACGGATCTTTTTTTCTCCTAAGAAAGCCCATTCGCTAATGGATCACTTTGTAAAAGGTTCAAAACCCATGGATTCATTTTTTATAACTTACCTTCTATTGGAACTTAGCAATGATGACCACAAAAAATCCAAAGGGATAGAGTGGCACGTACATTGTCCTCAAGAAACATTATAACTGGTAGGTTTACTTTCTTATAAGAAAATTCCCTTTTTTAGATCTACTTAACTGAGACATTTAACAATTTGTGTGACATATTCTGGCCCCCATGTAACTAAGCCTAACTAACTATTAAGAATATTTTCCTGTTTTTCAAGCCTTCCCTTTGAACCTAAGTGCTGCAGTGTCCAGTACATAGCCTTCTTCAGCTGCATTACCTTTTCCTTCTAATGGCAGCTCATTTTGATGGCAATACTTTGGACAACCTACCAGTGTTTTCTTTGACCCTGAATTTCGTTACTGTCTCACATTCCTGTCTGAATATTAAAATTATTTTAATCTGCTATTGACAGGATTGCCTGAATTTTCTGCTTTCTCTGGGCTGAATCAGATATGCCAGAGTAGATAAATCTAATGCAAAGTATCAGTGTAATATGTTAGTTAATGTCACTATATGTAATGTTAGTATAAAATGTTAGTGTGCATTATTTCTGATATGTCCACAGACGGTATATAAAAGCTAAAGGAGCAATAAAATAAACAGGAAATGTGTGGGAAAGTCATTAATTGCCTTATCTGTATAATGGTAATAGCAAGGAGACCAATTACATGGATGTGTAATGAAATCGTCAATCCTACCAATACTGAATTCATAGGATACTGGCTTTTTRAAATATAATTCTCACTGTCAAAATTAAAAAAGTATCTGAATAGTTCATTTTGAAAATCCATAGTTCCATTTTACGTGTTTTGTACCTAATTCCCATTAATTTGCATCTGTCAAGTCACTTACAACTGTCCCAAGTGGGTACAATGCACTACTGAGTCAAAAGTTACAGCCAAATGGCTGGATAATGGGCAAAGTAGTTGGGAATGAGGCTCACTCTCTGTAAAGTGCCGTTTTTAATATAGTAAAACCCTCTGTAAACTTAATCCTGGTAAAAACAGACAAACAGCTAAACTAATTTAAAATCTCTTTTCCTGCTCTTTGACTAAGAAAACCACAACTGATTTACAAACTATAAATAAAATTCACCCATGCAAACAACTTGGCACTAAGTCTCTTCCACATGTAATTGAAACCAGTTGAGGAACTGTGTCTTTAAAAATGAGGGATGTCAAAGAGTAAACACAAACTTAAATATAGTAGTATGAATTCAGCAGTTATACATGTAGAATACTTATCTTTGTATTCACTCACCAATGCAGTACAAAGCGTACATCAAAATGATTTGGTTTTATTTCTTTTTACTTTCATTTTAGCTAATTCCATGCCAGAAGTTACATGGTGCACCAAAGCACTGGCCTTTTGTATTTGGAGGTCTAGGTTCAAATCCACTCGGTTCATGTGTCTCCTCGATGTGGTCATTTGCACATCTCCAAATCACCATGTAACTTGACTTAATTATAGCTTTGCTAGAGGGACTAAAAATAACGTGTCTTTCACTCTGGCCCTGAGATGCATTGCTAAGTTTGAAGTACTGTCCAAATTGCGTTGAATCATGAATTAATGATATTACCTGCGAAGCCCATGGAAACAAGAAGTGCCAGAGCAGAAGGCTGCCTGGCATGCCCTCGTGCCTTGCATTGTGAAACTGCTGCTATTGCTCACTGGTCACTTTTACAATAGGGAAATCTGCTGTTGCATATCTCAACATATCAAGGTCCCTAACCAGAAACTAAAGAAATAATAGGATAAGATTATGTAGGTGTGAACATTTAAATACATGCATACACATACATGTGTATAAAACAATGCACTGGAAGAAAAATATCAATTTTTTGTTAGATATGTCCATTTAATTCCAGATACTAACAAAGCATCACCAAAATGGCAAACAAATTGCAAATATGTTCCTGCAGAATGAAAGCAAGTGAAGGGAAGGGTTTCTTAGATTAATGCGTGAACAGCTGCATCCCCAGTTCAGTCTCCTAGCTGGTATGAATAATGGATGGACCAAGAGGCAAAATGCACAATAATGTTCTTTTATTAATGAAATGAATATATATATATATATGGTGGCCAGCAGTAAATTAAGACAAGTGAAAAGAAAAACAGTCTCTGCTTGCATTCATAAAATGCAGTTACTTCAATCTAATATTACTGACCTGACAGAAAATATCACCCCACAGCTAAAATAAGGCGCTTCCCACTGCAAATCCAACATGTATATCAAAGCAGCTGTAGTTTTTGAATGTCTGCTCATAAGCACAGAGTTCAACATTTTCCAAGAAACAAAGAATTTGCATGGCTCAGTTGTCCTGCAACATCATGGCTTAGAGATCAGGAAAAAGATACTCCCTATGGTAAAATCCTGAAAAAATGCTAACTGCACTTTAGTATATATATGACAGAAACAATGATTTTACAATAATGCTCTGTTACTTCAAATTAAATATGTTTCCAAAAATAGCATGTTAACCATTTAGTACTGGGTGTCAGGATTACTAAATGTTGATGCAAAATACATTAGTGCTTAATGAAGTGCTTCAGACCCATCAGCACCAAACTATTAAAGGCAATCCACTTATCTGCTACTGGATAAGAAGCTCTACATTTCCTCATATGGATTGTAAGATGACATCTGCATATCTTAAATAAAAATGCTATACTTGCATTTAGTTGCCATTACTATCATATAGTCCTCAAAGTTCTCACTCTCTCACCTCAAGCTGAGAAAAAAAATGTCAAAATGTGATAATGAAAATCTGGGATCTGCAGCCCTGTGAAGCATAAGTGCACTTCAGATCCTCTTATTATTTATTGAAAGAGTAGCTTAAAGTAGATATGCCCTGAAAATCCATAATGGACTGGTTCATGCACTAGCAAACCACCCAGCTGAATAGTAGATGAAATAATAAATCTATTAAACCAAGGAAATGAATATGAGAGGTCTTTGTTACAAAAATAGTAATAATAATTAAAATGCTGATTTTTGTCACAATAATATCACATTTGGAATATGTGCACAGAGTATGGTAGATGAAAATTGCATTTATGAAACACATGCAGTCAATACTCCAATGTACACTACCATCTCCCCACCTTCCAAAGGATTAATCTATTATATTTTGAAATTCTTTAGAGGTAAGAACAACTGTGGCCTCATTAAATGAAAAATAACATTTGTGCAGAATGCAGAATGGCAATACTATATGGCAGTGTAATAGACACCAGAAGTGCAAAACACCCCATCATGACAATGGGAGGAATTAGCTCAATCATGAAAGTTCTGTAGGAATTGTGAGTGCTCCATATGTCCCAAGAACTGACCCATTTTGTGGTTCTAACATTTTAAACACTAATTATTAGAATGAGGTAATCTTTGTATTTTTGCTTTCACTAGATAAATACTCCCTTCTTTGACTCTTTCTGACCTTACACATTTTTATTTGATAGGCGTTTTGAGTGAGAAAATACTTTGTATGTCACTCAGCCCAGGAGAGTAAGCACGTAGTGCCACTGAGTCTACAAACACGTCTTTATAAATAAAGATCAAATTCAAGAGAGACTTTGGGCAAAAATGTAAAGGGAAATGTCATCTCAATAATATTCCAGGAAGTTTCTGAATGGTTAGGAAGCCAGAAATATTTGGTCCTACAAACTACAGTGTAAGGTGTTGGACTAGATGGAATCATAATTTTTTTTGCCTTCTCTAACTTTTTTGATTCTTAGGACAGTGAGTGCCTTTAGGTATATTTAAACAAATAGCCCCAAAAGCTTCCCTAATAATGATAGAAAAGCAGTATCTTAGATTTTATTTTTTAAGACATCTTTAAAATGGTGTCATGGTATTTAATTATCTGACTCGTTTTGCAATTTTATAACTTTGTCTTTGAAAAAGAAATAACATATCTTCATTTAAATTTCAAAAAGATTGTTTTACTCAAGAGTATTCACTTTTTGTAACTTACCTAATTTTAAATACTTTCAGCATTTACCACTCTCATGCACCAGATTTAAAAAAAAAAAAATTAATTTAATACAAGTATTTTTATTTATTCAACCAGAAATGTTTAACTTTCTCAGAGGAGAGTATCTATTACCACAAGATGATGTGATGTGTTTTAAACTTTAAATAAATGCTTATTTCCTGTAAGCATAAAAAATCTTTTAAATGGAAATCTGTATTTTACAGAACGGTAATATATGCCATTCTTTTCAATTTTCACACAGAATTACATACTGTATGCAGTATATTCACTATGTGTAAAAGATCTAGGTATTCTTCTGTTTCACATTAAAATATAATCAAAAACTGAGTTGGTTCAAGGCTAAGAAACATACCAGGCATTGAAAAATACTAATTAGAGTTCTTAATCAAAAGATTAGCAGTAAACAAAGAAATTCTCAGCAGATGATAAGTGTTGGATTTTGTAGCAATCATTACTTAAAATACAGGGATGAACTTATCAAAGTTAATTATTCTACCCCTTTAAAGTAGTGCTTTTTAGGTTCTGGACACAAAAATAATAGTTCAGCAATTTAGCCTAACTAAATCCATTTGCTATAGTAGCTCTGTACTCTTGTCCATCTTTCTGTCTCTATTACATCATTATTGAATGCTGATTGCATTATTTTGGAGCACGGATTGCTATAATGCTATTCTGCACTAGTATGACGGATCTAGTTTTCATTTTGTTCTCAAAAATACATTGGCTGTAAACATATCTGTTCTCTGATGAGGCTCACACTATAACTGTAAATTTTCTAGAGAAATCAGTCATATTTATCTCAAGAGAAAACAATAAAGCATCTGAAGCAGAAGAACCTCTTGGCTGCATTCTTTTAAATGGAGATTTTCATACTAGTAAAAAAATTTACATGCCTTAGCAGTTAAAGCTATTCAGTTGTCTGAGTCATCTTTGGCTCTCATGCCACGATCAGATATTTGATTACATTTTGTGGGTCATCTTACTAGCTGCCTGCCTTTTCCATTTTTGCTTTTTCCCAAAATCATGGGCCATGATTTAAGAAGGCAGCCCTGCTTCAGAAAGCAGTTAAGTATGTGTCAAAGTGCTCTTGCTGAATCAAGGCCATCCTGTTGAACTTGTAATTTTCCAGTAATTTCAGGGACTGCAGTCTCATATCTTGTCATCAAAGTGAAACCCAGTCCCACATTTGAAACTATTGACCAGACTGATACTGCTTTTACCTGGGTTACAGTTTCACCCTGTAAATGTGTCAGACGAAGCAGAAGAAAGGACGTGGCTAGAAGTTACAGCCTCCTTAAGATCCATACTCTCACCAGTGGCAGAAACTGAGGAAAAAATGAAGGTCATCAAGTAAAAGATCTCCTTTCCCATTTCTAGATATTTCCCAGTTTGAGACAGAATCAGTGGAATATTTAATTTGATAGACCTTGGTTAAAAGGAGGAGGCAGGATGGTCAGGTTCGGTGGGTCCTTCAGTAAGAACTCGTCAGTGTTCTCCCTAAGAACATCCATTGACTGGCATGAGGAGGTGTCGCAGAGCTGGGCTAGCTTCCTTTGCTGTTTGTTTCTCTATCCTGTCTGACAACTTCATCACAATCCATCTTTGTTAACCAATTGCACTGACTTGCACATGGCTGAGTGTGTATCAACCTTCATTAGGTCAAATCAAAGACAAGCGTACATCTCTGCCTTGCCTGTAGAAATAGATTTATACTTTGAGAAGGGTGGGGGGAAGGTCAGTTGGTATTTGGCTTGAAACTTGAATCTGTTAAAGTATGAAATTAATAGCATCCAGAAGTAGAACATATGGCATCCATATACATGGTACTGTATCTGCTTGATGATGTCACGCTACCTCTTAAGGTTTGGGAAATGCACTTTTTAAAGCATTTAGCTATGTTGTGGGCTAAACCTTTCAGACCTGACTGAAACATAACAGGTTTAATTTGGTCTGAACATTTATTATCCCTGGTATTTGCAGGCCACATACAAACTCATGGTTTTCATTAGCTTTGCATTTCACACACAGCCTAATTTCATTTATTCTTATTTTATGCCCCTGCCAGACCACCGCTCTTGATAAGGAGAGGCAGGTTTTCCGACGAAGACGCAACCAGGATGTGAGGGGACGTTATAAGGCACAGCAAGCTCCACCTGAACTCAACTCCGAATCAGAAGACTATTCACCAAGTTCATCCGAGACTGTTCGCTCACCTAACTCACCCTTTTAATAAAACACTTTTACTCAAAAGTCTTGGCTTTAACCCTTTGAGCCCTGAAATCCTTCAGACCTGTGTGAAGTGATTACATCTGATCTGTCTAGTGCTATATGCTTGAATGGTGGAATACAAAAGGGTGTTTACAGAATCTTTGTAAGAATAATTTCCTAATTGATTGAAATACTTGTTCTCTGTTTAGATTGCAACTTGCTGCTAATATGATCCTCAAAGGGTTAAGGCTATTTTGCTTTTTTATTTAAAGATAGAAGCAGTGAATGTTTTCATCAGTAAAGCTAGGAACTGCAGTATGTAATTTTAGCACATGTTAACCCTCTGAGTAAACAATCAACTTAATCTTGACAGCCCACACTAGGGTTTTATTCTGGCTTTTTTGCTTTTATACGCACATATCTTTTATAGTACCCTAAAGTTCCCTGCCTTTTTCTGGCCAAAACAATATCAAACACACTATTGCTTACGGGCTGCAAATATGGGCTTTAAAACAAAAATAAAATGAAACAAACAGTATCTTTTACAGCAGCTCATTGTAAACCTGCTTCATACTTCCATAGAAGAGTGACTCTTTTTGGAAGATATTATGCAGGGTAAATGGGAAATTCAGTTTAGGGCAGTCTCATAGTTTACAGGAGACAACATGATGATGGCCRCAAAAGGTTGCTTCCATATCATTTGCTGCTAATGACAGTGCAGGGTCTTGGGAAATGGCTCGAGGACATGTTCTGTCATGTAATGGTATGTAATGATCTAGTTTAAAAGTTCCTGGTTCCTTTGCCTCACGTTCAGAAAGGTACAGACAGCCTCTCAGCATGACCTGATTATTCCATAGATAGCCACAGGTATTCCTGTGGTGRGAGTCACTTTTAAAGTTTAACATTAATGAGAATTACTCTTAAAATAGCTAGAGGGTTTCTAAATTGAGGAAAAAGCAAGTATTTTAAAATATATTTAGAGCTGTGGACAAAAGCCTTTTCTAAACTGAACTGGTGAAAGTCTCATCTTAGAATGAATGATTCACCAGTCTATTTGTAATATTTAATAAAATGGGCATTTACGCAGAGTATATATATTTCTGGTTTGTTAAAACCTCAAGACAGCTTTGTAGTATATTATTTAATCATTATCGTAAAGTTGGCCTCCACAGAAATATTATGCTTTGTAAATTTTGGTTTCAAATATGATAATTTGAAAGAAAAATGATTATAAATTCACTCAGAATTTCACTTGAAAGAAAAATGGCACACTTCCAAAATCCTATTCTAAAATAAAAAATAACATTATGAAATTTATTCTTTCTCTTATTACTCATATAAGATTGACCATATTTGAAGTTTTCTCCTCTAAAGTTAACATTTTGTCATGGTATTTTTTGTCACATAAATGTGGTTTACCTTCTCTCTCTCTCTTTCTTTCTTTCTTTCTCTTTCTCTCTCTTTCGTATCTTATCAATGTGCCGCCCAAACAGAGAGGCAGATTTTGCTGATCTTTCTGGGAAGTATAAATAAAGTTTGGAGGAGCAGGGCAAGTTACTCATGATGCAATTTCTATTCTGAGTTGTGTTTACTCACAGAACTATTGCTAAAAGCGTTGCGGCACTGAATGTGTACCTGCAGCTTGTTGGCTTCAGTATAATGTTCTTCTTCATTTCTAGTTTCAAGTATAAGTTGAACCATCTTTTAAGAAATATTGAAATTGTTTTGTTTCCCCATCCTTCAAAATGCATCTTTCATTTCTTCAGACATAAGAGTTTATATATTAAAAGCTTTGAAGATTTTTTATACAGGAATTTCAATCTTGTGAATCTTTACGCAAGTGCAACAAGAATTTCACACAGAATGCAATTGATTTCATCCAACTTTAATAATCTAGAAGTGAGACATTTAGTCTAAAGTAAATCTCTAGACTTCCTTGTCAATACAGAGATGGGCATTTCCAAGTTTGATTCATCTCATCTATCACAGACATGTATTTTAGGAATACTCATACTTTGGAGACACCTACTGCTCTCACCCTACTGTAGAAGGAGCCTACCGGTGGAAGCTTACATCAGACACCAAACTTCAGAATATTAAGTTTAGTAAAATGAATCTTACCCTAAGCCATTAGGAAACTCTAATCTCTGAACATATGTCATGGGCAGAAGCTTTGTGCTTGTGCATGGCCTCTGTTACTTTATTTAAAACTTGAGGTAAAGTATGAATCTGGATCAGGTTGTAGGGTTTATGTGTTTATGGCTGAATAATGTGTAATTAACAGTGGGCTGTTGGCTAAAGGTCAACATTTTAACCCAAGTGAAGTAACTAGGTGGCTTGCTGGCAAGCTCCACTGGGGCAACAGGTGAAGGGATGAAGGAATGCAAATGTGCTCAAATGTCAGGATTTGGGAATGGGCTGCATCTGTGGCAGATCACTGACCATGCCCAGCCAACCTTAGAGGCACATAGTAGACAGGGCAGAGCCACAGTCGTTGTGATGTTAATGTCTCTAGTCTGGTAACATTCGGATAGGACAAGGATTTTTTTTTCCCTGGGACCAAACCCTCAGCCAAAGTAAATTCTCCCTTGCCACCTACTTACATCAGTTTAGAGTAGGTTGGGATGTGGCACACATTCTTTCAACCTTGCCCTTCCCACATTATATTACAGCCTTCCCTTTAGACACAACTCAACCATGTAAATGCAAGACATATATTTGGTAATAAAAAGTTGTCCATTAATACCACATGCTCTTTGACTATTGGGAAAATTTGGCAGTCTTAAAACAAATGCCAGTGTTCATTTTTCTTAATTAAAGAGGGAAGTCAGGAGAAAAAAAAAATAAAAAAAAAGAAACATGCTTCACCTTGTGCATGCAAAATATTATTCAAAAACCTGTCTGGGATTTTCCTGTCACCTTTGCTTTGCCTTGGAATCCAGGGTCATCATTAAAATTAGATGTTTGGCTCCTTCATCTTTCACCATCTTGTACTACTTAAAATGTATGTGAAAATAATCCCAGATCCTAATCCTAATCCCTACTCATCCCTAATGTTTTACATGTTTGTGATCTTTGGTTCATGTTTTATGAACATAACTATAAAAATCTTTATTTTAACTTATTTTTAGGTCTGTGAGGGATTGGGTTTCAAATTGCTGATAGCCCCTTTTTAGACTTCAAGGAAAGGTATTGGAATATTTAAACTATTTTAAAAGAGGTATCCATGATGATTTTAATATATCCATATATATATATGTATGTATGCATATCTATATATATGTATGTACGTATGGTTTCATGGAAATAATAATGGTTTAGGCTTGTTTGCCAGCTTCTGCCCTTTTTCTTTTTTAACCTCTGAATTCCTGGGGGTAAGTGAAGAAAGAAAACATGCCCCTAAAAATACTTGAAACACCAATGAAAAAAGGAATCCAAGATAACAGACTATTTCTGATGTGATAATCTGAGAAAGCATAGAGCGCACTGTGGTCATTTAACTGTAATACTTGCCAGTCCTCCTGACTTTTTTCTTTGTTTCCCTTTCAGATCATTGCATCGTATTGATGCTAAATGTGACAGGAATATATTTTTTAATGCTTACTACGTGTACAAGGACAACTTCCTCCCACCTACGTCTAGGTAGTTAATTAGGGCACTTAAGGATGGCAGACATTGTCGGCTCTGTCTGTCACCAAGGAGATAGAGAGAAGCACTTCCAAAGGGTGATTCAGGTCATCTAATATTTGGTCTCTGGAGATGCCTGTCAGTCTGAACTTACTATTAAAGAGAGATTAGAGTAGGGTAGCTTCCAGCTTAGTTCCTCTCAATTAAATGCAAGTGGGAGTAACAGGGGCTGCAATCTAAGTGCAATATTCTAGTGAGCTTACATGCAGTAAGCAAGCTTTGAAACTAAAATGTAGAACTGGTAGGTGATAGCACAGAATTAGTTAAATGGTTGTGTGCTGGGCTTCATCTCATCTAAATGTATCTATCCAAGAGTTAGGCATTTACTCTAAGCCAGTCATTTAAGCTTCCCTTACAGTTCCTAGAGACTGGCTTCTCTAGTGGATAATTAAAATTTTAGGATGGATGAAGCACCCACTAGATGAGGTGCCTGTCCTAAATATATTTAGAACATGATTTATTAAGTGATGATGTATGTAATGTTTCTGTTAGTAATAATTTTCATAGCATAAATGTACAAAAAATCCTAAATACTGTGGTTATACTCAGAGGGTTAACAGAAAAGCACAAGGCATGCTGATTACATTGGTGTATCCAAACTGCTTTGCTTTTTTAGCCGGTGTTTGCTGATTTTTTCAGAAAATTCTTGGAAAATTTCAAGTTTGAAATAATTTAAATGTTGTTGTTAAAGGAATTTCTATAACCAAATTAATCTTATTTTTAGTTTAACTTATCACAGGAATAATATGTATCATTGATGCAGTGTAAGTCTGTAGTTATCAATTTTATTAATTCCACAAGTGATTCCAGAAATCTCTCTTTTTTTAAGTACTTACTATAGAGCTTACAATGGTGGCATAGGTGACTGAGACTGTCTTTCTTATTGATAAACAAACAATATTGTAATTTCAAGAAAGTCCTAAGAATCAGCTTTTCAGTTTGGTAGTGTACTAGTTAGGGGAAAGCTATCTCATGACATGCATTGTGTAAATCATCTTTGTAGATGAAGATCGTTCATATTAATGAACACATTCTTTTTCCTTGACATTGTAGCAGAAACTGTTTACTTGTTAATGAACAACCAATACATTAATTTGCTTCAGACTGTTAGAGGGGAAAGTGAGATTCCAGTCATTGACAATGTTATTGCTTTACAGTAGCCCTCATCTAATTTAAATGTGGTGCATACTACAATAAGCAAAGCCAAACCTGTGAATAAACTCCTGAAAAAGCCTGGTGGGTCTTTATTCAGTTGGGTGCTTGCATACAGTAGTGTGTGACAGCAGGAAGGCTTTCAAGAATTGTTGAAATGAAAGCGATATATCCACAAATAAGAGCTAAATTGCAATCCTTTCCCTATGGGGCATATATGTTCAAAAAGAAAAAAAGAAAGAAAAGAAAAATTGGCTCAGAGGTTTGCAGCGCTACCATATTACCACAGGGCAAGTACATTAAATCATTATTATTTGCTAGCCTGGGGTATATGTTAGAAAATGGCATCTTTTTTATTTAGTTTAGATCGTGGGCAGGGAGAGCTTTCCTATTATTATTGCAGTGCCTGCTAGTGCTGCCATGGTTAAGGCTGTGTTAGTATTTCCATTATAAACTCTTATTCTCAAAGGTTTTTAATTTGATAGTAAAAATTTGCTTCAGGCGGAAACTTGACATACAATTTTTCAGCTCAGAGTGATTCTTTTCCTAAAATATGGGGGAAATCAGYTCCACCTTTTTGACATTTATTTTCTAAATGTACACAAACATTCACACCCACAGATACAAATAGCAGTAACTTAAACAAAGGCCATTTTTACACTCATTTCAAATGTGTTAGGTTTTCAAGCATATCTTAGCGATCTTAGCTACAAAGCTGGCAGCTTGGAACTTTGGGGCACTTTGAAAACTATTGAAAAACTCAGTTATCAAGAGGAAAAAATGTTCCACATGTGGGATAGCTTTATTTCCATGGGGTAAGTTTAAAGTTTGCTCAGTAACAGGTATGTATATACACCCTGCTGAGTGCTCATGTAATTCCTAAACCCATTAGTTTAAGTCATTCCATGTAGCAAATGCTAAATGTGAATATGCTGGATTTCTCTGTAACATGAGGAGAGGAAGTAGTTTCCTCTTGCATTTTAGAGTAGCACCATGGACAAAGCTGAAGTTACACCAGTCAAAAGTATCCAGAAAGAGAAGAATCAAAGGAGCATGTTTTCTCTTAGAGGAAAAAAAATGTCTGAATAAGACAGGATTGAAAGCTCACACTGAATGTATAAAAAGCATTTTGAAAGGCATAAGTATGGAGTCATTTGAAAACTATAAAAGTGCAAGGGAGCCACTCAGTATAATGAATCCATGTGCGGAGCCAATCAGCTACTAATCTGGAGCAAATTTACAGCTACAAACAGGCATAATTAATATACAAATCAAACACACCCAGCAACAGATGGAATTGAATTCCTAGTTCTTTTAGCAAACATAATGCAGACCTCTGCTTCATATATTCACTAAATGAGACCGTGTGTAGCTGTTTGAAGTAGTGTTACATACAGGCTAGTGGGGAAATTAGGTGTTTAAAAAATGAGTGTAAATTAATTCTTTTAATACCAATTTCACAGCATGCTTCAACTTTAATGGTTCCTTTTGGGAAATGACAGCTTTCAAAAAGTGATGTCTATGTGTTTTATCTTTGTCTGGGTACACACTTGGATAGCCCATGCCAAACTCCTTCAGTAAGAATTGAGTTGCCATATTGAGGCTGTGGTTCATACCATACCATCTGCGAGGCTTTCTTCAACAGTGATCTGGTCCGGAGGGAAGAACAAACCATCCATGTAATGAGGAGTCAGGGAATGACCCACCAGTAACGGTGATGTCCTGCTAACCCTTCCTAGCAATTGACGTGAGTCATGAACCACAGAGCTTGGTCATTTCCAAAAGTGTTTAGCCTACCTGAGTGGGTGGGGAGGGGGGGCTGGACACAGTGACGCCTTTTCTTGGAGTCGGCCAACCTGGGTGCACAGCACCTACAAAATGATCTAAGGGCACAATGAACACTTCCTAACGTTCTGGCAAGCCACGAGTAAATACCAGGTTGGGAAAATAACTGTTTATGCTAAAGCAGAGAGCTAGCAAAAAAGCATATAAATTTAGAATTAGTCATGATAAATTTAGCTGACATTTAGAAGATGGCTTTCTGGCCAACTGATCAAAAAGATTTTAGATTTGTTTTTTTCCCCCCAATAGGAGCATTGGAGTCAAGAAACTCCAAGCAATTTTCAGGTAGAATTTGATTTGTTATGAGCAACTTTCTTCCTGAGATGTTTCTGGTATGCCCTGCTATGCGTCTCCTGTGATAGAAAAGCTCTGGAGTGAGAAACCCAAAAGATCCCTTCTATTTCTACGTTCCTAATAGATTTTAAAGAAGTTAGTGATGAGAGTTATTCATGCCCATCTAATTTTAGGTGCCTGGAGAAAAGAGAGGGGTGGTGAAAGAGAAGCCTAGCTTACTTGTCCAGAGGAATTCACAAGAAGAGCTGACATTACTACTACTATTACTATTGCCATTCAGAAGTAATTACTTTTAAAGCAGGTATCTCAGGTACCTAGAATGTTCTTCAACATCTGCTAGTAAGACTAGAAGAGGATAAATAATAGCATGTATATGTTTTATTTTTAAACAGGATTCCCAGAGCTATTCAAGCAGTATTTCTGGAGTCCATAATATGATGAAAATTTGAGGATTGATGAGAATGAGAAGGAGGATTATTTGCAAGTTATAAATGCAATGGATTGGATGTAAAATGGAATTCCCGGTGCTTTATCTTGCAAAGGAGAGTGATAGATTTTTCTCTTCAGCAAAGTTCAAGCACATAGGAAAAGGCAAATAAGCTTCTGAGATATGAACTGAACTTCTGACAATTTGGCATAGATCATGAATCTTAACTAGGTGTAGTCTTTGTGAAATAACTTTAGTGTAATTGGGGATTGAAACTTAAGGTGAGTAACATCAGATCTTGACAACTTTTGCCATTGATAGTTAAGGGAGGGGGAGGTCAAATTGACTGACAGATGCTAAAAAACAGAAGGAGTTCAGGAGAGTCATTTCCAGAGAGAGGCTATGTGAAAAAAGGGAGGGGGGGACTCTTGAGCAGTTCTCAAAGGCCAATTTATCATTTGCCATTTGTGCTGATTGGTACCTTCTCTGAGGGGGGAAAAATTACTGCAACTGGTCCAAGGTTAAAGACATATCCGCCATAACTTATTTTTGATTTTATTAAGGAATTAATAATAACCTTTTATATTCTGCCTGAAAGAAAATTATTAAAGGATTAGCTGAGTGTGAAATTAAATAGCACTTTTCTCATGCATGCTAAAAAGGTTTCTAAGGAACTGATTGCCTTTAAAGAAGTTAAATTATTTCCAAGTGATTTCAATTTAGAAATTTTTTCAATATTTCCTTTAAAAAATAGGAAACTTATAAATTGCTATGTAGTTTGAATGACATAGAAGAATTTAAATTTCCAGGTACTAATTCAATAATTTTTAAACATTACATATTGCCACAAAAAGCAGGCAGGAAGCCAAATGGCATTTTTCAGATCCTGCCATTTATGCTATTAAATGTAGATGAACAGGAATGAGGTCTGATATTATCATTTTAATGTGATAACATAAACATTTTTAAAGTTTTTGCCTATTTTTATGTAAAACACAAATGCCGAAAATGAGTAGAAAGTGACAAATCACTTTGCTTAATACTTTATCTATAGTCTCAACTTCTAATAAGCTCATGTTTCTTGAGCAGAGAAGCATTACAATATATTTCAATTTATAGCCATCACAGTCAAGCCACTATGGAGTTGCATCCAGCTGCATTCCTGAGAGGCTGTGCACAGGCTTTAAAAATTAGTCATGCAACCACATCCTGGTTTTTCCACATAAACCTCCGCACCAAAGTGAGCCTTGATGAGCGTGATTTAAAAAAAAAAAAAACAAAAAACTATTCAAAAAATTTGCACTTCATGTGTTAATTTCCCAGCACAGGAGGTGAGTTTGGATAAGCATATGGAAACCAAATATAGCTGTGGACTGACAGCTTTTGTATCTGGTGCCCTTCAACACTATACATACCAATTCTCATGAGAAATGTGAATACTATTTTACAGTGGAACCCTGCTAAATTCTACTAATGACTGGAAGATCCATTGTAAATGACTGGATTTTTGGGAATTATCAGGTGAATGAAGAAATACAATAAAAGACCAGAGGATAATGCACTGCAAAGTGTACTTTTTCATTTGTTCTGACAATTGATTTAGTTTTAATTTCATACTTCATACATTATCAGCAAGTGTGCTGGAGTGTAAAAGCTACAAATAAGGAGTCTGAGTAATATGAGATCCCACCAGGGCCCTCTGATTATTTTTGCTGAAAGGCATAAAAAGTGCTATTTTATCTATGTTGATAAAAGCATGTGTTATATCCCACTCTCATTTACAAGTTAATAGTTGCTATTTAACAGCTGGTTCATAGAAGTATTCTAGGTGCRGGAGATAACTGCAAAACTAAAGACTAATCTTTCAATCTTTCCAGAAGATGAATTTACATGTTCACAGATATTATAAATTGACAACAGGGTTATAGACATGTGGTACTGCAACTTCCTTTTTTTGACACCATTTCCCAAAGAGTGTATTCTACATCATCCTGACAGCACACGTTCCTGAAGCCCTGAAATGAGGGCTAATGTTTCACGAATACGTGAACCCTTCATAAACCTTCACTGTCTTCAAAAGAAACAGTTCCGTTCTCCTGTGCTCCCTTTCGTAGGGCCCCAGCCCCTCCAGGCCCCTCATTTTCTTCTTCGTCCTGCACTTCCCTTCTCTTGTGCAGTGCAAATGTTGCACATCCATGTGGTAAAACAGTTCAGGGAACCTGCTCCAGGGGAATAAAAAAGTTTTAACCTGCATTAATGCCCTGGTTCTGTTCATCGCTCCCATACATCAGCATGCAAGGAAAAGGGTAGGAAAAAGTGACAGCTGTAGTGGGGAAGTAGGACTGCTTTCAACAGAAATGGTGGCTTAAAGTATAAATGAAAGTAAGGGCGAAGGTCTAAACGGTGTATGTTTTGACTGTTGAGATCAAGTTCTATACTTGAATTTACTGTTGTTATTTATATCTGGATCTTTAAAAGCATTTTTCTTTTGAATAAGCTGAAAGAATGGGGGTGACATCCTGAAAAAAATATTGCAATAACAAAAGAGGAATGAATTGGAGGAAGTTGAGACACAATCATTTATATTTAAACTTTGCATGCACTCCTTAAACTGGGAATATATGATGAGGAAAGCATCATGTTTTACCTTCAGATAGTCTATACATTTTAGGTTTTTTCCAATACTTTCTAAAGGAATATAATGAAGATATGCACAAACTCTATCTTGCAATCACTTGCTCCAAGGGGATAAATGACATCATAGCTTTATTATTTGTTTCCACTTAATCTTCATGAAGTTATAGCTCTGAGTTTTCCATGAAATGTTATGCTTAGACACTGCCCCAGTCGTAGCTTTTTTTTGCTCTGGCCTGGCTAGGCAGTGCTTTCCAGTTGCTGCAGTGTAGATGGAGATCTGATCCTGGCACACGGTGCCCACCAGGCGTCCTTGGGACTCCTGTTTTGTGCCAGCAGCCATGAGGCTCCTCCGCACCCTTACACTCTTCATGGTCGTCATCAAGCTCAGATGGTGCATTAAGCACCACTTAATCCAACTAAATGGAGGCCAGCTAAATCCTCTTTTYGAAAGACGCTGAAATCAATAAACACTGCTGTCTGAGGAGGACAGCAAGACAAGCTCAACCAAAAGTTAAAGTTGTGTTCAACCATATCATCAATACTAATAGGGGCTTAACAGCACTACTGCGATATGTCTCCAAGCATCCAACCAATATAATCTCACTCTGGTGGTTCAAGCCTGCTGAAAATGTGGTGAGGAAATGCTGTGACAGTAGCCTTTAATGCTGATGTTATCCTGCCTCTCTGCTCTCATAGCCTTCTGCAGCCATCCTAAAGCCACCATAGAAGCAGAGCACTGGCATGGGGTGCACTTCAGCTAATCCGTGGCTGCATACCCATACCGGGTTTGGGCCACCTTTGTCCCTCAGGGCAAGGTGGTAGTCTACAATCTGATCATGCACCAATACATGTCCTGCAAAGTGACTGAAAATGCAGAGATGGGAGTGCTCGTTTGTTGCATCTGTACTGGCTGCAAGGACATGCCATGCATTAGCAAGCAAACAGGAAGCCTGCAGACAGTTTGAAAGTCAATAGTAAATGGCCATGTATACTTAATCAAGTATTCTCTGGAAAGCAGACGGGCTTGGTTTTGGTTTGTTTTTGTTTTTGGTTTTTTTTGATCAAGGAAACAGCCTCCTGCTATTTGTTTCTGTTATGTTCAGGGAAATGGGACTTTGGAGACATTATAAAAAGATTAACAGTATTACCTCAAAGACTATCCACATCTTACTGTGTTTCTCCTCTTTGGGTAACAAGCAGACAAGGAAGATAAGAACTAGGTTATGTCCAGCTGCTTATTTTGAAGCACAGAGATATTGCACTCCAGGTGGAAAAAATCACCTATAGAGAAACCTCATTGATTCACTTTTCTATTTCTCTTCATAAAGTAGGGAGTTTGGTATTGCTATTTTACCTGCAATTGCCACATAGTCAAATCTATGACAACACCATGTTCCATGTTACTCCCCCCAAAAGACAACTTTTTATAGGGTACTTTTACAGGTCTGGGAAGGATAAACAAATACAAAGGTAGCAAATTTAATGAATAACATTACAATTAGGAAGTTAAATTTTTAGTACTGAAAAGGTTGCCTGGTATCAGAGGTGGGCATTATTCTGTTGGGCTGGATTTTTGCTCAAAATGGTTTATTTCCCTTCTTYTTTTTTAATTAGATAATGAACTTTGAAATATATCAAGTTTAATTATGCAGTGTAGGAAAAAAGACATCTCTGCTCAAGGCTTCTCAAACCACCTGCATAGAGAGACATCAACTTATTCTTTTCTGAGTTGTTAGGCCTGTGAAAAGATAAATCCACTGACCCTGAAAATAGATCTCTTTTTACTCTTGGCCACTTCCATAATCCTCCTTTCTTAATAGCTGAAAAGAAAGTCATAATTAATATGCCACTAGAGGGTTTTCATTATTTCTTCAGAACTACCTCTTAATTTACTAGATTATTCTGATTAGGTAATGAATTTGTCAGTTCCATTTTTTTTTAAGAATATGAAAGATCTCATTTTTGACTAGGCAATGTTAAATTAAGCTGCAACCAATGAAGACATTTTGGTGTAGATTTTTTTTTTATTATTGTTCTTTAAAATCATTTATTAATGCACATCTAATTATTGAAGTCTGCAGAGCCCCACATGCACTCTCTACCTGCAGATACTGTGGCCATCAAGTTAGAAATGGAGGTGCCGGGGCCCCATGATCTGTTCCCGCTCCAGCTGAGTGCAGCTACACAAAGGAAGGAAGAGTGTTGTGGGCCACAATCCTGCTGGTATGGCACAGCAATTTGTTCACTTTACAGAAATGCTGGGCTTAAGAGCCATGRAAGATATGTAATCATTCTCTTGCTCTTCTGCAGATATTTTCCCTTCCATTGGCTTATCAGCTCAAGGAGGAAAAAATCCGGATTTTTAATAATGTAGTTACAGTTTTCTATGCATCGGTTAAAAATACCATTCTTCCTTCACAAGTGTGTAGCAGAAAAGGTTCATGTTATTTCTATGTTCATTTTTGGAGAAGCGCAGACTTACACTTTTGGTGTTTTTGTTGTTACTGTGAAAACACTGTGGGTACTTAATTATAATATTTTCTTCTAAGAGTGAGTCTGTAGCAGATCAGGAAGTGTCATCCTGTTCTCTTTATATGTCAGGAGAAATTGGTCCTCTTTCCCTGAAGTCTTTCTCATTTCACCCAAATTGATCAGTTAAGGAGCTAACTCACTGACTGCATGTATTAATGTACTCAGTAGCCTAATTTGTGTAAAATATGCGGTGGTTGCCATTAAAATGTCACCTTTTACCCCTTAGAGCAGTTATATTTGGAAGAGAGGCTTGTAGGTTCCTGCCTGCAACTTGAGGTACCATAATTGCAGAAGGTGGAAATTTCCTGAGACCATTGGAAAGGTTTAATAAAAGGCTGCATGCCTGTGTGTGAATGCAGACTGGCAGGAATTGGCTTTTTCTGCCTTCAGGCCGCCTGTAAAACCCAGGGAGAGGCTGAGGACTCAGTCAGTCTTCGAAGCTGGAAYGGGATGGAGACTAGATATATATAAACCGATAGACAGAGAGAGCCAAGCCACAAATAACCATGTGGCACTCGAATTCCTAGAGACCAGCGGTTCACAAATCAAGAGAACAAACCCTGCGAAGAGTGATGAGCTGAAAAAGAGAGCAGAAAAGCCCAACACACCATGAACCAAGGAAAAGACTGCAGACTGCAGGATTTCAGGGACTCCCAAGCTAAAAGGTATTTTTGCGACACAAGAGCTGGAGAGCAGGGCTGCTACGTGGGCCACAGAGCATTTCATGCTGCAGGAGCATGCAAATGATGTTGTGATGGCAACGTGCAGTGCTTGGGAGAGGAATGGGCAGCTTGCGCACACCGACTGCGCTGGACTCGCCTGAGCACCGTGCTGGCGTGGGGGTACAAGCTGGCCCCGGTCAAAAGATGAGAATTCATATTTTCCGCTTGATTCCCAAACCAGTGGATTTTCTTTTAGGCCAAATGAAGAGGTGACAGCTGCTATTGTTTTAACCTCCTGTCTGCAGCTCTGATGCCGTGTCTGCGCTACAGGATTATGGTCTGCTCAGGGGAGGCTTCGCTGCAGCTGGCGTGTAGGAAGCCCTGAAACACATCAAACGTAGGAAGATTTTTAGAAGCAAAGCTCTAATAACCTCTAGTGAGCATGTGCAAATATCAGTGTCTAGAAACTTTTCAACTTGCCCAAATCACAGCAACAGCAAGTGGCCTCTCTCTGACCCCAACATCAATGTAGTGGCACATTTTATGTCTTTGCAGCAGACCACAGAGGTCCCAGAGCTCTTCAAAGAAATAATGGTGGGGGAGAGAGAAAATGAACTGTCAGTTTAAACAGCTAAGGCATATGTGATGACCAGTATCTGGTTTATTTGTTAATTTTTAGCCTGTGTGTTGTGTTCTTTAAGAAGCAATTGATTGGTTGGAGGGGAGGAAGACAGCTTGCACCTTCTCCTTGGAGCAGGGAGTGTGCTCCGCTGAGAAGCTGCCAGACGGCAGGCGGCAGCGGGGCGGGAGCCAGCAGAAACAGGGAAACTGCTGAAAAGAGCATGGAATCGACCCAGCCCGAGCTTGAAGTTGATGGAGAGAGCATCTGGAGGAACAAAATGGACTGGGAAGAGTCTGCTGCAACCAAAAAGCCATTGAGTTGTCTGCAACCAGGCCTGAAAGAAAGGATCTGTCTGTAAGGACCCAATGGGCAGGGAGTGGGGGCTGTTAATAAATTCTTTTTACTTCTGTTCTGTTTGACCTGATCACTTTGAATTTAGAAGGACCTGGATGGCAAAGCTTATGTTCTAATGCAACCTGTCTGTGGAGTTTGAGAGCTCTTTTCAGGGGTGCTCCCTGAAAAGGAAAAGTTTTAGTAGGGCCACCTCAAAGCTGTGACCAACTCGGGGCCTGTCACAACAAGCAATGCAATAAGCAGCTGAGAAAAAGGAGTCTGATGAGACGTTTTGTGACCAGCTACCAAAGAAACATCCATTCCTCACATTTCAGTGAAGCACAGACACTTGTTTTAGCAAATATAGCTCAGGCAGTAGGGGGAACATTGGCCTACACTGGCACCGAAGGCTGGTGTCCATTGAAGGGAACAGACTAATGCTGCAATGGTAAACTGTAGGCACCCATGCCTGGGCTGGCATGGACAGGGATTTGGGCAGCCATCAGCATTAGTGGGCTGTATTAGGACAGTGGCAAATGGTCACTTGCCCCTTTTTAAAAGTTTGCTCCTCTTTAAGCCCTTCTGTGCTGTCCCCTCTCTGCCACCACTGCCAGTGCAGGGAGAGGAGAAGGAGAGTGTTTCTTTGCTCTCATGTTTCTGAAATGAAAAGAAAATCAGACGAGTGCAAAGCTTTCAAGGCCCATTCAGCCCGAGCGCTTTCAGATACTGCTAACCATGGGGCTGGCCAAAGCCCAGGGGGCAGAGGGGCCGTGCGTGTGGGCTACAATGCAAAGAGGATAAATTCAAACCACTTTTCCAGAAAGTTTTACTGAGCCAGGAGAGCTATTGAGGAGAAAGGTAACAAAGACAAGTAGCACGGAGAAAAAGTGAAAGAAAGCAATGAGCACCTGGAGACAAACTGGCCACACAGCTCTGTGCGAAGACACCAAAGGTAAACAAACTCCGTGCTGTCTGCTGCTCCACGCTGCCTTACCCCAACTCTTTCCCTAGGCTACTGGGGCTGCAAACTTACCTTTCCACTTATTAAAAGTTATGATGTAAATGAGCTAATGGAAATTTGGGCTAAGTCAGAAAATTCAATGGGAGAGTAAATGGTTATAATTTTGGTATAATTCAGCAGGAGAAAAAAGACATCTCCTGCAACCTTTTCACCCTTCCCAGAGCGCGGAGGGTCCCGGCCGCCGGGCTGCTCACTGCTAACACAAGTGCTTTCTATTTCGGTCTGCATTCACTTCTGCAGTCAGCGTCTTTGCTGTATCAACTTTGGTCACATTCCCACCCGACCACAGGATTCAGAGCTACACAAGATATTACTTTTGCTTGTCTGCCATTTCCTCCATAATGCCTTTTTGGCTTTTTCCCTACTCTTTAGGTTACTGGAACAGGAGAAAAATGTAACTGACTTTCCCCTCCGCAACCCAGAGTGACAGCGTTTAAGCAGAAGTCAAGCCTCAAACTCTTACTTTACTACTTATTTGAAGTCCAAATGTGTAAGAAAATCACCCAAAGGGCTTTCATTCATTCTCATGTGTGCTGCCTTTCATGTATGTCTTAAATTACACTCAAATGAGGCTCCTTTGCCCACAGAGCTGTCAACGTTCCCCAGCTTGCATGCATCTGCAGAGAAAAATTCTTAGTTTGGGTGCCAGAGCACCATTAGTTAAAGTCTTACCTCTTTTCCTCTCTGTTTGTCCCACTGTCATCAGCCCACTCCTCGCCCACTCCTCCCTTAACAACTTCTGAATCTGTTGGCTGATTTCAACCAATTTGGAGAGAAGCRGCAGAATTCTCAAAAATAATTAAGTACCTGCAAGCGTTGTGAAAATCAGCAGCTCGGCTGCCRAGGGAAGCCCAGATTAGCTGTCTGCACTTGTGCCAGCGAGATGCCAACGGGAGCCTTCCTGAGCGCTCCCAGACCCAACCAACAGCAGCAGCTTGTCACATCTGCCCACCTACCTGGAAGGGGGCCTGGGTGCTGGGCAGGGGCTGCAGGCCCAGGGGCTGCAAAGCCAGTTGGATGCTGGTTTGGGCAGCAAGGGGCAAGAGGGAGACCTGCCCTTCTACCTTCCATTTTTTCTCTTGATGCACTGAAATTAGGAATGAAAATGGCTGCTCCTTGGCTTCCTCTTCTAGCTGGAATTGTATCATTTTGATCTTCCCAACAACAAATGTGCTGCTCTGAAACCTTTTGGCAGTGCATGTGGCTCTCATTGAAACAGACCCTTTCAATATTTCAGTCCTGTGAATTTTGGGGAGAAAAAAATTTCCCTTATTTCATAACTCTAATTTTCTTCTCAGAACAAAAATTGATTTTCCAGCTAGCTTTCCTTAGAAGTTATTATTCATCCCTTACCAAGAAGAAAAGAAGATCATGGAGCAAAAAAATCCTAATGTTTTACACATCTTCAAAATTATTCTTTAAAAGAATTCACCCAAGCTGACTATGCAAGTAGCACTGCCTTACACGCCTATGCGAACAGTTCCTTGGCTAATGCTCATCAATCTGAGGAATGAAATCAGGCGACACACTGCGAAATGCTGACCCTGCTGCTTGTCCCTGTGCCATATGGCAGCAGAAGCTGGCATTGTTCTTTGGCACTCAGATCAGAAATCGCTTTTGCCCCAACTGACTGCTGTTTACAGAAATAATGTTTCACCCCTGACCATTAATGTGTACGTGTCAGATGACAGAGCTGTAACCTGCAATAACCTTGTAAACCTGAGGCACAACACAAACACTCTGAGGACAGACACATTGCAGCATTTAAGTAAAAATATTAAGTTTGGTGTGGTTTAATTTACTGGAAATGAGTGAAAGGAATTCTGCTCTGTTTTTATAGGAGAAATTTGACTGGAGAGAATCACAGCTCTGTCTAGTCTGGGCCATTGGCTTTATCAGGGTGAATCCACCCCATATAGAAATGTTATTAGTGTCTAGATGCTCTTCGGTTCCAGTGTTAAATTCTTTGATAATTGTATCTTGAACTACTTCCCTTGGCAGCCTGGTCTTTAACCCAATAACCTTTTGAATAGGATTTTTTTTTTCCCCTGTCATCCAGTTTAAATCTCTTCTTTTTTAAATTTAAGTTTATGTCTTTCTCTTGTCTCTTTGCTTTTCCTCCTGAGCCCTCAGGTTTATAGGTTGCATCATTCCTATTTGAGGTTTCTTTCTTTTCTTTACTCTGTTCTCCTAACTTCAGCAGCATGTTTTTTTCCTTTTTTCATGTGAAAGAACTTAAAATTTAAGAAATGCTATTGTCTTCACCTTTCATTTGTTCTCTTTGTCATCTATCTAGCTTGTCCTGTAACTCGATCTTTCTCCAGTGGTCTCAGTTGGTTTTATATGGCTAAAACCAGATATGGAATGTGAATGATCCAAAGCTTCAAAAGCAAACTTTTGAATATTAATAACTCTGCCTTGTTATTTTGGGATAATAGACTGCCAATATTTACATCTTTGAACTCTTTCCAGCCAATAGATTACTCTCCAGTTCAGTTTGGCATGAGTCAGGCTACTTTGATGATTTTTCAGTTAAAATACTTTTTTGCTTATTTGTTTTTACATGATGTTACATTGAAAACAAGTGGACCTTTTCGCTCCGTTTCCTTTGACCAGCTGGTGGATTGATTAGATAACAGTTGTTCCCCTGCCTTTCAGGTAATCCTCCTTTTTGTAAGCCTGGTCCAATAGGTAGAGAATGCAGAGCTGGGAGTGTTTGGGTCTGTTCACAGCTGTATAACTTGGCATGTCTTTTACCTCTGTGCCCCTCTGCTACCTTCAGGAAAGTGTGAATTGGTCTACCTGCCTAATCTGAGGTAGTGGACAAAATCTACTTTGGCCCTTAGTCCATTCTAAGCAAAGAACTGCTGTCCCTCACAAATGGTCTTTAACACATATGCACTTGCGGTGCCTGTCTTGTGATCTTCTGGCATGTGACAGGTCAGAATACACCCTTTCAACTCATAATTAAAGGAGTATTTCAGCAAAATACAGCTTTGCTACAAACTGAAGAAAAATAACTAAGAAGTTCAAGCTTTTTGCTCAAAATTAAACAAATAACTGATCAAACTAATTCCTCTTTCTTCTAAATCCATTAACATATACAAAGCTCAAAATATGAAGAATCATTTCACCATTCTCATTCCGTTTTCTCATGTCCATGCTCAGTTTGTTCCTCATATTTTGCTGAGGAGGTTCAGGGACCAGTCATCCCAAACTCGTTGCTGCCTCACTGTGATTGATTGCTGTCTTGTCCGGGCTCACTCAAAAGACTAGTAATAAATTATATACAACCAGAGTGCTACAAGCGTGTACAGTTCTCTGTACAAAATGATAGAGAATACAAAGTTCAATGAAAGATGCATTCCTCACTGAAGTCAAACCGACATGCTGTCAAAGGGAGAGGAACAAGAGATTTAGGTTTTATTTAGCCAAGCAGTCCTTTACTAACCAGTTCAGAACAGGAGGTGACTACTAATTTAACATTATTAAAATATTAGTAAGTTATTAATATAACTACTAATATGCTATAACTGATCTAACACGTTAGCAGTCAAACACAACAACAGACCATTACATTGCTGTGCTTGGGAAGCAACCTTCATTCTGTTCATTAGCRTCAGCAGACTGTCTCCTACCTAAGGCACAAAAAGAAGCACTTTGAGGATGAAAGATGAAACCAATCTTCACCCTTTAGTAGGTTTCAAGGGCTGTTGGCTATAAAATTAAGCTATCCGTTCAAAAAGAATGTATAGGCAAAGGCAGAAACTTTGGCTATCATCTCATCAGGAGGTGAAGAGCAAATCAGCTGAAGAATGGAAAGAGGAAACTTTCTCATGTTACCTTAGTATAAACAGATTAAGTGTATTTTTGCTCTTATTTTTCTGCCTACATCTTTTATAAACGCTTCTAACTGTGTTGTCTGTTTTGACTACTATGAATAAATGCATGTTTGTATTTTTGCTTAGTCTGATCTAAGTATAGCTGGCTAAAAACAGTATATAAGTCACTAGTTAACAACAAGGCATTCTTCTCCCTGGAGTGTGGCAAAACTGTAAATCCAGGACCTCAACAAATGCTCTCTAGCAAATTTCCGCTGGATTCAAAGGATCCAACAGAGCAGGCCCGTTTGAACTGGCTAGGCCAAATGGAGAGCTAACACTGGGCGCAGGAAAGCAGAAATACCATCCATTCCCTGTTGGTGACATAGACGCTTTCTGGTACACAGTAAGATGTTGGGCAACATCCTTCAATCCCAAGCATCACTGTGGCAGAGAGCATTGCACTGTGAAACAACAGAATCAAGTTTTTCTGCATAAAGACAGTGAGGTTATTAAATGGCTCAAAGCACAGCACAGTGTTCCCTCTATCTCCTCCTGTGGCCTCCCTCCTTCTCTCCTGCTCCTATGGCGTACCCACTAAAGACTGGGGCCCCTACCTCCATCTCTACTGTCCTATTTCTTCTATTACCATTCTAATCCAAATGGTGACTTTTTCTGCTCCATTTTTCTTCCTCCACTCTTCTGAAGACCTTTCCTTCTCTAATTGTGCTTTTTACCTGTATACAAAGCCCTTTACAAATCATAATGACTGTGAGCATGGGGCAGCACAAGGAGACAAAACATGTGAGGTTTTCATGAGAGAAAGGGGTTGGGTAAGGGATTTATAGAACAAAAACTACCAGTATTTCCCTTCATGGGCCATGTTAGGAGGGGCAAAAGAAAGCAAAAGCAAAAAATAAATGCTGTAGCCATAAAGATGTAAGAAATAACTCCACATTTCATTAATGTTACTATGAGAGAAAGAAATAACTGCAGCATTTTTTCTGGGAAAGATACAATCTTTATCTAGCCAACTAATATCATTAAAAAAATGTTGTTAGGCACTTCACTGGCATGAGGTTATTCTGGAGCTCCTGGCATGACTCCTCTCGTGCCAGCCAAAGCCTCAGGATGCTCCCTCGCTGAGCAACAATTTCTCCTCGCCCTGGGAGTCCCACCCGGAACAGTCTTCTTACAGGTATATTGAAGAATCATGGACAAGTGCTGGGGGAGAAACCCAAATACTGTCTGTCACACACAGTAGCAGAATTTTACAGTATTACTGTAATTCATTACAGAAATGTAACAAAAGTATATTTCAGAGTCATCTGTTTCATACTTATTTTTATGAGATCAGCTGGTCATTGAGGGCAGAGAGACTATAAATGATACATGTAAACTTAAAAGAAAGTTACGAATAGTTTCAGGGAAAGGGAAGACCTCTGGACATAGGCCTTGTATGACTAGTATAAAAATTAGTAGGGGAACATACATTGATTTGTGACAAGAATTGGGTTATGTACTGAACTGACTGTTAAAGCTGAGATATGAATCTACTTGCTTCAGTTACTGAAATACAGTTTAAAACTTTGAATCCATACCTTCTGATTGAGAAATAAACTGAAATACATCTGGTTTAGTGCAAGGCTGAGGTTTTCAAAGGAATTTTCTTTATGAGACYTTCCTTTTTTTTTTTTTTGGTCTCTGTTAAAGTCATTTTTTCAGATTGGGTTGCTCCTCTATCTCCAAACATAAAGGAGAAGATTGGATTTTATAATCCTTCTTAAGAGACTAGGAGATTTGGAAAAATGTAGATAAATTGTTCTTGGATCTAATTTTTAATAAATAAATAAACAAACCACACACACACACACACACACACAAAACCAGACTGGTTCCATAAGGAAAATAACGTTTAGGCAGTTTCTGGTGAACATGGTCCGGTTTTTGTGAGGCAGCCATGGCTGATTATTGATTCATGTGGAAATCGGGCAAAACTCTGTTTTTCATGAAGTCATGCTTCACACCTAGATTAACCACAATGGTTTTAACTGAGTTTAATTTAGTTCCTGGTTTGTTCAGTTCTGAAGCTCTTTAAAAACAAAACACTATAAGGTTCATGACCTCTGTAGAAAGAGAAACACAACAAGGTCTTGTACTAATAGCTGTGAAATACTGATGCTGAGTTCAGTGTTGCTCTAGCAAATTCCATAAGCTTTTCCAGGCCTTATTTATTAAAAAGTAAATGAGGATAAATCTTCTACTCATTGCACCTGTTGCTCCTTTGCAATGAATATATATTATTTATGAATGTGTGTATATTTACACACATACGCACACATGCACAAAACCATACATATATATACATAATGCATTTGTCTTTCTACTTAAGTAGATTGGCAAAACTCTGGAATTAAAACCTAAAGATTAGCTTTAGAAGTTCATGGTAGGTATTGATGAGCCAGCCTGCATAGACCAGGGCAGATACCAATCAATGCAGCACAAATTTTGAGATAGGAAAGCAAAGCTTTCAGCTTTAATACTCATAAAGTGCATGACTCTCATTGAATTCATACTTTGAACAACTGAGCYGTCATCTGCTTACCCTTTTCAGTCATCGCTTGGGCTGCTTATGGATCAGTGACATCTACAAAAGTAGAAAAAAGGAGAGCTGAGCAACTTGTTTCAATTCCTCAAGTTTTCTGAAGGCTTCCTCTCAGACACACACTGCTTTGTATGACTCTGGGCTGACAAAAGCTCTTTTGGTACTAACTCTTTTGGTGCTAAGTCTTTCTCAGAGGAGGTTTTAAATGGCTGTATTCCAGAAGACGTGTAGCCTTACCTAGCATATACTAAAGAGTAGATTAAATACTTAAGGATATTTTCTGCTCATGATACACAGGTGTCCTCCATTGAGACTGTGGAGGCCACTAGAAGGTAAAATGGAATAGAGGGGAGACATTTGTKTTTCACATAGTAAACCATAATGTTCCCCAGGCTGTTCTGTTGGCTACATTAGCTAAACAAATACTATTAATGTAGTAGGTTTCCTTCTCCTGACTATTTCACAGGCTCCAAACCTGAAAAATCCTCTGAAGAAAATCTGAAATGGGAAACTTTTGCTATCATCATAAAGTATGAACAGAAGCACCAACCGCAAATCAGAACGCAACTGTAGTAGATGCTATAAAAGAGAATAAAAAGCTCATGACTGAGTTCTAGAAAAGCCAGAGGTAACTGTAAAATGAACATTTTATTGTGTATTTAAGTAGTAGTCTTAGCACAGGAGAGAGTAGAAAGAAGGAGCTGAGATTTCAGCTTACCATGCAATAATTTGTTCGTATTTCTTTTTCTCGCATACAGCTTTTTCCACTGCATCCTTTTCCTGCCTCATCCTCCTGGTATATTTGTCAAGACAGGGTTCTAGACTTAAAAAATCTGAACCTGGATCTCTTAGTGGTTCTCTTTTTGTTCTCTTTTGCTGGTGCAGCGCTTTTTAAGGTACAATAAGACAAATCAATTTAAGTTAATCATTGATTTTATACGTTTGCYGAGAGATGATTTGAGATTGGAGAGGGGATAAGAGCAGAAAGCCTCACTGCACCAGTGCACAAGGGATGGAAAGTTATAGCAGTTCCTATCTGCATGCAAAAGGGAGGGAAATCACTAGGCTGCTGGGAAAAAAAAGGTCCATTTGTAAGTAAGGGCTGAGGAAGCAATTTGCAAAAGGAGAAATTAGCAAYGCGTGTTTGTATGCATGCATGTCAAGTCTCTATATGTATCCTATTGTGACGAGTAGATAAATCTTTGCTTTTGTTCCCAAGTTTTCCAAAGACCTCCTTTTGCTTATAATGGGGCTACATCATGTATTGCGTTAGAGTTATGCTGTATGATAATACACAAGTGCAAGAGAAATTGAGTGAAGGTTGCCTTGACCTTCCTTATTTTTGCTACTTGAGTTTGCAAGCTTAGTAAAATTATTTTAATACAGCTTAATACAGGTTTATGTATGTTTAAATCTTTTTAAAGGCATGATAAAAAAAAAAAAACAGTCTTATGGTGCCCAGCACGTCTCTGTTTTCCATTTCTGTTAGTAAGCTAAACAGCAGTTCCTGTCTCTTCTGAAACTTCTATCTTGTATCAGAGGAGGCAGTAATGTTTTAGGAAACTTGGAGATCAGATGAAGAATTCTCTCTTGCCAAAACACCTGGCTTTGATGGAGTCACAGCAGGTTTATGTAAAGATTTTTCACAGTTATTTTTCAATCTGATAGAGAATAAATTCAGTAACTCTAGAGAAAGTGGCTGTTTGCCATGCAAGAATTTAGAATTTGAGCTAAATCTAATAAATGCCCAGAATGTGATGCTTACTTCCTGATTTCACCAAGTAATGTAGATGTAAAGATTTTTATCAAGGATACTGGCCACTAGTCTTCAAGACACTATCAGCAAATCAATTCACCAAGACGAGATTGGTTATGTTCACCCCAGACATGTGTTCTGTAATGTCAGACACTTAATTAATATACCCCGGGTCTCCTGTAGATTTAATCTCCTCCCCATCTGTGTCTCATCTTCACTGATGCTGAGGAAATATTTGACAGTGAATTTCTATTTATAACTTTATACTGCTTTTTAAATCCAGAGCTATGTTTTGTTACCTGCAGGGTTTGGAATCTTCTGAGTCTCTAGGAGAGAATCAAATGATCGTKTCCAAGACCAGTTGGCTTTAGCTATCCATATTGCATAATCACCTCCCTAGCCTTTTCCTGTAAAATTTGCCTCCACATTTAAAGCAACTAATGCTAGAGTGAGGGCTATGGTTTCTTCATTTATTTTTCTTACACTTTTTAAAAGCTTTTCTCATCTGTTGCTCATTCTATACACTCAAAAGTCTGAGATAAAGAAGGGCATATTTTTTTAAAAATTATTTGCTTATCAGACATTAGAGGTTTGGAGCAGCTGACTCATCCCACAATTCATTTTTTGTACATTCAAAAATGTCATAAAAAGTCATTTATGCACAGCCCTCAAGAGTATCTGGTTCTTAAATGAAGTTTTAATTAGTCATACACCTTCCTGAATTCTAAATTAACTCAGGAAAGACACCTGGGTACCATTATGGAGAACGTAATTATGACTTCTATCCAATGTGCAATAGCAGTAAAAAAAAAACAACCTCAGCAATATTTTAGAAAAGGGATGATAATAATTTCAGAGATATTATAAAGCCACCTACATATATCAGTAGTTATTTCAGACCAGAAATAGTGCTATATAATATGTTTACCTCAGGTTATCTCATCAGGAAGGGATGTATCAGTGACAGGCATTTAGAAAAAGGAGAATGATTAATTCTTATCCTGGACTGTTTCCTTTAGGGCAAAAGAGAGGGAGAAGGGTTATAATAAAAACATACTAAGCAATAAACACCAAGTGAACAAGCACTATCATTTTACCCTTTTTCAGAATATAAAAATTGTGTGTTCAATGAAATTGGAAAGCAGTACATTTCAAATGGWCATGAAAAACTATTTTCTCTTGCTGCACAATCTGTAGCTGTTCTACACAGCTGTGAAATATCTAAAAAGCCTGTAATGACTTTGTAGACATAAGGATATCTAAAATACAATAGAAAGCTTCTAAAGAAATGACTGAAATTCTCTAGAAAATAATTTCTATGAAAGTTTTAACTTTCATGTATGTTTCAAAGCATGAGCCAATTTTCAAATAGTGGAAGGTAGAAATGAATGTCACATGGAAGCCAGTAAGTGAGGCCATGACTGGTTCCTGGAAAGTTTCTTGTGTCTTTCTGGCTGGTATCTACCTTCCTACCTGCAGATCAAATTCCACATGATCCTTTTCAGCCTCACCTGTCTTCAGAAAACCAATGAAAACTGAGTGAGCCAAGGAATTCAGCAAAATTGTTGAGTGACACACTTGAATCCAATGTTGTAGAGTGAAGAATTCACTATAAAGAGTATCTGAAATTGTAGAAAAGGAATCCTATAGATACTACCTGGTGTTATCAAGAGTGTATTCACAGGTTTTTTTTTATCTTTAAACAATTTGTTATTTCTAAATCTCACAAAAGTACTCTGTGATTGATTTTTTTCACTGTTGTAATTTTCAGATGTTGATGACAGGATGACAGTTTGGCATTACCTAGCTCTGGATTATTTTGTTCAGAGAATGCCCTCCTACCTTTTGTTCATTGTTTATTCAATCCTGCTTTCATTTGGCTAAAAAATAAAGGCTGCAAACTGATTAAGCCACTTGGCACATAGTATTTTGGGAACAGGGTTCACTGCTGTTGGATCCGCTGCAGCCATAAGTTCTCCATAGTGTTTACTAGTTTCCGAACTGTTTATAGGAGTATTATAAGGAGTTGTATTTGATGCTGTAAACCCCAAGTGGTTTGGATTTTGGTTTTCCTGGCAACTGCTTTTTCTACCTGCCTAATTTCCRTATAGTTGCCACTGACCTGAAACATTCCTGATAATCTTTCTCCCCCTTCCTCCTTTTTGTATCTCCATACAGCTCATTTGGCAAGAGAAATGACTGTTGGTGCATGAGAGGTGCTGACAAGGATTCTTTGATCACAGATCTTTTTCCTGTTTTTTAATCTCATTGTGTCCTAGTTAGTTTGCTTTGTTGGCTTGATAGAGGAATTTGCATGCCTCTCCATATTTTTCCTGATTCAGTGAGGTTTAAGTAATGTTACTGGTTCTGTTTGGGCAGGCAACACCCATACGTGACCTTCAAATCCAAACAATTGTCTTAGCCAAAGCCATTCTTTTGTAAGAGATTTACTAAACTGTCAGCTGTAGGGATGTGTAATTAGTGCCTCACCTTATTGGCCTTTGCAGAATGGCAGATTGGAGCAGCTTACTGAGAGCATAAGTAACTGATTATTTGATAACTCATTTTGGAGACTGTGAAAAAGGAAGAGATTCATCATGTAATTGCAGGAGTTAATTGAGGTGAGGAATGTAGAAGGCTAGACTTGCTTTTAATCAATAGAAATTCTTCCAGGGAAACACAGTGGTCATGAACATACAGAAAGATGGGTAAAAATTAGGAAAATATTTATTAGACTTCTCAGTCATTCTTTGTCTGAAACATTCACTTTTTAATTGATGTTCTTGCTCTACCCAGGTAAATGTTAGGGATAAACACTGTAAAGAAACTGGGAGACTTTGTGCCTTATAAATATTATGACAGAACGGGACACTATGAAGACTAAAAATAGCTTCAGGTTAGAAACTCTCAGCTACTTGTTAGTATTTGGAAAGCTGCATGAGTGACTGCGCACCATTAGGCAATGAGGAGTCAATGGGAAAGGATGCTTAACTAAGAGTGAAGTCAAACAAATTTCTTGCATCTGTGTTTTCCATGGAAGGTGCTATTCAGAGGGCATTTCCTATGGGAAATCAGACGATGGCCTTAAGAGAGATTGCAGTCTCTCAGGAGGAAGTTATGAAGCAACTTGAGAAAGACAAATGTAGTGAATTACCAGGAGCAGATGGTATTAATCTGAGGAGTCTGAAAGAAATAAACTGTGAAATAGCAGAAATACTGATGAGGCCCTTCATGTACAGTGATTGTTACTGTGACTTCAAAGTCATTTGATTCGATTCATTTGATTTTTTTGCCTCAGCAGAAGAGGGTTTGTGCCAGGATCTACTGCCTGGGTTGGCTTCCTCTTAGTTTCTGGGTTGGAAGGATGCATGATGCAGGATGTGAAGAAGGCTAATTTGGTTGGCTTAGACCAGTGTGACTGCTGTAGAGGAAAGTCTTTAGTGCTTTAACTTATGGGGAAACAAAGGAAATGGGGAACAACTGATTCCCAAGTTAAGTCATGGGAAAAGATTTGTAGTGAACGGCTGTTTGCTAGTGTCAAGATGTCAGTAGTGAATAGGGAGTTGAATAAATCTGTAGAAGATATGTAACTGTGGGAACTAAAAAATATAGAAAAATAGGAAACGCTCTTAACAGATTTGCATATRTACATGTGGGCTGAAAAACAAGATGCCAGATAAGGTAAAATCAAATAAGTAGAGGTTAAGGAGTAGATCCAATATAAATATCTCCTTATAAAGCTAGTGAATTCATAAAAAGCTTTGAGGAGGAAAATTTTCAAACGTTAGAGAAAGCGGTTGAAAACATTTATGTGGATGAGAAAATTGAAATGCAGCAACTTCTGGTGTGGAAACCGTTAGGAGTTGAACAGCACACAGTACTATGCAGCAAATGAGGGTGAGAACTGGAAAGAAAAAGGATTCTTTATCCTGATTGCAATTTACATAGACATTTCCTCTGAGCAGGAAAGCCATAAGAGTGAAAAATCTCAGAAATTATTTTCTTTGAATCATAACAGTGACAAGATAGCGATAAACATGGTATTTATAAATGATAGAAATGTGGATGTTTTCTCTAAATGCTCAGCTGTGACATTTAAAAGAATGCTCCTTGTATGCTCTAACTGCCATTTTTCTGTATGTGACTTCAGATTATACATTTTTAATGAGATAGCATACAGAAAATAGAAAATGGGATTATATATCTGAAAAACTCTAAGAAATGATTTGTGAGATTTTCTTTTCTGCTTTAAGAGCAGGGATTAGGAAGAGAAAGGGATGTGGCTACTGAGACAGAGCTAGAATAGATCTGAGGGAAAAAAAGAGGAAAATGCAGAAGTGGTGACCTACATTCTYCTAAAAAGGGTACCTAATACACACTTCCTAGTCAAGAAATGCCCCGGTAGTGGATGGAGGAGATGCTAGGCCTATGGATTTGGAAGAGGTTTGCTGTGCTGAAGAATGGCAGAGAAAACAGAAAGAAGATAGGTCATGAAGGGAAACCAGTCCCAGCAGAAAAAGAAAATAAGACCGTGTACATAATCTGAGACTGAAGTATAAAGAAGAGGACAGATACTCTTCAGATAATTGTGATACAGAGAGAGAAGAGAAGACAGAACGATGTGAGGACAGAAAGAAATCCATTAGAGAAGAATGTGAAATTGCTTGAACACAGAGAACAGAAGTTCTGCGTACCAAAAGACAACTCATTACTGTGAGATGATAAGCCCGTCACTAACAGATGCAGAGAATGGAAAGGGTGTGCTGTGGACATGCACAAGGCTGCAAAGGATTAGGTAAGAAAATCTATTRGTCAGCCTTCAAATCAGGGCAAATGGTTCTCCCAGATTCTCATAGAAATAGAGGAAAGAGAATTACCAGGATTGGCAAAGATACTCAAAGAAATGGAAACTCAGGTGATTCTCAGTAGAATCATGCTGTTCCATAGAGAAGCAGGGGAAAAGTGTGACGAAACTATGAAGACAGTATTTAGCTTTGAATTTTTAGAGAAGTTTTATGATGTTGACCATTGAGAGATATTCATAGAGGGAAGATATTTGGCATTTCTGTGGACTCCTCTTAAATGACTGGATTTCAGTCTTTTGGGACTCAGACTAGAAGCTCTAACCTTAGAAATATGAAAGCAAACTCAGCAAGCACTTTTATAATCTCCATGCTTAGATTTAATACACCTAAATTTGAAAATTCAGCAAACAAGAAAAGAAAAAAAAGTAACTCTTAATGTCACAGAGGCAGCCAGATTATAGGGGAATAAGAGAGACAGGCTACATTGCCTAAGCCAGCTGTTGAAGGGTGCATACAATTCAAAGAGACAGACGCAAAACTGAAGCTAGAGGGATAAATTGTATATGGTGATATGGTAAAAAATGAAAATATAAGAAATGATAGCATGGGTAAAATTTGAATCAAAACCATGTGAGTCAAAAATACCATAAAAAAGAAGATTTTGTTGAGGTACTACTAAGATTGTTCTAGTCATCCTGTAGGTCTAGTATGCATAAAAATATTGGTATTTTTAGAGAAATAAGTGCACCTGGGAACTGCATCATCAGAGACTTGACTTCCTAGAAACACAAGCATTTGTTTTCCAGACTAATACAGATAGCAGTCCAGATATTCCTTTGTGTCATAGCTAACTGTATTCTCTAAAGAAATGCTCATTGATCTAAACATAGCTAATACTGTTTTAAACTTGATTTTGGTAACCGGTGAGGGCATTCTAGAAGAGTTAGTCATTGAATGAATAAAGCCTGACTGAGAATGAATATTAAGGCAACAAAAATTAAGATAAGCAGAAAGATGATGAAGATGGGATGGCTAATGGAAATGAGAAATTTCCATTGCAAGAAATTAAATTTACTGTGCTCTTTATGGAAGCACAAACAAGATGGGAATTAGTGTGAAACCATAAGGAATCAAGTGAAGAAGAAAAAACCGTTTTACAGTCCTCCCCACTTATTTCACATGCAGAACCTAATATGCTATGTGTCCGCAGAACATACCTGCTGGCAGAACACATGGCACAGAAAATAACCCTTAGACTAATGCAGAAGGTCTTTCTTCTTTTCTAACACTTAAAAAAATATATCAGGACTTCTAAGAGAAGCCCCCATTAAGCATATAACCTGCCTCTAAGATACATGGTCTCCATTTCTCTTACTTCTCATCTGCCTCTACTCCACTCTTCCATTCATGGGGTGGTTTATTGGCCTTCGATAGTCATGTCTCTCATGCTCATCTTTCCCTCATAACCCCTCCAGTCCTGCCTGCAATCCACCATCTGCTAATTCTTCTTGTTCCATCGAGTTCAGTGATGGAGAATTATTTGCTGTTCAGTTCTGCTATTCTTGCTACTTTTTCTCTGCTTCAGTGAGGCCTTCTGCTTTGCTCCTGTTGCACTTTTCTCCTGTTGCCCCACAGTCTTCACTGGTTTTGTTCAAAGCTGACAAAAAAGGCACATGACTTGTGTTTCCCTTGGCTTGCCTTCTCATTCCCCTTTCCTCCCAAAATCTTTTCCTCCTGGCTCTATAAGTTTTTTGCTGGTTCTTCTTTTGGGACCATTGAATGCCATGCTGTCCCCAATCGTCTTGTTATTTCTATGTAGTCCTTCGGCTGTGTGGATACAAGCACTGTTTCTTATGTTACTTGGTCTGTGATCTTTCCAGAGCAGTCATTGATTGTGTGCCACCTAGCACAGGGGATCCTGGCACATAACTTTTATGTATGCAGACCTCTGGGTTGTTCAGAAACGCTTGTAACTTGTATATAGTTATGGGAGTTTCTGTACTCCATTATTGTGTGCAGTCCAACAGCATACCACAAATCTGAGAGGGAAAGTCAAATAACGTGATGACAGGTACTTCCTTGTGGCTTCAGAGATGACGTGCAACCAACAATGCAAACAGCTTAATTTTATGAATTCCTGAAACCTTTATCCCAAAGCTAGAGATGGTGAAACATTTGAAATGTTGCATCCTGTTCTTTTTAATAAGACTTTCTAAATCATTTTAAGTCATGTCCATGGTATAAATATGTTTGCCTTCTTGAAAATCTACAACTGCTTATATACTTGGTCTTTCTGACTGCTTTATCTGTTTTGTTCTATTGTAGCTTAATTTTCCAAATAAAACCCCATAAACCTGCATTTATATGATGTCAGCAACTTCTGCAATAGATTAAAAAATGCATCTGATATTGGGTTTTGCTATAAATTTTTGCTTGATTAGTGGATTTAATGCACCATTTGACCCAACAGCTGTGAGGTTAAGAGAAATGAGGAAAGAGAGCCATACTTCTGTTGCTCTAAGGGGACAGCAGAGATAACTTGCTGAATCAACCAGCAGGACGCTCAGTACTTAAACTAATCCAGCTTGCTTATAACCCCACCTTGAAGATGCACCGCTGCTCAGCTTTTTCTCTAGACACCTGGTGTATCTCCAGGAAGAGGGATGGATAGTCATCATTGTGAGAAATCTCTGCAATCAGGATATTCCCCTGTGCCAGCCTGTCTGCTTTTACTTTCTGTACTTGCACTCTACCTGCAGGGGAATGCCAGTTCTGCAGGGCATGGATCATCTCTTCCTCCCCTGCATCGTGGTGGAGCTTAGTTAACTATAAACTATTTCCAGGTTATTTCAGTAAGTTTGTGAACACAGTTTGTGGTAAGTGGCTCAAATTTCTTAGGACTGGGAAGATTTTAATCTGATCTGCAGTATCTGAAACTCACGCATTTTTAGGTTAATCTGTGCGTCTGGATATTTTATCTAGACATTTTAATCAACATCTGACACAGAYGTTAGGTTGAACTGTCTTTTGCCTGGTTATCATCAAGAAGTTAATATAAAATGTAGGGTTCTCTTAGGAACATGAAATACATCTCCTTCTGCAGTGAATGGTGGTATTTCCAGAAGGGACATTTTTTATGTGGAAGTTGAGTGCCTATTCTACACTCAGCTTAGACAGAAATGATGAGTTTAATGTGAATATGTGCTGTCATGTGGTCAAGCTTTAGGTGAGAGCAGATTTACACAGAGAAAACAAAAGGAAATGGCAAGAGCCATCTCTTGCTGGATTCTGTGACACTAAGTGGTCACACAATGGAAAGCTGCCAACTCTAACCTCCAGTATTTGCTCCTTTCTCAAAAAATGCTCTTTTATTTAAAAAAAAAATTAGTTTCCAAAGTACCCTTATGCATCTGTTAAATATTGATTTTATTTATTTATTTTTTTAACAGGGCACACATATAAAGAAATAACACTTACTCTAAAGAGCTTGAAATCCTGGCAGAATTATATTTTTCAAGATTTATAAAGCCAGCTCTTATCTTCTGGTTGTAAGAAAACAAAAGATATTTGGAAGGTGAAGATGCATAAGGATGGAGATAGATACCTTAGATCTACAAATACTTTAAGATATATATGTGAGGAAGAATGGAGACATGTACTTTAGGTATCTCAAAAGAAGCATAAAGAGAAAAAAATAACCAATAGAGTGGAAAACTGGCTGTTGAGAAAAGTTTTGACAGGGCTGAGAAGTAATCTCCCAGGGGAAAGGTCCTCTGAACAAACAAAGCCAGGCCAGACAAAGGGCTATAAAAAGTTCAGAATTATGTGCTGAGATATAATGGCTGTAATTGCACTGGTTTTCTGGTTTGTTATTCTTTCTCTCCATTCTTGGAGTGGGTTTTTCTAGGGAGCACAAGACGACTCTGGCAGGGGCAAGTACCCCACAGTGTCATGTGCATCTGCCGAGCCGCGCAGGGGGAGTGGGGGCCAGCGGCCATGGCAGGGTGCAGTCCTCTCTTCTCCCGGCCTGACAGGGCTCAACGCTCTGGCTGCGAGTGCAGCAGCCAGAGAGGAAAAACAGCGATGAGAAGAGAGCTGTGGGAGTAGAGAGGGTCTACCTTAGCTGGGAAACACCCAAAGCGCGTGGGCAGCCACAGCAAACAGCTGGGAAGGGAGGTCGCTGGGGAGTCCCACACTGCTTGGGACAGGGCTAGGTTTTCAAAGCTTCTCGCAGAGCGCCGCGCTCTCCGCCAGCAGCCCTGCGCAGCGTGACTAGCAGCTGCTCAGCAGCAAACTCCTCGGTCCTTGCCAGCTGTTTTTGTCAGATGCAGGCAGCTGGCCTGGGCGTCTGCCCTCCCCATGCCTGCCTTCAGCCAGATGCGTGCGTCCAGGATGGGGAGCCAGCCAGAGGGTGGCACTGAGCAGAGGTGTGGAGGTGTCCCAGGCTGGGCAGGAGCGGGAGGGAGGCCRGGGAGGAAGCTTTCCCTGAATCTGTGTGCAAAGAATGGGAGAAAAATAGGGAAAACAAGAAGGGGTGCAACAGCATTGCAATTGTGGTGGGGTGTTGTTGTTGGTCAGTAAGAGATCTTGGTGTGTGTGGAGGAAAGAGGTGCACATCTATAAGACATACCTCACTACAGAGGAGAGTGTGCATGGGGATAATGTGGACAAGGGGCTGCCTTCTGCTGCAGTGCATTATTCTCCATAGGAATGGCAGTGGGTCCTGTCTTCTGAAAATAATTTTAGAGGGGGCGATCCAATTCATGCACTTGGGGACTTTTCTGATATGATACCACTCAGTGTCGTACCCAAGTGTATTTCGGACATCTTCAGCTTCTGGAACTGAGACTTTTGCAAATAAAGTGAGACAAGTAGAGCTTGGGGAGGGACTGAAAGGGAAGACCTTCCAAAATTAGACTCTTCCCCTGCCTCACATCTCATCCCCTCCCCCCCCCCATACATTTTTGTAAAGTTCTCACTCTGAATCCAAACATGCACCATAGAAAAGAAGCAGTGAGATCTTGGGGTCAAAGGGTGAACTCTGCTTGTTGCAACATCTGTTCTTGCTTACACAAGGAAGTTACGTGGGTGTAAGGAAGAGAAATCAAAAGAGGTACTTAAAAATGATCGTGAAATGCTGGAGAAAATCATTTCTTGTTCCTGTCAACTCTCCCCTCCCCCATGGCCCTGCCCTTTTGGAAATCCTTAGTTACATTTTGGACTGAAGAGTAAGGAGTGGATTTGAAGAAACTGTGACCAAATAGAAATTAGCAAAAGAGGCATAAAGGAATTTTAGTATAAGAGTTCCCATTTTTAACAGCAAAAATCAAGCCTTCCTCTTCAGAGGATTTCATTAACCCACCCAACTGAGGACATAGCATATGGTTTTCATAATGAGATGCAGCTTTATTAATACAGAAAGCAAAATAAATGGGACAGACTCATTTTTGCAGTTCTAAATGGAATTAGGTCTGATACCCCGCTCTTTGATTTATATGATCAGCCTGCGCCTTGCTGTCCAACCCTCTGTCCCAGCACTGGATGATCATAACTTGGAAACCTTTGATATTAACATGACTGGCTTGTCCACTGACTGCTGAATTTCACAGTCCCTTTTAGTCCAAAACACTGGATTCTAGAGCAAAGACAGAGTTGATCTGCAAGCCAAATCTAAAAATCTCCACCCTTGTCTCTGTGAAAGCAAAGATTAATCAAGAGAGCAATTCAACACAGTAGCCAGTGATTAGACAGCAAAACAGAGAGTTATCTGAAATGTGGCTGCCAGGAAAAAAAAAACAGCAAATAACTGTTTGACATGACAATCACTGTTGGGTGTCTTGACATCGAACACTTGCCAGTTAAAGGGCTGGTTAAAGGGCAAGACCCTGCTTCTCAGTCTCTCAGTCCTTGTTACTGGGAAGAGATGCAAAATAAGATGGTTTTAGCATTCTTATGGACACTGAAAAAGCCATGACCTTCATCCAAAATTGAATTCTGTTTTACCTACCTAAATTCATGTTTCATCTTCACCTTCCATCATAGTGCCATGCTTTGCCATTGACTTTACTGGGACAAGACCAACCTGCTTGAAGATTTGTTTCCACTGACAACTTTTGCATTACCTCTCAAATGTAACATCTTTAGTTCTGCACACATGCAAGAGCTTTATCCCAAGTGCTTGGTGTTTTAATTCAGACTCGCTGTCCCAGCTTAGTTTATGAACTATGTTAGCAGAAGATTTCTTTTGCTAAATCAACCACTAACTGCCTTAATCCTGTGATGATGATGATGATTATTGACAGCTGAAGTTCTTATTTACTTATTTATTTATTTGTTTGTGTCTGGGTATACTATCGGTGAATTTTATTTTGTTTCTCTGTTGATCCTGTAGTAGTACTGCTGAGCTGCTGTTCTCACTTGGTGCTTAGGTCAACATTTAATGACTGCTTTTCGTACTGAAAAGGGCTTGTATGTCCTAAAGCTCATCTGTTTTCTTTGGCTGGTCTAGTAAAAGATACTACATGTCTCCACAATGGTACATGATGGCATCCAGATGACTTAACATTCCTTTAGTTATCTCTGTGTAGATGCCCTTCAGAGAATCACACATGATATATACCTTTTCTGTAAGAGCTCCTTTCTGCCTTCCCCCACCACTTTAAGAGAAATGGAGACCATGTATCTTAGAAAAAGCTGCATTAGGCTGGGAACTAAGGGATTGTAAATTGATGCATTCTACCAATTGCCATCCATATTTCTATGTTGTTCCTAACATTTATTTCTYTGTAATGCCTCTGTTCTCCGGTTGGATGGCAAATATCTTTTACTCATTTTACGAGTTATGTAACGCACAGGTTATATAAAGTAATGTCTGGCAGAGGTGGGAATAAAATCTAGATCCTAGCATGGCCGCGTCCACTGTTCACTCYGTTCACTGCAGTATTCCCCAGCCAGCCCTCTGCCTGCACTATCAAAACGCCAGGCTGTGCTGGCCTTCGCAGCCCTAGTTCTTGGCTTTTCTGGGTCCAAACATTATGCTAAAAACATCCGGCCAGCAAAGCCAGGAATAGCAATGGGCTGATTTCCTCAGTGCTGTCTCACAAAAATCTGCATAGTCCATTAACAAAATACGTGCCGTGTTTCCACCGAGTATGTTTCAAATAACATCTGCTCCGTTAGCTTCTGAGGAAGAGATCAGTAACATGAGTTTAATTCAAATAACGCCAATGATGTGTGGGGAGAAATGGAAATGATATACATAATATATATATCATTGCATAACTGAAAACTGCCCTTGTGTAACAGTAACAAATGCCTCCTTATGAATGGCATTTTCTGTTCAGTTTTAGGGCTACACGTCTGCACTGAGCGGCTGCCTCGGGAGCGAGGGCTGGGAGGAGGGCAGCTCGAGCTGCCCGGGCCAAGCGGCCACGGTAGCGGCTCTAGCTGAGCATGCTTCCACATGGAAAGGTGCAGATGTAGACGAGTTTCAAAGGCTGGCTTTGATGCTGTGCTACCACGGGCTGGGCAGTTTACAGACCACGACTGCTTTTTTGTCCGGATGCCGCTTTGGCAATTCGTGTAACCTTTTCCCACGTTGTCCATCTTGTGAGTATGATATTTCCTTTTTCACACATATTCATGCCTGCAGAGCACTTTGACATCCTTAGGTGGGAGGTGCTACAGAAGCACGATTCTGCAGTGCTTTTCTGATTAGGCAAAAAAGGGTTTAAACCATATTTTAGTGTTTTACAGCATTGAAACATGGTCAATGAGCAATATACATTTCTTGGGGAAAGCAAAACAATGAATTTCTAGTGAAGAATGATCAAAAGAGCAAAGAACGAAATGCAGCTTTCTTCAAAGTGATGTGGTAAGCTGGAACCACACGTCCGCAAGAGACTTAACTGGAATAGAGGAAACATCCTGATACCAGAAGTTAATCAGCTGTCCTGGCCTCACCAGCATATACTACCCTCTTTGGAGCTACCCTCCTTCCTCTTAAAAAGGAACGGCATTTCAGGCGCATGTTCCTGAAAGAGAAGCTCTATTGCAGACAGCAAAACCAACAAGTTTGTCATGGATGAAAATGAAGATCCCGCTTACCAGAGATGCCAAAGACAAATCTGAGTGGTGGGGAATATCTATTTAACAAATTCAAGTTTCTGTTGCTTTGAGCAACTGATCAGTCCAGGAAGAAGAGGTAAATGGGAAGAATACACTGTTGTTTATCCGTCCTTGGGAACAGGCAACGGGGCAAGAAATTAAATGGGTGCCCAGTGGGTTCGACTCGCACAGCTTGTATGCACTGTGGACATCTCCAGCCAAGCTAGTTGTCCTTGGCTGACTTTATTGACAAAGTAGATAAATAAGAATTTCCACAGTAAAGCTCCTCTCATTCTAAACCAAACAATTAAAACAGAGATTTGCTCCTTTAAAATGCTTGTTTTTCTCTGTTGTCTATAAAGAATGTTCAGGATGACTAACACAAATGGAGACAGCTTATGTTAGGCAAGGGGAATTCCATCCCCAAATTCATCCCAAGATAAATTTCCTCTACAAATCATCCTGCCATWATATGATACCTGTCTCCACAACATAATCATTCCTTACCAAAGTGAAGCTGTTGAAAGTTCCTGTCCATTAAAAGAAAGGAAATCTGAGAATAGTGTTTTGCAAACAAAGGTGTGTGTTTGTCTGGAAATCAGAATGGTTTTAATCTTTTCCATGTGCTATTATTTCCAGCATTAGTGATGTCCCTGTTCCAAGCACATATTAACATGGGCCATGAATATGGTCTTTTGCTTTTGTGCACCCAGTTAGTGATATGCCAGTATGAAAACCTCAGACTGAACTGTGCATCTGAAGTCTAGGAGCATGTGAAATTCTAAGGGTGCTGGAATTTGCAAATGGCTGTTGTTATTTAAACAAAAATAAATCCCCAGGAAAACTGCAAGCCTCACTACCATGTTACCTACAAAGCAATGCCTGCTTAACAATGGCATAAATAAAATTTGCTGGTACAAATTATAAAATTTGCAGATTTAATAATGGGAATGAGCACATACTAATAAACTGGTCAGTGGACTAGGCTAGAAAGCATGCTGTACTCTGCCATCGACATAGCACAGCAGCGCCTTAGAAGGGTTGCATGAACTAAATATTTTTACAGAACACAGTAAGATGGGCCTGTGGAGCTTAGTGACACTAAGTGCTAACATAATATAAATATTTAACAATCTCTACTTCCAAGAAAATTCAGGCCACATGAAACATAGATTAGGATTGTGTGTCATGAGCTTATTCCAGTATTAGCATTAATGGGATCTAAACTGGCCAGCCAAAATAACAAAACAGTTGCTAGCAAACAGCARCTAAACTATCTGCCATACTGTCTTCATCCATCTTACAGTGGTCTGAGTCCAAGCTGCAGTCAGTGATACTTACCCAAAAGTTGGAGAAGATTAGTAACTCAGGTGTCCTGGTCTGCAGTACTGGGCTGAAAGATAAAGTGGAATTCATTTAATCTGCTAATCAGGATTCTAACATTCAAATGCCCTATCCTGAAGCTTTTCAAACTGACATTGTGTTGAATGATAAAGTTAATATCAGTTGACAGTTTGCCAGAAGCCATTAATTTAAACTCTCAGTTTTGTTTCAGGGCTTGTTACTTTTGTTGTGGTCTTAGAAGAGGAAGAATCCACGTAAAGAACAACCATGCTCTACTCTTTTTTTTTTTATTTAATGGAAGGGCATTTGTAAAATTCTCCCCCCCACACTTTTTTTTTTTTTTTTTTTAGAAGCAGAAATGAAATTAGACCTTTGTTTATATAGTACTCTGCACTGGTCCTGGATTTGTTTTTGAAAGTTGGTAAACTCTCCTTCCAATTTAAATTGAATAAATAGGTGCAGCTGAGTAAATGGACAGAGTTAGGCTGTAACTCGTATGTTTTCACTTTAAAATTACATGTAGAGGAACACAGATAAAGGAAGCAAAGCAGAAAAAAGGAAAAGTGTAAAGAGGAGAATAAGGAGAATGTACTGTATTCAAGATTAAGAAAATAAAATTATAAACACGAGCTGATGCCCACCATTTTTTGTTTTCACACAGTTGCTGTGGTCTGCTGCGGCTGGCTTATTTCCACCAATGGCCTGTGCTATAAAGCACAACGTCTCACTAAGCAGCCCTTGTGTGCCCTCAGGAAGCATTCTGCATCTCAGGCATGGAGTAGGTGCACCAAAATCACTGCCCCAATGCATCTGCTATACTTCTGTAACAAAGGACTCTGGTCAAAACCATTTTCTTTCTCTTAAAAAATGAAGAATATTTCCAGTCCCATGTAGCATCTGTAAGTCTTCAAATAAAGAATCTAGTAATGCTACTTAATTCTATCATTTCCCTAGCAAAARCAAGTATTAGTCAATTCCTTTGGTACATGAAATAATTAAGGTACTGCAATGAACTAAATCTCTTCCACAGAAATGAGAATTAAAGCAGATTCTGTGTGCTGAGAAGGAGTTTTATATATTTTCTGTTATAAAATGAATAAAATATGCATAATTTTTTCTAATAGTGCAATGATACCCATTTTTCCCCTTGCTAATTGGAAATATAAAATATATTAAAAATATATAAATGCTAAATATAAAAGAAAATATATAAGATTATAAAAATCCAGTGCAATGGCTTTGTGGAACCTAAAAAAAGAACAGATGTCTGTCTCATGTTGAAAAATAGCTTACGTACTTTTCTGCTGGAAAGAAGCTGTGTAGGATAATTTATAAAGAATTTTTGCCATCCCTGAAAGAAGACTGTGAAAAGAGCTTCTTTATCTGCTCTGAAAACTGTTGAAGATACTATGACAGTGGAAAGACATACTTCTTCCTTAGTGTATACACAAGGCTATTAAACCAAACTATTTTGTTTCTTCTCTGTGTTTTATGCCTTAGTGTTACAGCATTTGGGACCTGTCTAATAGAAATTTAATCTGCTTTCACCAACACTTTTCGACGGTAACTCTTGCTGAATTATTTTCATCCACATTCCACATGAATGCTTTCCCTGTCCTGCCTGTTTGCTCTAGGCAAACACAGTGAGTGGACATATGCTGAAAGATCCAGTTCTCGKTTTTTTTTAATGGGTCAAACATATTTTCCACATTACGTTGTTCATTATATCTCAATATTTGATCATAGGCCTAACCATTGATCTAATCACTACACGACAAAAGTGGTACAATGTATGTGAACCATTTCCAACACTTACAGTTAAAATGCTGCTAAAAATATTTTTGTCTGCATAGGGAAATTTCTTGAGTAAGCAAATGCTGAGCCATCCCATTACATCTGGCAGAAGACCAGGGTGCTCTCAGATTTATTATTTTTATCATTTGGGGCTTCAAATTCTCAGTCATGTATCAGCAAGCCACAAAAACATCCAGTTACATGATCAGTAGCACAATTTCCAAAGCAAATATTTTGAATGATAATCTTTTGCTGCTGATCTGCAAAACTGAAATTTCTATCTTACTGAAAACCTGAGGTGGCCACTCAACCTTCTCTAACAGGGAAGGTGGGAAACCTGTCTCTGCCCCTGCTGGGGAACTGCTCTGTGAGCCTACAGACTCCTAACAGAAAAAAGATGCTGGACAACTAGAAAAAGAAAAGGGCGGGGGGGAGGGGAAATGGTTGTCTTCTGTATATCCTTGTTCTCTACAAATATGAGTGCTCTCAAGGAAAACATCAGTGTTCCAAGTCAAGTTTCAATGTTGCTTTTTGTGGATAGCTTTAAGTTTCCAGCTTGGGACTTGACTATTGAGCGGGTAAGCCAGGATAGCAGGAAGTAGTGAGAACTCAGTTTTCGCAGCTCTGAGTCTGGTCTTTTTCAGGGCTGTTTCCTGAAAGCTCTTTTAGACAAGATGAGTTAGTGAGTTGTTACAAGCATTGTTTATCGATCCTCCACAAACTGTCTTTCAGAGCATAGTAGGAGATACATTGATACACTAAGTTTCAGCCTAAAGCATTTTCTAGATTTTTACCTAAAAATCAGCTCTTTTCATCACCATTTTCCCCTCTGCCATCCACCCTACCTCCCAGGAAACCTTCAAGCATGCTATCAGATCAGAATGGTTGTTTCTTAAAGCAAAGTCATTTCTTCATTTTTAGCAAGAGTAAATGAATACAGGTCCTTGATTTCTCTTTTGACTTCTTATTGTTTGTTAGTCTTCAGGAACAAAAATATTTAGAGCAGGTGGCCTGCAATAAGTCTATATGTAATCAGATTTCTGTGATTACCTGCCTTTTACTGAGACTCAAGCTTTTACTTTAAAAATATGTAACTTCCCAAGTAGAGTGCTATGTGTCTGAACAACTGATCTCCAWATCATCATTATATACATACGCCATTGAAGAAATGTGTTTGTACATGAGCTTTCTATCTTTAACTGTACTCTGTGACTCAGCAATATTTGGTAATCAGCAAATTCTCTAGTATGGTTGAGTGTAACTGAGAGCACCCAGTGTCCAATCCTCCTCCACACAGTGTAACAGCCTCAAATACAACCAGGAGGACACTGACCCTGAACAAGCACTACACAGACAAGACTGATCAGGTGTCATTCACCTAATTTTAATCATTTTAACACCCCTTTACAGTCAGTGGAGAAAAATAAGATCTGCCTCGTGAACATCAGGAGTCAGGCAAGGGGAGTGCCACCCAGCCTGACTTCCAACAGCAGGACCKGTGCACATGCCTGGGCATCAGGTGGGGGTTTTATCAGGTGGGTGCAGGTTAGGAAAATTGCCATTGTCTAAATGGTTCTTCAGGACAAGACCTTCCACTCCTTGAATCCAAAATCAGGAAGGCACAGGATGATTTAAAAATTCTTCTCCATCCTCCTGAAGGTGCACGTGAATAYATATCTCAGGTACAACTTCAAATGAGTAAGGTTAAAGTATATGTTCCCCTCTCCTCCCCCCTCACATATAGCTCCTTTTGCTATGGCAAGGCAAAGAGATGAGCTAAGCCTCTCACTGGGTGGGACAGCATCACTCCAGAACCAAGCTCTACACTTTACCTTTAATCCTCAAAGATCAAATATTCAGTGGACAGAGTCATTCATTATAGATCTTACTAAAGTGTTTCCACTGAGATGCTACTCCGCACAAGCAGGGATAGCTGCCAAGAATAGGGGCTGCATTCCTAAATAAAGCCTCCACCCCTAAAACTCCAGCAAGCAGGAGTTTGGTTCAGGTGCCAGCAACTTTTACTTCACTTGTCCATTCAGAACTGGGAGTGATGAAACAGTGCAGCAGTGGTGCAGCATATACTTTTTATATCAGCAGTGCTGGAGATCCAACAGTAGTCATGAGTTCAAAACGTTGGGTCCAAAATATACTGGGCTAGGATTAGAGCGAAATGTGCAACTGACTTCCAAAGGATGCTGTGCATGTGGCTCCTCCAGTTGCAGGAAAACGCAGCTGAACTTGCAGCAGTGCCCTTTTTGTTAACGAGAACGAGGCCTGAAAGCCACACATCTATTTAGCAGGGAACCAAGCAACGTCCGCAAGACTCTAGCAGCACTAGCATAAAACTATACCTAGCAGGTCAGCCAATATGACAAACATGACCAGCTAACGACCACTGCGCGAGGCTGCCACCGGGCTGGTTGTCCCTCAGGCTTGATCTAACACAGTTCCTATCACGTTCACTGGCTGCAGAAAGCCTCCTGAAACCCGTGCTGCCAGCTCTCTGCTGGAAAAGGCAGACCCAGTCGAAAGGGCAAACCATTGAGCACCAAGGTACTACCAGAGCCTTGAAACTGCAGACACAGGAGAGGTTAGCTCAAGTCTAACAGAAGTTTGCCTCAGTGTATGTGATCCTGGGAGAGAGCTGTGGAAAGCTCCATTTCTTGAGCTCCCTTCAGGTTCTGTTTTCCAGGTTTTAAAAGAAGTCAGCGTCTAATTAGAAGTTTTATTAAATGGCTTGAGTTATTGCTTTAATAAGTGGAACTAAAGTTAGTAGTGGCCATTGAGAACTAGAGTAAATTAAAATTCCTGGAACTAACTTTAATTTCAGTTTTCAGTGAGCTGAATTGTTGCACACAGAGTAAATGGGAACTAATTTGTTTTTATGGAAATAAAATGCTGACTCACAGCAGCAGCACTGGAGAGACAAAATAAATGTACTTTAGCCAGAACTGTGCCCAGGAGACCACCTGGGGAACTTAGAGTATAAGGAAGGGGATTGCAGGAAACAATGGCAGAATTACCAGCCTGAGGAAGTGACCGACCATATGAACTCCAGGCATACACATACGAGTCAGCCCACGAGTCCCACGTCAGTATGTTTCCTTGTGTGGTTCTCAGTAGGGCTCTGTCCTCAGACTGCACCTGAGAGCTTCTGAGCTTCAATTTTCAGCACCCTCCACCTCTTAAGGAAGCCCACCAAGCAGTTATTTCTTGTGACATCCACATGTGAGGCCTGACTGCATCRAAGAGGACAGTATCACAATAGCCCTCTCCATGCATTTTTCAGCACTACTCCACGTGAGGTTGTCACTTGAGGCGGAGCTGGAGCTCACTCAGCTGGCACGGCAGCAGTGCCAGCGCTCAGCCTCAGCTCAGCTCTGAATCCAGAGGTTTGCAGGCAGCCCATCCGAGTTCAGGCTATAAATTCACTCACTAATGAGTGTGGCTGTTGCAAGGTGTGACATATGTATCCTACTTTCTTTTTCTGCTCTGATACAAAAGCTGCAGTTTAAATGTTTACCTATTATACACTCTCTTGTCCTGTGTCTCAGAGTCTAACAACTGTCAACTATTTTTTGTGCTCTCATTTCCAATTATCAGCTACTTTTATTTTTGATTGTTTGTCACAGTTAAAGGTCATGTAACATGGAACATCACTGATTTTAAAAGTGGCTAGAAAATTCTGAAAATCCTTCCTACRTACAGCTTATGAAACTTTCCAGCTTTGTCACACTTTCCATCTTTTGCATATTATTGTGCTGAACCTAACTTTTAATAAAAACAAATCACTCTTCAGTTGGTTGAAGTTGTTTTTTATAATCACATCCAAAGCCTTTTTTAAAAGGCCCACGCAGCAGGTGGTTCTATTTAGAAATAGATTGGGACATTTTGTCAGTGGCTTTCCTTAGGGGGAAAAAAAAAAAAATCAAAATCCCCCAAACTCACAATTTTACATTGATGTGTTTGCACACGCTCAGTGACTGAACAGCCGTGTTGAAGAACTGAATGTGCATACCAGTAGCAAAATGAATATTTAGCCAATTGCACATTCAGTTGTGCCAAGTGTGCCAAGATAAGGGTCTGTTGTAAACACTGTGAAGTTCCAAACACTGGTCTTCTGATTTCCAAACCTGACCCCCCCAGACTGGTTTTGAGAATGGAAAAATAAACATATTAGTGCAAAAAAGAAATGAGTAGGACCAAGATAAAAAGGTACCAGAAGGTTCCCACCATATAATTACAAGAAGATAAATATTCTAACTAGAAATGTGCAGCTTTATTAGAATGGAAAGTTAATAAACTGTTAAGCTAGTTTTGCATACAGAGATAGATCAGTGGAGTTACTACACTGACGCTCGTTTGCTCTGTTTTACATTAAAGAAGTGTTTCAAACATCAACCCCTTATTCCAAATACCCGTCTCTTCATTCTGTTTCACCCTGCATTAGTTGGGTAAAGCACTGACAACCATTTATTGTCATACACATATACATTTCCCCTTGTCACATACTTCAGCCTTTGTGCAAGCTGGATAAACACATGTACCAGGGAACTTGAATGGGAGAGCTACAAGGAAAGGACAGCAGCATCATTTAATCTAAGTTATAGAGATCATTTTGAGAGCAGCAGTGAACCATGGAATATATTAATTATCTCTTCAAAACTCAAACTTCCTTTACAAAAGGGTTTGTAATAGAGCAGTAGAAACAGAAAAGAACAGGTTAGCAAGGAGAAGAATAGCTAGTGGGATCATACAATTGCCTAGACTTCTCCCAAAGAAAAAAAGAGATTGTTAGATCTTTCTAATGCTTCAGGTTGTGCATCTCTTTCCTATTCATGCCAATATATTTAAAATGGAAGACCTAATGGTAATCAACTTTTGAATGAAACTGGCCCTACAGTGCAGGCATGGGAAAATTAAACCAGAACACTGACCTGAAGAAAGAGAGTGTGGTACCTTAAGACAAAGAAAGAAATCAGAAGAAAAAAAAATATAATGGGATAAACAAAATGGCTGGTAAGAAGATGGCCCACAATGAATTGATCTATACCCCTCCTGAGATCAGAGACGAACTCACCCTCACAGGTATAAGGAAGAGGATTTTACAAACGTAGTGTCCCCATATTACAAACACACAAAGCTGAGTGTTCAGGCCCTATGCATTTTAGCAGTTCAACTCCCAAGTTAGCAGAAGCGATGGGTGTTGTCATGTTGAAAACAGAGGCCCTGCAGAGAGCAGCATGATGGCAGGAGAGGAAACCCTCGCTCACCCATACAAAGCATCCAGGCCAGGCTTAACTCTAAAGCTAAAACTAAGCCTAAAAGTCTCTTTCACAGAATCACAGAATCATTGAGGTTGGGAGGGACCTCTGGAAATCATCTAGTACAATCCGCCTGATCAAGCAGCATCACCTACAGCACGTTGCCCAGGACCCTGTCCAGATGGCTTTTGAATATCTCCAGAGAAGGAGACTTCACAGCCTCTCTGGGCAACCTGTGCCAGTGCTCAGACACCCTCACAGAAAAGAAGTCTTTCCTCATGTTCAGACGAAACTTCCTGTGTTTCAGTTTGTGCCCGTTGCCTCCCGTCCGATCGCTGGGCACCACTGAGAAGAGTCTGACCCCATCCTCTTTACACCCTCCCTTCATATACACACCTTCCTTTGGGAGCCCCTTCCCACACCAACGCCAACGGCACCTCTAGGCTTCCTCTTTCTCTCAACCCAAACCCTCACCCTAACCTTAAACTGAACCATCTAAGTCTTTTTCAGGCCAGGTCTGGGGTGTATTCATCTCTGGCTCAGACAAGAAACTCCACAGCACAGCTTTCTCGGCAGCACACACCTTCCTTTCGCAGCCCCTTCCCACACCCACACCCTAGAGGTGCCTCTAGGCTTCTTCTTTCTCTCAACCAGATCCCTAATCCTAACTGAACCCTCAAAGTCTTTTTCAGGCCAAGGCTGGGACACTGACCCCCATTGATGGCCCAGATGAGAAACTACTCCCAACAGAGCTCTCTTGGCAGCACGCACCTTTCTTTGGCAGCCCCTTCCCACACCAGCAGTGCCTCTAGGCTTCCTCTTTCTCTCAACCAGATCCCTAATCCTAACCAAACCCTCAAAGTCTTTTTCAGGCCAAGGCTGGGGCATGGACCCCCATTTCTGGTGCAAACTAGAAACACAGCAATACCATCACTTATACAGTATCTTCAATATTATCCTTTTTTTTTTCTGACTTCTACTCCAGTGCCCTAACTGCAGAACCCCACAAGAACTCATTCCCATCTCCTTTTTTTCAGAATTAATTTATCACCATAAAATGGTTTATTATACAGCCTTGTGCTGTAAATCTTTTCTGCTCTGATGGCTGAGAGAAGTCTGGCACTGCAGTAAGTTCCTGCTCATTTACTCTCTGGATATCTGGGATGCTGCTGATTTGAGAATGAGCTTCCTGGGAAGTCTCTCAACATAGAAATTTGACAATCAAAGAACTTCATTCTTTTGGGATTTTTTCACTAATCAGGGCTCTAAATGGTTTTATAACCCTTTGTTTCCTTAAGCTTAATTTTTATGGAATGTCAGGTTTTGCAGGGAAGCATCTTTTTTATCAAAAAAGCTAGAAAACAAAGAGCCAAGCAATAACCATGAACTACTGCTTCAGTTGAACTATTTAATCAACACAGTAATGTAGAGCAAGTATGCTTAAAAACATGTGGATCTACATTTTTATTAAATATAATTTATCTCAATGAAATAATCAACACTTCACATGTCTGGGAGGGAAGGAGGAGGGATGGGAAAGCAAGGGATCCCATGTATCCTTTGTGATGATTTCTGTAGATTCATGAATTTAGAGTTTTGGAAGGGGTATATCATTCACTGCAGGAATTGCTTGCCAGAGTAAGCAAGGCTTAATTCATAAGCGGTCTGGTGTTGTAGAGACTGAAGGTGCCCCTGTAGTGCAAAGTACCGTCAGTGTAGAGAAGTGACGTTGTAATGAGAAGGATGACTCTTGGAGGCTATGTCTGAATAGCAGTCATAAATGGAGCTGCAGCTCATGTATCCGTGCCTGAGCTAGCTGTATATAGGCTGTTTTGGGTAGGGCTGGCCACATATGCCTGCCAATCTGAGAAGATGACTGAGCACAAATGAAAATGGCAATGGCTCTTCCCTATCTGCTATTTGAACTGACACCTATGTAAAAAGGCAACTGGCTGGAGTTCAGCTCCATCAAAACTGTGATAAAACCATTAGGATTAGAAAGCAACTCTTCCAAAATATCTATTTTACAGGATGATCGAGTTTCTTCTAGATCCCTCTAAGGCAACTTGTTACCAGATAACAACAGTCTTAAAGTCTGTGTCCATTTATGAGTGGCCCAGTTCTACCAAACACAGACCTGAGCACAATGACATATTCATTTTTGTATTTAATCATTGCCATTCAGTCTATCAAGAGGGAAAAAAAACCCTCACCCTGATAAAGCTCTAACAGATGCAACTGTAGCATGCTGTCCACTAAGTAACGTGTTAATGTGAACATGCTACCGCTGGGCTCAGTTATCTGTGTTCACTCTTTTTTTTTTTTTAAATTCAGAGTGTATTTCAGAATGTTTATCCAGTATTCAGAGCCCTCTTTGGGAATAAACCCCATTACCTGCGAAGATTTCTCCCACAGCAGCTGCGTCCCTGGGAACAATGAAACCATCAATGAGCTCGATTAGCACACGGAAAGCAACCCGCTTCTCATGGCAACTGGGAAGAGACTTTGGAAACATTCCTGCAAGAGATATTACAATGGACTGTCATTCAGAACTGAAACACGTGTCTCTTGACCCTGCACAAGGCTCCCTGCCAGCAGAGTTCTTGACTCTATTTCTGTCTTGTTTAATCAGGTACAGGCAGGAGGGGAGAATTTGTAGTTTGTCGCTATGGTCTGCAGAGGTTGCYGCTCTGGTACCCATTTCACACTTATCTGAAATAGCCTTCTTTTCTGAGCTGAGCTCAGTGTGGTTTCCACTTTGCTCTTGCTTCAGCCTGGAAGTACTGAACATCTTGAATGCATAAGATTCCCCTGTAAAATAAGGGAACTGGAAAGCATTGGGAGATGACAGCTCTGGGTTGCAAAGTGGCTGAAGGACAAGGTTAGGAGGAAGATTTTTGGGAAGGTAGGCTCTCAAGTGGAAGACCTTGGTGCTTCTAATCAGGGTGCTTCTAAGGCAGAAGCTTTTGAGGCTTACTTCTTCAAACTGAGGGCTGCAAGAGAAATTGGTGAAGCCCCTATGGAAATCCAGCATCATTATGTAGGATCTGTTCTCTGTGCTCTCCCTACATACACTGTGTTTGTGGATGTCAGTTTGAAAGAGCTGGAGTTACCTGGGGACACTTCTCAGGGTCTCTTTAGTCACATATATGTACACCTTATGAGTGGGGTATACACAGACTGAGACTTCTATTCTCCTTCCTTTAAGGCTTCCCTTCCATTTTTGTGTCAGATACACAGTAGCTGTCTGGTATRCTTCCTAGACACTGATTATGTGTACCTTCCTGGAAGATGAATCTTAGCCTCAGTAACTCTAGGCTTGAGAAAACCCAGAAGGTTTCTATTAGCTTAATCCCTTTCACTCATAGTTTACCCCATAGGGTCATGTTATAGTTGAAGCAAGAATTCAGATTTTCATTGAAGGCATTCTGAAGGCATCTCTGGGTTTCCTTAGGCAGAGAAAGCCTTGAGCCCCTTATGGTGGTCAAAGGTGTGGGGGCCAGGGCATTTTCTCTTTGATTCTTTCAGTGAGGGGGAAAGATGGGCAGGGGAGTACATGGATACTGCAAGTTAACAATTGGCTGTGCATCTGGTGTCAGCAACAAGGTTTTGGTTTCCGTGATGATGGGACCCTGTTTCAAGATCCACAACTGCTTGGGAGAGATGGGATCCACCTCACTAAACGGGGCACAAGTGTTTTTGCCATCAGTCTGGCCAACCTGATAAGGAGGGCTTTAAACTGGGAAAGATGCGGGAAGGGGAGAGTTACAGAGACCAGGCAGTCAGCAAAACAGGGCTCAAGTGGGGATATCTCAAGTATTTGCATGCAGGCAAGGAAGTATCTACAAGACAAGACTATGGGGAAACCTCTTGCACCCCTCCTGGGAAATCAGCATGTTCAGATACCTCTCTGAAGTGCCTGTGCACAAATACACAGAGCATGGGGAATAAACAGGAGGAATTAGAGATCTGTGTGCAGTCACAGGGCTATGATCTCATTGCAATTACAGAGACATGGTGGGATAGCTCACATGACTGGAGTGCTGTCATGGATGGCTACAGGCTCTTTAGGAAGGCCAGGCCAGGAAGGCAAGGAGGGGGAGTTGCTCTTTATGTGAGAGAGCAACTGGAATGTATTGAGCTGTGCCTAGGGGTGAACGATGGGCTGACTGAGAGCTTATGGGTAAGAATTAAGGGTCAGACTAACATGGGTGACACTGTTGTGGGTGTTTGCTACAGGCCASCTGATCAGGAAGAGGAAGTCGATGAGGCCTTCTACAGACAGCTGGAAGTAACCTCATGATCACAGGCTCTGGTTCTCATGGGGGACTTCAACCACCCTGATATCTGCTGGAGAGACAACACAGCAGGGCACAAGCAATCCAGCAAGTTCCTGGAGAGCACTGCTGATAACTTTCTGACACAGGTGATGGAGGAGCCAATGAGGAGAGGTGCACTGCTGGACCTCTTACTACAAACGAGGAAGGACTGGTTGGAGATGTGAAGGTCGGGGGCAGCCTTGGCTGCAGTGACCATGAGATGGTGGAGTTCAGGATCCTGAGAGGAGGAAGCAGGGCAAAAGCAGGGTCACATCCCTGGACTTAGGAGAGCAAACTTTGGCCTCTTCAGGGACCTTCTTGGAAGAATCTCACGGGAGAGGGCCCTGGAAGGAAGAGGGGTCCAGGAAAGCTGGTTAATATTCAAGGATCACCCCCTCCAAGCTCAAGAACGGTTCATCCCAATAAGCCAAGCAAAGAGGGCAGAAGACCTGCATGGATGAGTAAGGAACTCCTGGCAAAACTCAAACAGAAGAAGGAAGGTGGAAGCAGGGACAGGCCACTTGGGAGGAATATAGGGATGTTGTCCGAATATGCAGGGATGGGACTAGGAAGGCCAAGGTCCATTTGGAGTTGAATCAGGCAAGGGATGTCAAGGACAGCAAGAAGGGCTTTTTAAATATAAAGGAATACAACAAAAGGAAGACTAGGGAGAATGTGGGCCCTTTGCTGAATGGGGTGGGTGCCCTGGTGACGAAGGATGCAGAGAAGGCAGAGTTACTGAATGCCTTCTTTGCTTCAGTCTTCACTGCTCAGGCCAGCCCTCAGTAATCCCAGACCCTGGAGGCAAGAGAGAAAGTCTGGAGAAAGGAAGACTTTCCCTTGGTCGAGGAGGATCAGGTTAGAGATCATTTAGGCAAACTTGACACCCACAAATCCATGGGCCCTGATGGGATGCACCCACGAGTGCTGCGGGAGCTGGCGGATGTCATTGCTAAGCCACTCTCCATCATCTTTGAAAGGACTTGGAGACCAGGAGAGGTGCCTGAAGACTGGAAGAAAGCCAGTGTCACCCCAGTCTTCAAAAAGGGCAA
>NW_020450678.1:57215-227024 GCF_003343035.1 Apteryx rowi | reverse complement strand
TCCAGTTCTGGGCTCCCCAGTACAAGAGGGATGTGGCACTACTGGAGCAAGTCCAGCGAAGGGCTACAAAGATGATTAGGGGACTGGAACATCTCTCTTATGAGGAAAGRCTGAGAGAGCTGGGCCTCTTTAGCTTGGAGAAGAAAAGGCTGAGAGGAGATCTTATTAATGTGTACAAGTATCTGAAGGCAGGGTGTCAAGAGGATGGGACCAGACTCTTTTCAGTGGTGCCCAGTGACAGGACACGAGGCAACAGGCACAAACTGAAACACAGACAVTTCCATCTGAACATGAGGAAAAACTTCTTTACTGTGAGGGTGACTGGGTACTGGAACAGGTTGCCCAGAGAGGTTGTGGAGTCTCTTTCCTTGGAGATATTCAAAAGCCGTCTGGACAGGGTCCTGTGCAACATGCTCTAGGTGACCCTGTTTGAGCAGGGAGGTTGGACTAGATGATCTGCAGAGGTCCCTTCCAACCTCAACCATTCTGTGATCTCCCGCACTTGGGGTAAGTTATCTAACTCCTCAGACAAAGAACCCATGGTCTTGTTTGACCACATTTTAGAAAGTGAGAATTGGGTTGCTGGTGGGGAGAGTGACTGAGTTTTTCTGACCCACTGATCCTTTCTACTGAGATAGACTTTTTCCTTCCTAGTCTGGGAATCAGACTGGGTTTAGGACTCAGGTAGGTGCTATGAAGCTCAGCACTCTTTGGAGACACTTGTTTGTATGCACAACAGCAGACGTGTAAGCACCAGGAGCACTTCAGCAGTGGAAACCTAGATGCTACAAGAGCTCTAACATCTACAGGTTTGAGAATGGCTGTGACAAGGGTGCAGGGCTGTAAATACCGGGGCTTTGCTTCTGCATAACAGCAGCAGTGAAGAATAGATTCACAGTCCGGTCATATTTGCTTTTGTGGATCTGGTCTTTGAAGCATGGCTTACCACTTGCTGCCTTTCAGCAAAACTGGCTGCCMCAAGAGCCCTACTTCTTCTTCCCTCTGGAGTCAGCGGAGTACTACAGCCTGTGGGGTGAGCATTCAGTTGTAAGGAACAGCTTTTGTTTTCAACAGAACTTTTCTGCACAACAGATTATTTTAAGAAGGCAAAGGATGAGTACACATTTAAGGTTCTCCTTGTATATGAAATAGTGGCTTTTAGAATGCTAAAGCCCACTAAATTTTAGAGAACTTACTTATAAATTGGAAAAAAAAAAGTGAATAGTTTGGTACAGAACTTACTATGGATTACTAATTTCGCCTCAAGTTAGTCACTATTTTCAGAAATTTGGCATCAGAACATGGACAAGTAAACAGCCACAGTAGAGAAGAAAGCAATATGTATTTGTGTGATTGCCACAAAGTTATGGAGGTTAATTTGAAGTGGTGTAATTTGCAGGAGTTTCATTTTCTAATATAAACCATGGTTATTACACTTCCTCTAAAGGCATGTTAGTAGTTTACTTCGTTTTCAGCATCAGCTTAGAAATGCCTGTTGGTCACCACCCCTGCTGGAAATGTGCATACTTCTTAACATCCGGAGTTTCTACATACAATGATATGTATAGCATAAAAATTATAGATAAACTTAAAGAACAAAAGGCAGCAAGCGCATGTACAAATTTTGATCGTTTTTAGTGTTCCATCCAAATGCTTAATAGACAATGTTTTTGTCCTTTAACCCCCAGGCCTCTCCCTTCTATGTTACATGTGTATGTTGTGTCTGCCTTGCCCAACAGGACTGAAAATTGCTAACTCTTGACAATTTGAGGGCAGACAGAGGGGGCATCTGTTGTATGTCGTGGCTTTTCTTTTCTTTTCTTTTCTTTTCTTTTTTTTTTTTTTGGAAGCCTGGTGATAATGTTGATAGAGATACTTTGATCTTTAAGCAGTTTGACTTCATGGAAAAGATTCTGACTGTGTGGATGTCTGAATAACTTCCATCAGCTCATAAATCTAAATAATTCTCAAACTCTCCTACTGGTTTTATGATCTCCTAAATTATACAGTCTCAAGTATTTTTCAACTGTTCCACATTTCTGGCCACGTCTTTGGAGATGGTGAAAGCTGAGCCTTTAGTGTCCTGTTTCTATGGCAGGAAGGGCCCAGGCAGCTTTCATAGGCCTGGGCAGATGAAGACGGTTTTCACCTGCTTTGTTCTCGGTCAGATGTTCGTCATACTTAGCATCCATTCTCCTTTTATGCCTTCATTAAAAACCTCCCCTCCACACAGTGCCCATTCTGCAGCCTATTTGAACTCTCACTGACGCTGCAGAGGTCTTTGTGTAGTAGATTTGAATAAAGGACCGCCATGTTTTTTTCTTTTTTAATAACTTCTGTGGTTTAGGAGTGTTTTTTTGTTACCACGGGAATTCAATAAAATCTCTTTTTAAAATTTTGTTTGAGGGGCAAACTCTTTCCATAGGTATGTTATGCAGAGAAGTACTGGCCCAGGAGTCAGATCCTGCTCAGCCCTCCTCAAAGTGGTCTTGACATTTAAAACTCTGTTCTGAATTAAGGATTCCCTCATATCCCAGATCAACACCTTCCAGACACAGCTGTGGACTTCTTTTCTCTGGTGAAAACTCAGTTTGGAAAGATGTTTCTACCAGACTTTTCTGAAAAAATGTGATTTGGAGAAGAGACTTCATTTTGCCCATAATGTTCCGATTAAGTAGAGGAGGAGGAGGAGCTTCAAATTCACTTCTCCAYTTCCAAATGCCAAGATAGATGCTATGAGTCTTTCTGATCGTATTCAGACCAAACATGGTTTCTGGCCAGATTTTCTCTATAGAGAGGCTCCTAGTAGGGCTGTTTTATGGTATTGTATATCAGCAGGTTAAAATTGCTGAGGCAGTCTGTCAGAGCACAGTAACTATTGCTGCTTTCCTCTTATCCAAATCCTACGTGGCCAGCAATGGCACTTGAAAGCCAGAGAGAAACAAAGAGCCATTGCTTTCACTGTGCACTCATGATCGGGATATATATTGATAGTTTGTGCTAGGAGAGAGGGTTTATGAGTGCCTGTGGCAACTGGTGGTGTGAGCTGTGCACCTATAAATTCAAAGTTGGCAATATCAAACAAAAATATATATTCTTCGGCTGTGTCCTGAGGTAACAGTGAAGTGAGAAAAGCCAAGCTGCACTACTAATGTATAGCCACAGAAATGACCTCCATTCCAAAACAAACTGTACATAAAATTATAAAAGCCAGCCAGCCCAATTTGTGTAATAAAATGTCAGTAATATAATTCAATCTTAGAAATTACGATATATTGCATTTGGTCAGTTTATACACTTGCGTTTCAGCATTAGCTAAGAACAAATGTTGAAAGCCATTCAGGAACTCRATTCTGCTTTGGTGATACTGCTTGCTAATTACCAGTTAGCACTTAGGCAGTAGCACAAATACACTAATTTTACAGAATTTAGTTTCATTTAAAATATCATAAGAATTATTTGTGGATTTCAGTGTAGTTGTTCTGGATTTTACAGTGTTATAGCTGAGAGAACAATATGACCTTAGAGATTTGGCAGCAGCTCCTTTTGAGAAGTGATAAACCTATTATATGCTCAGTAGATATGCCCCCATCTGTTGACAAAATAAAATTATAGAAAAAGTTGGACTGAATTCAGATGTTTTCAGTAACTGGTTTTCTTTTCCCTCCCCAACAATAAAATAAATTCAGTATAACAAATAGCATGCAAAATGCACAAGAGTTTATACAAGACAATTTTTAGTTTCATGGGAAATTCTGAAATTTTCTATGTGGAGTTTCTCCAGGTATTTCATGCAGGTGTTGCGTTATCTATAAGGCCCTCTTGCTATAGTGAATTTCATTTAGTGGGAAGTTATTTAACTCACCATGCTTAGTTAAATTATTTAATGAATTAATTCTGCTTTGTTTCTAACTGTTTGCTGCGTCTGTGCTCCATAGCTAAAGAGCAGAAAATGGGATGTTGTTGGAGGTGTATGTTTCATTAGCCAAAAGAGTTTAAAAGGCAGATATGAAATTTGAGGAAACGGATGTTATTTTCTGCCTTCTTACTAGGGCGCGGTACTGWAAGTTTGCTTCTTATCTCTTGATATGCCTCCTGTCTTCAGCTCAGAGACCTGTTGAAGCATGCTGAGCCTTCTCTCCTGCTTGTTTCCTTCCTCCACCAGGACAATGGGGCTAGCTGCGAACTCCAGCTGGGGACACAAAAGTACTCCCCAGTCTGTTAATAAAGACATACCCTTCGACAAATGCTTTGAAATATCATCAATTGCACAACATAAAGTTATGTCTCTGGGTCCAAGCATGCCCCTTAAATACTGCTACAGATACCGGCGATTTTTTGTGACTATTACTGGTGTCTGGAAGACACTTCTTTGCCTGATCCCCAGATCTTTGACTGGCCTGTGCACCTTTTATGACACCTTTATAGCTTATGCTAAGCTCTTATTTGAATACCTTCAAACACGGCTTTGGTGAATTTGACACTTATTCACATAGCCACTGCCTTGTGGTTTAGATTTGCTGTACCCTAAGGAAATCCTTGTTGTAGCCAAGTAATGTGAAATCATCCTTAATTCAAATCAGGATGCAGTAAAATGCAAGTCCGTTTATTTGTTTACAGTATGCTGATAGACATCATAGTTGCAGGTGCTCAGAAAGAAGCACTGGGATCCCATCACAAAGGTCCCTCTCCCTGTATCCAGGTGCCTGGCGGTTGGCACTTCCCTGACATATTTCTTTGTGCACATCCAGTGTCACAGGCTGTGCTCCCCAGGGAAATCCCTCTTGGAGGGCATGCCGGGCTTTATAGCCCATCCCTCTCCTGGGCTCCTTTGTATTCCTTCCCCTTCTGCCTCTCACCTTCCCCCACATTATTTCCCTCTCACTCACTTGGAGATGATACCTTCAGCGCTGCTCAGAGAGGGGTGGTTTGGCAGCGTGGCAGAGATGATTTAACCAGGGGCTGCAGCTGCAGGGTGGCTTCACCAAGTACCTGGTTTCTGGATCAGTCCAGGGAACTGATCCAGCCAAAAATGAACCCAGTGGAGGAACAAAAAAGGCAGTCAGAGGTATCTTCTTTCAGCCTGCTCCACACCCTGACCCACTTTACCATGCCACTGGGAGAAAAAGCTGAGGCAGCCGAGCAGGGAGGGAGGCCGGGGGTCTGACCATGGGCGAGCAGGCGCCAGGTTGCCAGCACTGAGCTGAAGCGCCTGTCAAATAGAGCCTCGCTTGCCCAGGTGCTGGATATTTAAGTCTGAGCCGGTCATCCCAGGGTCGTCTTATTAGCCTTGGAGAGAAATAAGTAGGTATTACCCCAGCAGGATTTCACTCATCCTAAGATACATATCTAAATAGTTCAGATGACTTGCTCTCCACAAGTACCTATTTTTATCTTTCCATTGACAGTGGGGTGACTGGTTCAGATTTAGGTATCTAATCTTAGACAGCTGAAGAGTTGGGCAAAATAAATCCTAGGTTTAGTGAGTTCATCTCAGTGCTGAGTGTCCTCCACCCATTGAGCTTGATACTCAATGTATATATTGGTAAATATCTAAACAAAAAACACGGAGCCAAACTGTCACTTGTCCCAAAGGTAATCAGCCATTCTGGGGACACAGCAGACTAAAACTGGTAAACTTTGAGGGTTAGTCTTCAGGGGATGTCATTACAAGATGTTACACTTTTCAAACGCTAATGAATCAGATATTTTAATTCAGGGGTCGCACCAGACTTTTGTTAGAAAGTCAGACTTTAGCCTAGTTTTCTCCTCTCCTGGAAGACACAGAGAAAACTATGATAAATTAAGTGTCAAGCATGATATACAGATAAATGTTGCCAAGAAGTGTATTCCTCTGGAATTTAACCAGGCCTGGAAGCCAGTGTATCACTTTAGATTTAGTAGTGGTGGAGTTGATTTGAAATGTCTTCCTTCTATAACTAAATACCCGTCAGTCTTTTTTTTTTTTCAAGATCTGTGTGATGATAGTTTTTTGAAACACTCAATTTTTCAAAGTTTCAAAGAAGAAGATACTCACAACTAACTTGTAGGCAAGTGTAGTTTTCTACTGTTAATAGCACTAAGCTTAAGTGTCTTGTGTAATAAGTGTTGAGTTCCTTTAGCCTCTGCATTCTCAATTACTTATTGATTTTTAGTGTAATGGATAGATAAGGAATTTATCAAGGAATGCATCTAGTCTTCCTTAATTCAGGTATGGACTTTCTGAGAAGCATTTAGCCTAACATTATCAAGTGTCACTTGCTACTTATCAGCTGGAACTGGCATGAAGGTGGGCTCCCCTGCTCCGCTTCACGGTTACAGTGACTGGTTTCTGAAGATAGAGAGTTCATTCAGGTGATTCACTCAGGGTGTTATGACAGCTGTATTCGTATTTTCTTTCCTGATTTCACAGCAGTCTCCCTAGATAAGACTTTGAAAGACAGAGCTAATAGGGTGCTTGTCAGCAACATGGCTTTCCTTGTTATGAAGCTGGGGGCACTCTTGTTACTCAGACGCTGGTGGTGCTRCTCCCAGCATCTTTCATCCAGATATTCCTACTTCGAGGAACAACATGTTGAACAGCAGCATTTTATATGATTTCAGGAGGGCGGCTTGGTTCCTCTGCTTTGAAAAGAGGGTGAGATGCTCCTTTTAGCAAAGCTTTGAAAAGCCATACCTGGGTGTGAGCTGTCTCTTCTCGTTAGCCCATGGGAAAATGGAGTGTCTCTTTTGTATATGACTTTGGGAAGAAAGTCCCAATATACTCTGACAGAAMGCACAGCAGGAGGCAAGTGTGGCCATGCTGTGACCATCCAATTGTGTGCTTCCCCTTCCCTCTGTTTGATTTCTCTCYGATATGTCCTAGATCTGCACAGCCCCAGGTCCTTCCTTTTGGCACATCTAGTCCTCTCTGGAAATCAGAGATACATAAAATATCTGCCTGCTGCCTGACAATCCTTGCTGAGTAGTTTGTTGGATGCTACAATAAAGTTTTTTGTCTTATTTTCCTGGTCCATTGCCATCACCATATCATAGTGAAAAAAGATCATACCAAATAGTTGTGCACAAATGTAGCAGCATTTAATCACTCCCTGCACTTCCATGATAAAATCAGTTAGATTGCTTTGGTTTTTCTCTGTGCAACTGCCAGTTATGAAGGTAATTAGACTTTCTGATCTTATAACATTTCGGTCATTTTGCCATGAAGAGTTGTGTTTTTAGTGACTTATAATTGTACCATTTAAATATATCTGCTTCACAACAAATTTCATACTACTTGCACCTTAGCAGTTGTATGTGTATGGCTATTAAAAATAGGGAACATGGTCTGAAGTGTTTTCAAAAGTTTATGATGTGGCTTGCCAAGTCTAGAAGACTTTCTCATATAAAAAGATGCCTTAGTTTTTGTTTTCAGTTTTGTTTCTGAAATTTGAGTTTCACCTGTTAGATATAATCTCTCTAGCAATAACCGTTTTATACAATAATAGCTGTAGRTTAGAGCATAACTTCTTTGTTTCTGTTTTTACTCCATTTTATAGTATATATTACATAACTATGAATGAGATTGCATGAAATATATGTAACTAAAACAAAAAGGTAGGAAAGGGTTACCTTTCAATTTTAAAAGAGTTTGAGGTTAAAAGTTACTAGCTTTGCCAAAACCAGTTTTTGAGCTAAAGGTGACTGTTGGAGTTGCTCGAGCACTGGGGGCAAATACAGAACAGGATCCTTGTTTGACATAGTTTACAGACCTAGGCCTAAGTGATGGAAGGATTCTAGATAGCATATGAATGGGTGTATACATAAAAATATAGTTACTAATGAACTATGTATTTCCACAGTCATCCCTGCAATCCTTATTTACATGTTGTCCATACATGAGTAGTGGATATTTCTGTAGAATCACCTTTTAGGTTCATGAAGTTTGGTCAGAGGTGTCTTTATATGTAAAAATATTTTTTATATGTAAAACTTTTTTCACACTTAAGGAAGGTCCACTTGTTACAGAAGATCCACTTACTTACTACACTATTATTACCACATTATGTTGATCTCATTATTTAACAGATTCTATTGTAGTTTAAAACCTAGCTTTTATTTAAAGCTCCTTCTCTGTAAATGTCAAAAGACATTGGGATCTATATCAGATTGAAAAACTAAAGGTGAAATATTCTCAAGTTCCTGAGGAAAAAAGCGTTAGATAGGAAGAGCATAGCGTCTGCTGAACCAGTGTTCAGGAGATACATCAGTCTTGCACATGAGTAGTTTTATTTCAGAATGCAAAGGAGTTGTATGCTTTTGCTCATTAACATCTGTTGCCAATCTTGTGTTACACTGGACATTCCCAGAGCATATGCAAAAGATCTCCAGTCAGTATATATCATCCCCAGCACTTAGGACACTCATTAAACTGGGAAATATCTTCCTTTCTGGAGTAACATTTCTTCTGTCTAAAATGTCGTTGTATATTTATCTGCAGTGACATTTATAAGATTGTCTTTTATATCTTCATTGTTTTCTCTTCAGTCATTTATTTTCCAGTCGACCCCAAAGTATGTTCCTATGAGCCCTTTATTTTTTATTGCACGATCTAGCTAGCAGCCTGTAAAGCCATGAAAGCTGCTTTTTATTATTTATTGTCCCATGCGGTTGAAAGGCCAGACCCCCTCCTCAAGGTTTGCATTGTGAAATGTATAACTGCTGTGATCTAAAGAGAGAAAGGGCCAGCTCCACGAGAAGAATTAGGTGGCCCACTGGCGTTGTCCCACTCCCTTCCCCAGCAGCTGCCTCACCCTGGAAGTGTCCAGTGCAAAAGGGACCTGCTTTTCACATGAAATCTTCCCAGCGTATGCTCAAAATTGCTGTGCTCTGCACAAGTGGCCTCCCCCTATCTATGTAGCTGCCCTGAGGTCTGGAGAGAAGCAGGACAGGGAGAGGCCGGTCCTGCAGAGCTTGGCTCCGGTGCCTGGTGTGGAACATGGGGCTCTCCTCAGGGGGTCTGCACCCGCGGCTCCTATCCCCCTCTTCTCTTAGGATGTCGAATTTAAACAGCAATTGGATTAGAAATCAGATACAAATAAAGGAGCAGAGAGGATGTCAGTAAAATAATCTTATTTAACTCGAGTGTTTTGGCTCCAAATCTTAGTATCCAAAGCACAGTGAACTGGAAAATTCTTGCGGAATTAAATACCTTTTCTCCTCACTGCTGCATTAGGAGTGTATCTGCACCGGAGCTTCTCAGAACCGCCACGTACAGCATTTTCTGGTTTTATTAGCACAGGCAGGTTAGTCTGCATTTCCCTCCTTTGGGCAACGTTGGGCATTACTGCCCAGGGGGGTCGTGGCTGCGGTGGGGCAGCAAGGTGTCCCCATAACATGGGGTACACATCGAGCGAGGGCTGCTGGTGCCCCACCTCGGCAGGGAGCAGCTGGTGCCTCTCACGCACCATCAACATAATCACTTAATAAGTTCAGGCAGCGACACCCGTCCAGCCCCGCCGTGGCTCAGGGATTACACCCGTATCACTGCAAGCCTAACCTGTGGGCAGGGGGAGCACAGGTATAACCGAGCACCTAATTTGGCCTGCGGCACTGCTATTACTGACCGTGTGGAAGATGGGTAGAAGTGACGCTTGAATTGCGGAGGCTGGAATTGAGTTAGTAAGTAGGCAATTCCTCATTTTGACCTGGAAACTGAGCACGTGTGGGACACAAATGTGAAATTGCAGACTACAACCACGTTTGACAAGCTTTTCTTGACTTCCAGTCCATCTAATATAAATCTTCTGTGTCCCATCATAACCCTCTCATTTAAAATCTGCATATCCTTGCCTAACCCTTCCCCAGATTTATTAAGAAAAACATGAAACTGCTATGCCCAGCAAGTGCTCAGCAAGAAGGGACTTCAGGCCTGCTAATTGAAGATAACCAGCCTGAATGCCTCTGAACTGTGAACTGACAGAATTCAATGTGATCAACATAATCTCTGAGAAASAGAAAAAGTGATTCAGTTTGACTTTAGCAACTCTTGTTTAGCCTTTTGTGACAGTAAAGTCCTTAAAAAGCAAACCAACCGCGTCAGAAGAGGGAGAAGGCCCCACATATCTGCTTTGTCCACTCCAGACTTGGTGGCATTTCACGTTGTCCTGGATGCCATCTCCTCCCCTTTGTATAAGAATCAGTTTCTTCCCCACTWTTTCTCCCTCATTTAGGAAAAGTAGTGAAAGACTTAATCAGAACAAAGAATTCTCCACAGAAGAAAGTCCCACATCTGCCAATACACAGGGGAAACACCTTTTTTTCCCTTTAAAAGTCTTGTTTGATTATCCCACAACAGCTTCATGAATCAGTCAGCCTAAGTACCATCCATTTACAAATTATCCACACCAGAGAAAGACACTAATGCTCAAATTTAGGCGAAAATTGATGTATTCTCTCCCCTGGATTTTGATCCTGTGGAATGAAAAGGGAATGTTAGGACTTCTTGTAGAAATCTCTCTAACATTAGGTGTTACACGAGGCAAAGAAATAAGCTGCAGGACTGCAAAGATGGCATTATATCCTTCTAGGATTTTTTTAAAGAAAAAGTCATATTGGTGCAAACACTACAACTTATTTACCTGTCTCTCAGAGAAAAAAATCTCAAAGAAATTTATAGAGACTTCTTAATTTCCAAGTACAAGCTAAACATTCTGGTAACATGGGATATTTCAAATCAATGTATTATGTAACTTGCCTTCAAGAGTTTAAAGGATCTGGGTGAGGTGTCTTTCGGATTATTGATTTTTTTCTTTGTTTTTTGAGGAACTGATGAACACACACACACACACACACACACACACACACACACACACACACACAACTTGCCAATATATTAAGAGGTAAAATGAACCAAATTATAAGCCCATCATCCTGACAGGATTCCATGCAAAACAATGGTTAATAGGAATTTACAGATGAGCTAAAATATCAAGCTAGTTTGCTTTTCACACAAACTTGTGAAAAAGAGACAGACTCGACATATTTTTGATGAGCTTATAAATGTGTTAAAAGGAATAAAAGTGTTGCAAAAAACATTTGACTAATTTTTGCATCATGTTTTGAGCAAGAAATAATCATCACATGCAGGTCATAGTATCACATTCGTCCAAAATATAGTTGTTTTTAGTGGAGTCCTGAAGAAACCTTTTCTATTAGAAACCACCTTCCAAAGGCTAAAGGTGGTGAAGGATACAGAAAGAGGACACTCTGATTGTCCTGCATATGTCCAGTGCAGGATCCCAATTTTTTTATTATTCCTGTCAAAAATGCATTTGTTTCTGAGTTCATAAATTTACTGTTGATTCGGGATTACATATGCATTCTTCTGCAAGAGTTTTTAGTGGGTCTGTTTCGTAGTTAGGCAAATGGTTGCTTATGTTTCCCTGTTCTCTCAGCCTCTTATCCTTTGAAATATGAATTGTTTGTATTTGAGAGCTAATTTTACAGAAAGCAGAGAACTCTTTTTAGCTAAGTGTTGTGAAAAAAGAGTATTGTTAAGCAGGAGGAAGAGGACATTTACTGAAAAGATGTTTAAAACATTTTACAACAAACACTGATGTCAAATGAAAAACAGAGTCCTCATAAGGACAAAATGTTAAATCCACTTACATGTAGATAAGCATGAAATGCCTAGAAATGGACATTTCCAGGAGTACCAGTTCTACCACCAAGATTTTCTGTGGGTCAGATACACAGAGAGATTAGGTTCTTAAAGTGAGATTTCAGTGAAATTTAAGTAGAGGCAATACAGATGCAAGTGTTACCCTTCAAACCCTGATTTGTCGATGGCTATGTCTTTTAATCTGGAAAGGTTCCTACACACATCTCCAGTCTTTTCTACGATTGTTAGTGGAGATGCCACATTCCATTTTGAGTGTTTACCTTCGATAAGGAAAAAGGACTAAGGCTCCTAGCTTCTGCTTAAAGAGATTCCAAAACTGGAATCTCTACTACTCCCTTTCTGCTCCTTGTAACTGTCTGACCATGAGATTTAATAGTTTTGTTTGTTTGTTTTGGTCTGTTTTTTGCTAGGATGTTCCTTAAGCAGCAACACGAGCAATCCGTAATTGAGGTGTCTTGCATATGCACATGCACACACAGAGGCCTGCATATCCATTTGTACTGTGAGCGTATCTGTGAAGGCACACAAGCCCCCTCCCTTTCCATGGCACAGACATGATGATAAAGGGAATTCTCAAGTTCCTGGAAACATGAAGGGACTTGAGAGAGATGGGGTTGAGCAGTAGCTGAAAATGTCCCCATATGCATCTCATCTTGAAAAAACATTATAGGCAAGTGATCTTACTTTCAAGGTTTTGTCTCTATGTACATTCAAACCCATCCTTTCACCCCTCCTTCAATTAATGGATTGCACTTTGCAGGAAACCATAACCCCTGGGCTCTCAAGTTGTGCAAGTGCTGTCTCTTCACATTCATTATGGACTGACATGGAGATCAGAAGGTATTCCTGACTAGTGTACTGGCCAGATCATCCATCAAAGGAGAAAGATCAGTACCCCTTGGGACGCTAATCCTAGCCTGCATGGAATGATGTTTATATGCATAAACTATCTGTAGCCTGTTCCTACGCAGAATCTCTATTTAGCCTTGCACTCAAAACTATATGCATGCTTTCTTTGTGTGACCTAGCACTGCTAGGCAGAGGTTTATGTCCTAACTTTGTAAATCCCTCAGGGGTAAGAAGTTATCATGTAGGAGATAAGCCTGCTAACCAGACATCTGCTGTAGCACTTATGAATGCCAGGTGGGAAGGATTCAGCTGGGACTTAAGATTCCAGACATGTAAAAAGACTAGACTGATATTTATTATTCTTTATGCTATGCCTAGAGATATGTCCCAATGACCCAAACACCTACATGTATTTTTATATCACTTTTCCTCAAGAAGGTGACAGCTAGGCCCAAAGCCTTTCATAAAAACCTTTGGAACTACCAGAGCCCAAAAAAAGAAGGAACCACTAGTCAGGTTGGTCCTGGTTCATTGTGGGTTGTAAGTACTTGCAAAGTACAGATCTGAGTCACGGCAGTAAGCACATTTCAAGTCAAGAGATCTGAAACAGTCTTCCCACTGAAGCAAAAAGATTATGAGTGCTCACAGCACTTATCTGAACCTTAATGTCCAAACGAATTTCCTTAGGTCCAGAATATGTCTGCTTTGCTTTTTGATACGCTTCTTCCTGAGGAGACCTGGGCTCAGTTCTACTTTCCAAGTGTGAGTCAATGCTTTGAAAGGGGTTTCTGCAGAGGAATATGAAAGGGGAATTGGGTTGTATCAGAGGAGGTTGAATAGTCATGGCAAAGGCTGGCAAAAACTCAGTTGTCTGAGGGGACTGTCTGTCTGCCACACATGTAAGAATCATGAGAGGAAGCAACCAAAGGACGACACTTGGTTGACAGAAGAGCAGTAAGGTTCTCCTTTCTATGATTTTTAAGATCTCTGCCTTGGTGCTAGAATATGCCATGCTGATCCAACCATTGGTAGCTGCAAGATTGGTCCTGATGACCACAAACAATATTGTTGAAGTAAATACTGACATTGAAGCAGAAGATATGACTGTAATAAGGGTTTGTGCCAAAGACTGAATGTCCTTTGGGAGTTCCACCTGATACACAGTGGTCTGCATCCTAAGAGGCCTTTCCTTTCAAAAGGGTCATCTTCTGGCCCTCCCAGGAAAAAAAATGAAGCCTAGGGCTAAGAAAATAATCTAATTATTCCCTAATATATAAACAATCTAGACTCTAAGAGTCTAGTCTAATAAATAGTCTAATGATAACAAACACTTCAGGCCACTACTGGTGATACCTTTGACAAAGAGGGCTGATGGYTGGTGGTGAGGATAGGGAGCACTGAAGCCAGTTGTTCAGTGAAATCTTGTGTTAGATGAAGGTAGTGTTTAACAGCTTGAAACACAGATGGTTTCAACAGAAGTCCTCAGACCTCTGGTTGATCTTGTTATCAGCCTGACAAAACTGCCTAACTGGCAGGTCTTTCAACAAAACACCCTGTTGCTGGATCCCAAGTCAGTCTGCTCTCTGGTCTTTCCTATGAGAGCTGTGATTTCCAATATAAATCTTTGGAAGAAAACCTAGTGATTGTAATCTTACTGCAGTGCTAAGATCTGTCTCTTCTTTTCCTTGATGTACTGACTGCACATCCCTATGAGTTTGGGGAACTAAAGAGGAATGCTCAGCCCTGGAGGCATAGATGGCCTCAAGTCCCACCAGCCTGATGAAGAAACTGACAGCAGAGGAAGCAATACCAATGACAATGGTAGGTTTAAAGACATTGCCAAGTTATTCAGCACCATGTAAGGTATTAATAAAGTTCTGCAGGGTAGTGGAAATGAAGAAGGAGTGTTAGGGAGCCCAGCACTCCTCCAGAGGAGGAGAGGACATACATGTTTGCAGTGCTTATCTTGGGCTCATATTGGTGCTGAAGTAGGTGTTCCACTGCTCTGATAAACCATGGCATTTTAGGAGCTGCTACCTTTGGGAAGAAAGGGAGATAGGGACCTGCTGTTTTGGTTGAGGATCAGCCCTGTAATTCAGTGCTGCCCTTGACTGAGATATAGATTTCTTCTGTATGTGGGGTTTTGTTTTGTTTTACTGGCATAGCAGAACTGGAATTACCTTGTAATTTTCTCCAGGGGTTGTTACCTCTTTCTAAGGTACCCAGTTTCATGGATCTGAATTTGACATCAATGGTCTTGATGGAGGAATGGCCAAGGAGGAGTCTTGACCATATGCCTCTTGAGGTGTACAGGTAGAGTGGAAACTGTACAAGGGTACATCAAAAGGTAAGTGAAGTCAGGAGCAGCAATGACTAAGGGAGTCTTGAAGGTAGCTGTACCAATGACAGAAAGTTTGCTATGATGTGTCACAAACTCTGTAAGACATGAAAGTTCAGACCAACTCACTAAGAGGCTTAGAACTGAGAGGAAAGCTAGTAGTATCTGCTTCACTACTGCATGTATGTACATGAAGAAGAGTCTAGTACATGGCACTAAAATATTTCTTAAGGCAAAAAAAAAAAATTTCCAGCCAAAACTGATAGTGCCTCATGTGAAGGTACATACAGGCAGCCCTCAAGGAGGAAGTGATTCTGAGCATGCCTAAAAGTAGTAAGTTCTTAAAGAACTGAGCAGCTTAGGCATAAGTTATTGCAATAATAAGTGTTTATATAGCTGTAGCCTAGCAGACATAGTGTCAGGGTATAGGGCTTGGTGAGGGTTCCTTTCAGAGGAGGCGAGCAGTCTCATGTGTAGACTGGTAGCAGGGGGATGCTGTTACTGAGTCCCAAGCCCCATCTATCGTGTTATAACTGTGTGGCATGGTTGATAGGTTGATCATAGAGTCCAAGGGACTCCTTTTAGATGCCTTGGCTACATCTGCGCTAACAGCCTGAGCAACAAAAGTTGCAGGCTTGAGCAGTGTGCCAGATTCATCACACTGCTTAACTGGCAAYCCTTTAACCTGATACTGCCCTGCACTGTGCATAGGCTAGGGTGGGTTAAGGGCTGGTCCCAGAGAGTCAAGCAGCATGGCTTGAAGCTGTGTCATGCAACTGCCTTTGGGTCAGTGAATGGGCCCTGACCTATGTTATTTACTAGGAGAATAATACTCCCATATGACTGCTGGTTCTGCTTGAATAGACAGCTGAAAGATAGGAATTGTAGAGATTCTCTTTTCATTTCAGGTTTTGCTTCCTACAACTCATCACTGGGACAGCCAAGAGCTTGGAAAAGATATTTGCATGGGCCTTCTGGAGCCTCAATATGTGTGCATGAGTCTTCTTTAGTTCTTCTTGGCAGTTAGGGGATGAGAGGGGCATGAGATGGTTATCAGGGAGAAAGGACACAGTGGCAAAAGACCTAATCTAGAGGCTGCTTTTCAGGGTGAGTTACCAAGAGGAATAGCAGGGTGAGTGGAGGAAAGGGTGGGGAGGGACAATGCAAGAGGGGAGCTGGGGCAATCTGTTCAGGTCTATTTGGAAGAAACAGCCCCATTTTTTTGTTGTTGATGAGGAGAGCTGGTCCTTGCCTTCTGACTTTTCTCCAAATCTCAGGCCCCTGCCTGGAGTCCTGCTGACTTCTGACTGAAGCAGACTCTTGCTACCAGGCACTACTCTATTTCCTGCTTGATAACTCTGTAGAAGTAATGTGTCCGAACAACCATGAGCACTGGGTTTATATGGATAGCTGTACAGGCCTAGACTGAAAGACCAGTTTCAATTGTTCTGCTGCCTTTTCCAGCAATATAATGGCTTAAATTTGCACAGATATGACACTAGGATTGGCTTTGCCACAGGGCTTGGTCATTGCAGCATCCTGACAAGACTGACTCCCTTCAAAGCATTAACAGTGCTTAACAGTACTGATGGTTTTTATCTGTCCTTAGTGTTTTGCCACCAAAGACATTTTTTTCTGAGTATCTAGTTTTGAACATAAGGGCCTATTCTCTGCTTTGTGTTAGAAACCCTGGTCCAACACAAGCATCGCATTGTGGCACCCTTAGGCACACAGGTCCCTTACGCCAAGTCTTTAACAAGTAAAAACTGCTCCAGTCACATAACTTTGCAGGTAGGTACTTAGTTAATATATTAGTTATCCATGTCCTTGTTTGTGCAAATGAGTTGAAATTCAGAGAAGGACTTATAGATAATGATGCTGAGCTGTACCGTTGCTTAGGCATGATATCACCATAGAGGGAACCATAAACTGACTTATCTGTTTGGCCATTTTTCCTCTAAGTAAGTCCCTTTCTAAACTAATTATATGGTTGCAGCTTATACAGTTTGCAAGTAAACAATCTCCGGATTTCTTTTTTGTCAGTTATAGATCTTGAAACTTAACTGTAGATGTTGCAAAATTAATCACAGGGGTTAGAGAGTCTATAAACTGTTCTGCATTGTAATGTAATAATGATGTAATGAATTTCCAATCCCTCCTTCCTTCTTTAATTACAAGCTTTAATTTTAGGGCTTTCATTTTTAGTGTTTGCAAGTACCAGAAAAAAAAAACACTAAATAAAACCAGCCACAATTAATCCATTGGAAAATGTGACCATAAACTCCAGCTAAGAGTCTCCAAATAAAATATTTATGTGTACTAGGTGTTTTGCATCAGGAGGTGGTTCTCCTGATGTTATCAGAAGTCAGACCTTTGCTCCGTGTGTCTGGTCCAACAGCTTTATCCCTGGCAGTAAGAGGGCTTGCTTCAAACACCCTGCTTTCTTGTCAACAGGGCTGATGCACTGTATTAAGGCAAGCATTTGCCACAACAGTTGTTCACAAGCAGGGGTTTTAGCTCTACAAGCATAGCCTGTGAGATTCTCTATCAGCATAATCATTATTTACCTCAGGCTCTTCCAGTAAATTGAGTTTAACTGGTCTTTCCTGGGGGTRAAATGAAGCTGTCTTTCTTTTATCTTTCCTCTTACAGGGAATGCAGCATCCTCCTCACCAGTGGTAGGATCTGGACAAGGGGTAAGCCTCATAGCTATTGTATCGTGCTCCAGGTACAGCATTAGCTTATAGCCCAGTTCTTAGCTTAGGACTGACTGGCAGGAACACAGCCCATTAACTGTGTATTATTTTCCTTGTGGTTATATATTAGCTACACAGTTGTATACATAATGCTGTGTCTCCCTTAGCTGAGATTGGTCTTATATAACCAAACTGGTCAAAGYTGCTTTCTTGGAGATCCCCTGGTATCAATAACTCTCATGTCTATGAGGAAATAAAGGTAGTCAGTCTTGCTTTATGGTGCGAAAGAAATGGGGCATCTGAAGATTTGGAAAAGTCTTGTGACATAACCTGGAGATCTATATATACTATCTTTCTACATTAAGGGACTCTGCAACAGGTAGGTGCATAATAATATAATTAATAGAAATACCAAAAACAACAATATCATTAAAATGTTCTGGCAGAAGCCTAACATGGTTTTTCTTTTAAAAAAATATATTAAATAGAGGGTAAAAGCCAAAAGCAGTTTCACATACACACCACAAAATCTATGTCAAGCTGGTCTATATAACCATACCAACCTGTTAATACAGTCTCCTTGTCCTTTGTCTTTGTGGAAACTCCATTTTTATAACTTAATGGAGATGGTGCTTTTTTCATTTTTTATTATTCTGAGTTTGACTTGTGTGGGTACTCCTATATACGAATGCAATATAGCCTTTTTTTTTTGTTTTTGTATCCTATGGTCCACTTTGTCATTCACAGGTTTGCTTGGGCACAAAAATTTCTAGTTTGTGACTCAAGTTGTACTTTACATAAAGCTGAGATACTTCATGCGATCAACAGTATTAATTAAGATTACATTAATATTCAGTTTGGGTTTAACTACAAGGATGCCTTTTTTTTCATCACTCAATTTGTTCCATAAAGTATGAAATTGGAGGTGATATTTATATTTTAATGGAATGGTGGTTGGGACATATGACAACAAAACTATTCCAAATGCCAGTATTAACATACCAATCCTCTCATCATCTTTCCCATCACCCCTCAAGCCCCAAAACAATCAAGTTAGGGGATCCAATTCAAAAGCTAATTGATTTAAAAAATATATACTGTATTATAACAAGGTTCTAAAGTATTGTTTTTACTCACCTTCATAACTGTTTAAAGAACAGTGCTTCTAAAGGGAGAGGCAATGAGTGGGGCAACAAATTGCTTTTTAGTCACTGGCTGTTATTCTGCTTTTAAGGCAATAAATAGTTTTCTAATTGTGAGGAAAGCATTTTGCCTATCTTTGCCACCTTAAATGAGAAATCTAACATTTAGATAGCTATCTATCTACAGTTATCTGCTAAAACCTTTGTAAGGACCTCAGCATTTCCAGAAGGCAATTTATTCCACCTATTTCATTCTGTTATACAGGGAGTGCAGATATCTAACTTTCCATCTTAAAATAAGATGAAATTAATTCCATCTTACCAGATATTGAGAGATACGCAGAATGGCTCTCATCAGATCTTTGCTCTCTGTGAGGTCTGTTATACAAGATTATTGCCTGTTCACAGGATCCTAAGTATCCTTTCAAAGGCTTTGATTTTTTTGTTTCTGCTGATCAGAGTATCTTTAGTAGCTTCTCTTTATGTACTGGCAATCAAAAGGATAGCAAACACACTCTGTAACTTCTGTTTTATTTCCTGAGACCGCAGGAAATGCAATCACCCAGACATGCATAATTTTTGGCATACATATTGAATATAAAAGAGGGTTTTTTTTTAATAATTGTTTGTTCCTAATGATAATGTGACTGTTTTGATGAAAATTTCATTGAAATGAAAAACAATCACTGAATTCTTTGCATATTTTATTTTTCTTTTTGATTTCCAACTCACACACATCTGGCATATTTTACATCTTTGCAATAAAACATGGTTACAATAGCTTATGGAATTTATATATCCAAAATATTTCACCATGATCTCAAGATGAAATGAACTTGTCTTCCAGATGTTCAATATTCTCCCAATTCTAAGCTACAAACTCAAGATATTGCTTACAGACTGGTGATGAATAACTTAATCATTACGTTGATCCCCATGATTTCTGAATCTTATAAATACAAACAACAATGAAGAAGGAAATTCAGTGCTAAACTTACTAACACAAGGTGGATGACAAATAAGTAATCACATCAATAAATAATGATATGTTTCTGGTGCAAAGTGCCAATACAAAGAATCCATTATCTTTTTAAATAAATGACTGCAAGTGAGTGTAAATTCTGAGAAAATTACATTCCTGTTACATGCCTCATAGCCCTACCGACACAATATGTACATCTATGACAATACAGTCACCAAATATACAAAGAAGAAACATGAATTAAAGTGTATATACCCCTGGGTGTGTAATTTGATCAGTACAATGTGCAGAAAATTATTCTGATAGTTATCATTACAGTATTGTAAAACATGAAGTGCCTTAGTCTGAGAGTGTGGCTTCAGGTGAGATTTTTCAGAAGAATCAAAAAGAATAACCTCAGTCACCTTTGCAATGAAGCTAAGGCTGTTAAATAAATCAAGCTGCTCAGAGGAAAAATAAGGGAAAAAAATTATTTGAGGTTCTCTCCCGCAATGGTTTCTATGCCAAATGTTAATAATCAGGAAGTACAGCACTTTCTATGCATTGGGAGTCATTAAGCATTACAGAGCATTAAACTGAACTTCCCTTCCCCTCTTTGCTCCCTTTCTGCTAGTCTTTGAATTTAAAAGGGAGGAATTTATTTTCTACMGTATAAAGTATAAATATGGCAAATGATGGCTTTTTATCCAAATGTTTCATGAGCAAAATTCCACTTCAAAGGGGTAACGATTAGATTCAAAAAGTGAAAAACATGTTTTGGTGAAAATGTCAAAATTACTATTTGCACCCAAATTCAACCCTTTACTACAAGCTGTACCCTTAGACAGATCTCCAGTTTAATTTGTGTGAATGCACCTGTTCCTCCAAGACATCAGGTTTAAAGTACATGCAAGTTGTAACTCCACAATAAAATTAAGAAACAGTTTTGTTCTTTATACAAGGTTTTACTTTTACAAAAGTATCCCTTTAAAGTTAAGATGTGCATCTCATGTACAAAGTATCAAACGTTTTTTTTTTTCTCAGCTTGAAAAGAGGCTGGAGATGGGATGCATGTTAGGTTCATAGCCTAAACATTGAAACAACTGGACACAAGGTTCCTCAGAATTTTCAAAAGTCTCTTGTGGCGCATCCTACTACCTTTTCTCAATAAACAAAGATATATGAAATAATTACCAAAACATCTCCTAATTCGTATAATTTACATGATACAAGCTTGCTTTTCAGCAGCTGGTGTTCAGTTGTGAAAAAACACACAAAGTAAAATGGTTGCTGACTACAATGTACAGCTATTGCTGGGTGTAATGGAATGTACAACGGAGGTCAATGCAGACGTGTTTTTCCACCAGAGACTACACCTTTCATTGCAGCACTTGTGCTCTCAGCTTTACCTGGGCTGTCAGTTCTTCCTTCCACTTCAGTATCTGTTCTGATGTTCATAATGCCACCGGTTAAAATCTATATTAAAGGCTACGATGCTGCCAGAAGCCATGCCAGTAATCAGAGTTCTGAAGAAGACAGAAAAGGTGGTCCTTAGATACATGTTACTTTTTACTTAACTGTTAATTCTCTTTTACCTTCTCAAACTGTGGGTTACATTAAACAGTAAAAAAGCTAAAATGAGGCACTTTTTGCAATGCTGTATGAAAATTAAGCTTATAGGTGGGATTGAGTTTGCGATGGAGACACAAAATTTAGGTGTCTACATAGAAGCTAAATGCCCATGATGGAGATCAAGAGCTCCATTCAATTGCCTTCACATAGGTGAAAGCATAGTGCCATTTAAGACACTCTTGGGTGTCCTGCCTTCCCTCCAACTGCCTTTCTAGATGGCTTGGTCTTAACTAGGTCCATTGTCCTATGTGCCATCCATGTACATACCTCAGATATTTCAGGGTATCTCAAACAGTACCAGCTGGCTAAAGGTGGGCAACCAAGTCAACCTCCTGAGTGCAGCCTACAGACCAACTCCTTACAGGTCACCAGGAATATAATATAGGGTGAGCTAAATTGTTCTCTAGACTCCACAGGCAGGAGTGAGCAAATCCACTGATTATTCTGGCAGCTTATTCCCTTAGCGTGCATGCAGACACCTATGCAGAAACACCTTCATTCAGATGTTTTAGAATTCAGTTCAGTTGCCTAGTTATAGGCACCTGGTGTCATTTGAGATGCCCCAGGATATGTGACACATGTACACTGGTTGGCAGCTGTGACACCAAACCTGTGGAGAGTTCTGCCCTCTGCATTGGCAGCTGGGCTTAGGTGGGTTATCCAGGAGCCTCTCAAATGTAATTGGATGCCTCTGTGAAGACAACTCAGTTGATCCCTTAATCATGAGCTAATCACAACTTGGTGACCTTAAATAGCTTCATATTGAAATATACCCCTACTTTTATGTAGTTCTGGTGGAAATAGTTGAGATGATTTTCCAGTTATTATATGCCCTCTAATTCAGCTACCAGAATTCTAAAATTGGATTAGGTATCTATCACCGCTTATATCAAACCATACAAAATCCATTCTCTGCTTAATTATGCAACTAAAGCTAAGCAGGTACTTAAAGTACTTTGCTCAGCTGGGGCCTCACAGCCTAGTATTAAAACCAGGGATAGAGAAATTAGGCTAGCAGAGTCTTTTCATAGTATAAATAAATCTCTTCAAACACAGCACAGTACTGTATGCATAAAATGGCAAAGTTCCAGAAGCAAATAGGCCTTTTCCAGTAAGTTAGTTTTGATTAGACTAAGTTTGAGACAGAAATCTTGTTTCATGTCATCTACTCATATATGAATAAATTTGGTGGGTATTTGACTTATAAGTGTTTTTGCTGCTTTACCAAATGGGTACACAGCATAGCAATTCTGAAAAGTGTAAGAAAAATAAGCTGACATGAATGCGCTGTGATTTTCCTAACATCCTATGTATTTTTTGCATCTTGAGTTTATATATTAATAAGAAATACAAGACTGATGAATGATGTAAAGAGCAAATCCACTCATAACTCTGCATAAATGCAACATGAAGGTTTACATTATAATCATTTTAAATTAGAAGACTGAGGGATCTGGTTTGTATAGCCTGTACATTTACACTGCATATTCTAGTGCTACAGTATTACAGTAATCACTGCAAATATCCAGGCATGTACACAGCATCTCCTTTGCTCAGAGAAGGTCAAAGGAAAGGACTACACTTATGCCTGGTGGACAGATCCACCAAGAGTATTACACATTATGGTCTTTATGCCACCTGAAGAAGTTCTCAAACAATACATGGTTGAAAAACAGAAATGTACCACAAACTTTTGTACTTTTTTCTTAAGTATTTTTTAATAGGCACTACTGTGGTCTGATCCAGTTTGGCTGCTCTTATGTTCTTAAGTTAATATAATTTTACTATTATTTTCCTAGCTGAGGATCTGGCTTACTGACTTCAATGATGTAACACCTCATCTTAATATTAAGCACTTGCATTAAGAGACTTAAGGATCAGACAAAATGTAAAGTCATATAAATCAACAAGGTAACAACCAGGGTCACAGTTTTGTATCATACCCTTTATATGAGTACATACCACGAATTCACACCTTAAAGTTAACACAGACCTACACTTCATCCTTTTTTTAAACATTTATATAAAATATTAATGACAAACTCACCTCTGATCGTGAGATAGATCCATAGCTCTAATGCCAGCATCACAGCCAGGGTAAATATAGAGCTGCTTGAAGTCACAAGCCTGCCATACTTCCACTACCCCGTTGTCTCCCCCTGTCACCAGGTTCTGCCCATCACTGCTCAGGAGKATGGCCTTCAGAAGAGTGAGACAAAACCATGCACACACTTAGCATTTAGGGAAACTAATCAATATTACTACAGTTTAATCAACTGAACAAAGATTCCCACTCCTCCTTCTCCCAAAGAAAAAAAAAATATTTGGGATCTGCAACTTTTAAATAAAATTCTTATGTGGCTTTAAAAATTATATGGAAGTATATCTCCCATGTGAACCAAAAAGCTCTTTAACTATACCTGCCAAGACTTGAATTCAGAAAACATTTCTGTGTTTGCCCTACAATACTCAATGCCATCACTAACACCTAAAGCAGAGCAGGGATCTGCATTCCTTATGCTGTTTTAAGTGTTAGTGACAGAGCAGAGCCCTGAAGGCATGAACTCTTGTCTTGGCTAATAAATGAAGAATGGGCTTATTTCAGAGTATTTTGTTTTAAAGACATATTTCCCACTGATATGTAATTCCAAACAAAAATGCCAGGAATTGTGTGGGATCATAAATTGTTCTTATTTATTCTGAAAAAACTCAAGTGCACTTCTGCATTTGGAGATGGAGATGAGAGCATTTGTATTTGAATATGACTTAAGCAGGAGATGGCAATTTTACGTGTGCGATTTCCTTTAAACGACAATGCAGATAAATTCAATTTATTTTAATACATAAAAGCAAGACATAACAAATGGTTGTTTSCATTTAGATTTACCCTGGTTGAATCATTGATCTCCATCTGAGCTAAGAGTTTGCCATTAATGCTGAAATTGCTGAACCGTCCTCGTTCATAGTAGATGATGCAGTGACCTTCACTAGATACTGAAATTAAGCGAGGATACAAGCAGTTTTCTGTTCCTTCCAGGGCTCTCAGCAAATCTCCAGTAATTGTGTGTACCAGACAAGGACCTTCTGCATATGAAAAGATAATATATAATACATTTGCTGCTTATACAAACTATATACACTATGCAAAGAGACAATGTATACTATACATTTATATCATACTAGTCCTGCATAGATATAAAAAGATGCAAACCTTGCATAAATAATTTAAAATACACAACAGAAAAGAAAATGCAAGAGCTAGCACATGAAGAAAATAGATATAATATGTCTGAAAGTGATAGTAATCACTTAGTAATCACAAGTCAGATTACTGACTTGACTAGTGGTAATTATCATTAACCTATCTTTTAAAATATTCTTTCCTCTTTCCAAGTATTCAGAGGCCTCAGTCTTATGGCTTTCCTTAAAAAACACGAACTCTCTTTAGCTTGCCCATTCACATTAAACAGATGGGGCCCTATCAGTGCATAGTAGGAGCAACTCCCAGAGGGCATATAATCGTATCACTGCATATTTCTCCTACAGTCAGTGGCAGTTCCTGTAGGTCCTCTCCCCCAGTGAATGCAATACATACATAGATTTCAGTCCCGACTTGTTTTAACAATGGACGTAATCAGACAGCCAACAGAGTAACTGTGATATCTGGACTATCAGAACATTCCGGAGAACATACTATAAATGCATTTACTCCAGATAAATTTTAATATGATATTTTAATATCTTTTTATTATTGGCGATGAAAGAAAAACTCAACTATGAAATCTACAGCGAATATTTTTAGATGCAACACCATTCCATTTCCATTTTAAGATCTATGTGAAAATCTCTTTCAAAAGTGGGATCGGTATTCCTAAGAAAAGGAATCGCCTCTGTGATAAGTGTAATGTGTCATGCTAAATACTAAACATTTTCTTTTATGAATCATAGGATACTCCTGGACAGCACAGTAATCATTTCCTTATACAACTGGCTTATGACCCTGAAAGCAAATTCATAGTGGCAGACCCAGCCACCTTATGTTAAGCCTTTCTAACTGCTCTGAGATTCACATAGCAGCATAGGTAGGATGAATCACAGCCTGTGTATTTCTGTGTAAGCCCTCTGGTACGTGTTTTCATCCATGTTTGCATAAAGCCTTATACAGAGAGAGACCCCAAGCCTGACTGGGTCAATGGGATACAACTGCAGTGGAAATAATTTATCTTCTCAAATAGTTGAGTCTTAGCTTTGGAAACACTGAAGTGCCAGAATGTTATGAGAAGTGGATGCCCCTACCCTTAGAATAATTAACATGTTAGACTTCAAAATAAAAGTATGATACCTTCATATTTAAGCACATTGACAAACTGCCACTACCTTAGCTCAGCTGATTGTTCATGGACAGGAAAAAAAAGGCACAAAGAAAATCTTCTGATTTAGGATCTAGTGTAAAGACATATAGACTAACCACTCTTGTTTTGTTGGATAAGAGCGTGCACACATCAACCTGATACACCGGATTTTCTCCGAGAAGCCCTATCCATACTGTCTCCCTGTCTTAGTGCACATTCTCCAGAGGGCTGCGTGTGTTAACGCAGTGACACAAAGAGCTCCAGAGAGGCAGACTCTCTGCAAGGCAGTGTGTGCAGCCTTCAGGCAGGAAGGCAGAACAATGCAGCGCTGTGGTGAAATGCAAAGACACTGGAAAGGAAACTGGATAAGAAGCTTTAAAAGAGGCATATGCTAGAAAACACAATCAAAAATGCGATTTTTCTCTCTGTATTTATGTTTGGAATAGAGTTTGCAAAGGAAGAACATGGGTATAGTAACTCAGGAGACAAGAGCTGACAGAACAGGACTTCATTTCTCTGCATGAATTCCAAATATACTCTGGATTTGATGAGAAGGTTTTTAGTTGTCCAGCAACCTTCRCCTCTAAAAATATATAAATTACCCAAGTATTACATAATTAATGAAGCTGAAGATAGCTGAGTACAAATTCCAGCTATTTTAATAASAGGCAGTTTGCAACAATATAGTTTAAAAGAGTACAGCGTTATGGCAGTAARAGTAAATAAAGCTGCCTTACAAGATATGAAATAACACCACTGCAAGACAAAACTTTAGGTTCAGCGTCACTGTGCATTTTTTTCATAAATGTCTTGATTTGGCCTACCAGTCTTCCATAGGATGCTGTTACTAGAGTTAATGGCTCATCAGCATTTCCTGTTAATAATGCCTTCACTTGGAAGTTTCATACGTAGGTTTGAAAACAAATGTTGAGTGCCAAGTCAGTATAAAAGATGATAAACCAGGAAGCTTAGTTGCGAACAGAAGAGCAGAACAAACATCAAGTCCTTCTTATCCTCAGAGGCAGCAAACTTGTTTAAAAGGAGTACAAGATATCCATGGGGATGGATAAAACAGGCATCATTGCAGCCAGGGAAAGCAAGTAGCTGGATGTGGTTGGAGGAGTAGAAATGGGATAGGAAGAGATGGAAGGAGGAAGAACCTTAAGGGATGACAAGGTTAATGTAAAGAAAGGAAAGAATGGAAAGAAGGGAGAAGAGATAACATACCACAAAGGAAAGTAAACCTGGAGAAGGGAGAGACAAAAAGGAAAGAGAAAAAAGCAAGCAGTTTGTAAAATTGAGAAAAAAAGTTTAATGAGAGAAGGCAGTTTGTGGGGTGGGAAGTGGACATGCAATTAAGGGAAAAAGGAGAAGCTGGGCAGAACAAGTGAAAGACAAAAATGAAGGAGAAACGGAATAAGGAAAGATTAAGCAAACACTCATTTAGGTGAGTGTTTTATTTACATCAATTACTGGAGTTATATAGCAGACTGCTGCAGGTTTGCAAGGGTATTTTGAACATTTATACTAGCAACTTGGATACTCTAGATTCTATACAYAAGTAACAGGGAAAATGTGTGAACACAAGACTAAAAAGATTTTATCAGAAGAGACTGTAAAAAAGTCCTGATTATTTGCAGTACTGCTCACTGAAAAAAAACTTCTGGATGAAATGCTGTCCACAGATCCCCAAACAAGCAAACTCACTCTGCTTCCCTTGCCAAGGAGACTGAGTTCAGTTCCACAAAGTGCCATTTAATTCAGTTAGATCAGAGTGAAGAATTTGTAGCTGTCCCCCTGCCTAAATACAGTTTTCTACTAGCAGTTTTCTTCATAATCAGTAGATGTCATTAATAATTATTATATAAGTTTCTATCAACTACTCTTTCAAATCTGTGGGGAATCATAGTGCAGGCTAATGGTTGGAAGGAATGATCAACTTAATTTGTGTCTAAGTCTCCTATGTACAGGTAGTAAGTACTAACATTCAGAGTAAGCAGCTGCCAGTTCTGGAAGAACTACAACGTATCTTGGTAGAGGAGACTTTAGGTAACTAAAGTATACCTGGCTTGAGGGAAAACTGAGAAGTACCATTAAGAAAGGCTCTAAAAATGTTAAGACTTAAATCATAAAAAGATTTCTGACCTTTAGCACCACTGATAACAAGTCCCAGCTCTGCACAGACTGATACGCAGACAACTTCATGGTCATGACCAGTTAGCACAGCCCTAGGAGCTGGATAATCACCTGTTAAAAAAAATGAACAACAACAACAAAAAAAGGAAACAACCRATGAGTTCTGAACCAAACTTGTTTTAACAACAAAAGAACTTTGCTATAAGTTGCCTTAAATCAGTAAGTATCAAAGGAAGGTACAATCTGCTTAAATATCTTTCTTGGGTTTCTGAGCAAAATGCATTCAGGTATCATATCATGCACAGTCTCCCAATCCATTAATTTACACATTAACAAAAAACAAGCTTCTTTGTATTAGAAGTAATGGGTTACATGCTGTTTGCAATGCACGGATGCATAGATGATAACAATACACAAGGATAACAGGAACGCATTACGGATCTGTTGTATTATCTAAAAATAACAAAAAGTTAAATGTCAGTTATAGGACACACAGTGTGATGGTATTTAAAGCAGCTGTAGTGTAAAGATCTGCTATTGAACATATTTGTCTCTAGACTTCAGCTAAGAACCTAAATGAGTTGAGGATGTTCCTATATTAATGACCATAATTTGTCTCACTAACTGGGGGTAGGAAGAGGACAGAAGGGGAAAAGTACTCTACTAGAAGGACACTACTGTCGCATAGACATTAATCATTCAGAGTCACACTGAATATTTATAGATTAAAATTATAACTAAAGATGGTTATGGATATATAACAATTTATATATATCACTGTGGGTATATATGTCATTTTTATGACATTTTATTTTATTAAAGAGTAGGATAGACTACTCCTTAGATGTTTATTTTCTCTATGCAGGAGAAAAAATTATTTTATCATGGATTGTGGATTCAAGCAAATGGGCATTTATGGAACATCAGCTGACAAACAGCAACATTTCTATAGTTTCTAATAATAACTGATGCTGATACCTTAACAGAGAAACTCCTGTATGCAGTAGAGAATTACTCAGTATCTGATATCACCTTGCCAGGCAAAGAAAAGTTAAACAGCAACAAAAAATTAACAACTTCTTAGATAACAGAGATTTCATCTGTTTATATKTACTTCGTACAAATGAAATACAGAAAACTGTGGAAATTCTAAAGAACTGGAGCTCTGCCAGTACAGTTCAAATATTTAAAAAGGATAAAAGAAATGACCTAGGGAACTAGAGATGAATTACTGTGACATTAATCCTAGGCAAAATAACAGAATGATTAATCCAGAATTCTGTCAACAAAGAATCAGAGGGGAAAATCTCGTTAATGCCAGTCACCATGCTGTCTTGGAATGGAAATCTTATCAAGAAAGTCAAGAAAGCCTGTTATCTGTTTTTGACAGGACGACAGGTACAGTTGATAAAGATGGCTGTGTTAAAATGGCCTCCATGTATTTTTCTCAAGGCATTTGACTTAGTAGTACAACTTTTTGATTTAAAAACTGTGCTACGCAGAGCACATTGAGGACCCTGTGATGGTTCAGAAACTGATTCAATGACTGACCATATAATTTTGTTGCAATAGGAGGGTATGATTCTTGACCAAATACTGATCAGTAATGTTACCTACAGGATAATATAAAATCTTTGCTGGTAAGGTATGGTAATATTCAGCTGATACAAAAATTCATGGGGAACTGTCTAATGAAGAGAGAAAGTAATTATTATAAAGTTCTCTGCATTGCTTACTTAATAATAAGAATGCAACAAAATGCTTTTTATTTATTTTATTTATTTTGATTGCAGTCAGATGGAAGGTTGAGGTTTCTGGACAGATAAACACAAGCTCTGCTTTTGGAGAGGAGATTCTGTTTTGGAAAGCAGCGAGACAGAGAAGGGTTTATAGTCTATAGTCCATAGAGTTTATAGTGAGTAACTGCCTCAATGGAAGTTTTCAGTGCGATGCTCTAAAATAGCAGCTAGGAGTAGGGAATTATCCTGACACTGTAAACAAGAAAGATTAAAGTCTTGTACCCGTATTTACAGAACTGAGCTCAAAGGAGGGTCATACAACTGATATAGGGAGTAGGATAGGAGTCCGCACAATGTTTAAAGTGCTCTCTATCTTCACTGCACGGGAAGCAGAGCAGTGACTCAACTGCCATAGCTGGTGAGTTACAGGTATAAAAGAAGTCCGATGGCTCAGAAATTTATCCTGCAGCTAATGGCAAAACAAGGTCCAATGGGTGAATGGCTACACGCATTTCAACCTTGCAATAAAATGCAGTTTCCTAACTGGAAAGCAGTTAAACACTAAAACAAATTAATAAGGGAACTACTGGAGTATCTAAGGTAAAATTGCACACATTTCTGAAAGATATGCTTTAGGAATGTAGGCTGGGATAGAATTCTGTGGGTCAGTGAGTTTAGCCCTTTATTGTAGAGATTTACTCCACAGAAACCATTTAATAAATTAAWCAAATTTACAGACCTTAGTTTTGCATCCGGTAGTATAGGGCAGGCCAAACGTGCTCTCATCATTGCTTTGTACAGGGACATTAACACTTTCCTATCTCTACTGAAAATAGCTATCCCAATAAATCCTAGTATCACAGTCTTTAACCCAGCCTGTAAGAAAAAATCTTTTAGGCCTGGAAATTAAAGATGTGAATTGAAAACATGGCATTACTGTTAGGAAGGAGGGATGTTGGAAGAAACAGAGAAAGATGCTATATGTATCTGACTCAAGATTAGCTGTATTTTGAGTTTTACATTGTTGTAATTTCCCCTTCAGTGTTTCTGTTGTGAACCCCATCTCCTCTGATGTTTTTATTTCTCCAGTAGCCTAATACAGAAAAAAAMCCCACATAATGCAACAAACTTCTGAATTTTCCCATTTTCTTTTTTTTTCCCCTTCTTCTGTGGGTCCTCCTGGAAATTATGGAGGAGGACTAATGCCCAGGGGTTTTCTTGCCTTAAACACAGACTGCAGAGGTGCACATGGCAGGGTCATCAGACTACAAGGGAACTGGCAGTAGTGAATGATTGAAATGATTAGATGGTTAGAAATTTTAAAAGGGAAAAAAAAGAACGCAATCTTCAAAAGAACGTTTTCCTCACTCTCTTCTAGAAAATGGTATAATATTATGGAACTGCAAAATGTAAGAATATGAAAAATGAGCATATTTGATGGACTTCTCAATTTACAAAATAAATGCTTATAAGAAACAACTGTCCTGAAACGTAGAACTTTTGAGTCCTGTAAGTATAAATTAATAATAGAATATCATTATTAGGAGTCACAGTCAGATAGTAATTGAAAATAGGACTTTTCCCCCTTAGGGCTCAAAGAAAAATGTATTCAATGATATCTTCTACAGGAAAAGCTGTGGCATGGGGAAGAGTACCTTAATCATATTACATTTTATTGCTAAGAACAGAAGTTGTGAACTCGAGGAACCATTCAAAATCTAGCAAAATATTCTGTCACTGTCACATCACCACTGACAGATACAGCCGGAGGTCAAAGGCTGTAGCTCTGAGGGAATTGCAGGTGAAAATATTCTACCTACGAAGTGAGATACCATCACTGTAAACTCCCTATAATTTCCCCAAAGGAGCACCTCTGAACTGAATTACTAGAGGGCAAGAAAGAAAAAAAACCCTGTCTTGTATTTACAAACAAATAAGTTCTTCTAGAAAGTCTAAAACAAAATATATCTTTCCTTCTCTCTCAAATATATAATGCTTAATATCATTGTAAGGTTCTCCTGTAACAGATGGCACTCTCTCATGGTAAGGAAAAAAAAGAAAAAGGATGAACAGTATTACTATTTCTCTCATGTTGTCCTTTTTCAGGAGTTATGTACAGATTGCTCTGGGGACACATCTTGGAGTCTTCTGTTCAAAGAAAGATGAGACCACAAGGCAAATTCCAGTTTCCATTTCATTGCTGACTTTGATGGAAGCAAGTACAAGGCTACAGCTGAACTATTTGTTGAAAATAAAGTATCACATTTACGATACAGAGTCTTTACTATTAACACTTTTTGAAAGGATATCTCTCAGAAAACAAAATCTTAGAAAATGCTACAGCTTTCACGGAAATGAAAATATAACAGTTTTGTTTAATTTTTACTGTCAGATAAAACCATGCATGGGATTTGATGAAAAGATCAGGCTACATCCAAAAAGTCTGATTTCAAAATAGGAAATAGCCAACCACAATGCCCACAACATGAGGGAGCAATTATTAAAAAAAAAAAAAAAGATTGCTGACAGCAAAATATTCAAGGTAAATACCACAACACCTCACCTTTGGCAGAACTAGTTTATTTGCCGAGCAATGTGAGCAGCACTGTATATAGCTGCAATTCACCAAGGCCAGTAGACTTTTAGGTATCTTACAACTACCCAGGCCCCAAAAGGAAGAATACAATGAAGGAGATGACAGTAAGGATTCCCAGCGTCTGTTCCTATTTCTGCCACTAACTTGCTTTGTCCCCACTGGCTATGCAGCAAAACATGCACAGAGATCTGTTGGTAAAATGCAAGCTATAACTGTATTAGTTCAGATGGATTATTGGCTCTTTTGCCGTTGTGCAGCAGTCTTGGGAGAGAGATGCCTTTGCCTACTAGAGTAGAGACGGTGGCAGTAGAAGTTACACACTAATTTTCAGAGAGCTTTAGCAATGTCATTCTTGGAGGGTGAGGGGGGATAGTGATTCATGGGAAGTTCTTCAAGTTACTCTCTGCTAAACCACACTGGCAGAATAGTGCCAAGATGACATATTTTAAAAATTAATACCTAAATTRTACAAGTATTGTTATAACTCTTTAAACACGCAAAGTAGATTGCATATGTGTAAAAATGCTTGTTTGGGCTTTTAGATAGCCATCCACCTGGTACAGAACACACTGATGGCTATTTTTAAATTGCTGCCCTTTCAAGGTTAAACTAGTGCATGTCAGAAGGTATTAAAATGTAGAGGAATATAAAAGAATACAGTGAATATCCTGAGCTCAAAATAACTACTCTTTTAAGATACAGGCTCACAAAAACTGGGATGTTCATCTAGAAGCAATTTTGTTTCAAAAATATTATCTCTGAAAAGAAAGAATAAAAGTGCACTTTTGTGGAATTCTTTGCAGACTTAAGCAAAAGTGCAGGTTAACTTGACAAAGCTCCTTTAGGGGAGCACTCATCCTGTCTTTCCAGTATATACAGAATGCACTTACTGGGATAAGAGGAATAGTTAGCACTTCTGAGGACTATGTTATAACGCTAAACAAACTGAGCTTTGGGCTGACAGATACAATACATTTACAATGGTCAGTGCAACTCCAGTTAGAAAAAGCAGGGTTAACTCTCACACCTCTTGTGACCATCCTCTTGGAAGCTACAATAGGTAATGAGAAATGTCAAGTCCCCAGATCAATGAAATTTCAGGCTCTAGGGACAAAACAGGAATAGCATTGATCCTTTTAAAGAACACCAGTCAGAGGGTGAATGTAATATATTGCAGAGAGAGGCTCAAGAGGATAAGCAGCCAAGTCCAACACACTTACCTGACAAAAAATTCAATCAGCTTTTAGCACAAGCTGCCTACCCTCCTTCTTTTCTTTCATGCAGGAGTCTGATTCCAATTAAAGTGTGCAAATTAATTTTTATCACTTCCAAATTAGTTTCTGAATTTGTGTCTCTTTCAGATGAAAGCATCTGTCCCTCACTTTTCTGCAATTCTATCATCTACTTAGGTATCTGTTCAAAGACTCTGAGATAATTCTCATTTTCAAAGTCACTTGTTGGAAAGAGACATTCAATAAAGCAATCATAAAATATAAAAATAAAACAACTATAACAATACATGTTGAACTCCAGGGCATATCATGTAGTCTCTTTGCTCCTTTTTATGATGACTAATACAGTTGCTATGTGAGAAGAAATCTGTATACAAATTAGCGCTCAGCTAAAACAAATCCCTGCATATCATAAGAAGGGGAAAAAAAAAACAAAATCCAAATCGTTAAAGTCTGTAACAATATTTTTTCTGTTCAGTCTCTTAGAATTGCAAAGATTTACATTTGCCAGATCACTTAAAAGAATAACAATCTCTGCTGCTAAATTGCTTATAAGCAAATTACATCATTTGTATGTGCTGTGTCTTCCTAAAAGAAAACGGATTCCTTTCACTGTTCTCTCAACTGCAACAGATTTTTATAATGTGGTCATCAATTTAATAAGGTACAGATTCAGATTACATATTTCAGATGGCCAGTTTTGGCATAGAAAGTAGGTATAAGTAGGTATTTGATCCTGGCGGGATGATTCAGCTACATTCAATTCACTGTTTTTCCAAAGGTGCATACTTATCTAAGCAAGCCTAAAGGAGTAAGACAGGTCCAAACATACATCAAAACATGGTGGTTGTCTTCCAGGAAGAAGAAAACCTGCATCCAACTTCACCTTAGTCAAAAGCAATTCATGCCACATCCCTAACTTTCCAGGATTATCCCCAGGCACCAACCTCCAGTCTAGGCTAGGAAAAGGTATTTTCTATTACCACTATTACAACTGAGCCATTATATAGCCATGAAACCAATTTTTGTTGGACTAGAGAAAGGACAAATAGGGAGATGGTATGCCCTACATACTGTTGTCGAAGGTATGCAGTTTTGGTTCCTGATTTCTTGATTTATCTCTATTTTTTCCAATCATCAGAAGCAGAGAAAAGAATTTTGCTTGATACTTTCCATCAAAGCTGGAGGTACACACAGGGCCACCTCCTCCATATTCTTGTGAAAATGAGAAAAGTGGGTTTGAATTCCCTCAGCCGAGAACTCCCACTTCCCGGACAAATATTCTAACCATACAGTTATTATGCAAGCTATTTTTTGAAGTTATTTTATGGAAAAAATTTTATTTAAAATCTGGTGAAATTTCATTCTTCTCACAGCCTGGAAAATAACTGTGAGAAATGCAGACTGAACCAGAAATTCCCCTTTGTTATGGACTGCAAGAGAATAAAAGTGATAACTTCATGAATGCACTGATATGGAACAATTCTAAAATTGTAAAGAAGCTCACCATACTCTAGTAGGCAAGTTTTCAACTACTGAGCTGGAACAGCCATGGAACAGCAAGAATCTTATCCAAGCCACAATTATTTTCTATTCTCCTATTTAAACCAAAGCTGATTCAGTATTTCCCACAGACATAACTGAGGTCATCCTCTGAGGACAGTACATACACAGATGGTTTACTAAAGGTTTCTAGACAAGTCTGACATGTTAGATTATTGACATATATGTTGTTTAGTAAAGACTTCATCTAACTCACAGATTCTGCAAAATGGAATTTAGCAGAAATTTTAAGGACTTTATTCTGACAATCTTTTGCCACAGAGTAGCTCACAATAAATAATAGTGATTGCCATGTTTTCTAAAGAAATAATATATATCTCATATATACAACATTTTAAACTATATAAACTGTTTAGGACTGGGGGCTTGCTTTTTTCCCCCTTACTGTTTTATGAAACAACTAAAGTTCCTCCTGGTAATTGGATGCACTGAAGCCGAAATTGATAATTAACTGTCTTTCAGCTTAAAAGATCATTATAAAGTCAAGCATCTAACCCAGATAATTACTATACCTGACATTTTTCTTTGAATTCTTCACCTTCTTACAGTCTGTTATATAAAATACCTTATCTGTGTCTCCAGATGACAGCTTTTAAGAAACTAATCCCCTTTTCTTTTTTCCTGAAAATATCATCCACATCTTTCTAGAAATTCATTCTAAAGATGTTAACTAATTGGATTTAACCTACAGTGAACATCTCACTTTCATTTTTCCTACAAGATAAGTCCTGATCTTCTACCAGTAAATATAGAAGAGGAGTAGACTAGGAAATATTTCTTTATAAAACTACTTCAGTGACTTAATAGCTATGTAAAACTTCAAAAATATCTTCATAAGGATTGTTAAGAATACTTCACTCGTGAAAATTAGTATATAGGGAATCAATTCTACGACAAGGTATCATGTCTGCTCATGGTAGGGACCAGAATTTAGTAGTTATTACTTCAAAAGGAATATTTAGTAATTATAGAAGTTTTAAAAGGCAGAATATCCTCCCTACATATTATCACTAAYGTGATCTATTCTTCCTGGTGTATGTTCCCAAAAGCCAAAAGGGCTATGAAAAGGTCTCTCTGGGTATGTTTACAACACATGAAGTTCTGGTTATAGCACAGTACTAATACATTATTAGCATATGCCTCTCAATTTTAATACAATGAGTAGAGATAGCAATAATAGTGATGATACGGCACAACATGAATAGTAAGGAATCTGATCAATATTTTGGGAAACTGGCACACTGGACTTGGCTATTTAATCTTTGTGAGTGCTGCTACCTGCGCCTGTGAGGCTACATTTGTACAGACATGACTACCTGGAGCAGAGTCTCCTATTAATTTGACTATGGGGCTTTTTCCTAAGTGAAATAGTGCCCTATCAGTATAGAGGCAGAGACTGAGAGCAAATCATATAGTTGGTTTTGTTTTCCATCAATGGTTTCTGTTAGCTGACTGATAGTCTTTCTTTTCACAAAATTACAGGTTCTCTGAGGGAGACAATTTCAAAGATAGAGAGTCGAGATATTAAACCTGGGATTCCAAGAAGTGCCACCTTTTCACATTCAGCTATCTTCATGATGACAAAAAGGTATCTGAACTAAAATAAATCTGTCTCCAAAAGAAGTGGGGATGATGTTTGTATCAGTTGGTAAAGAGCTACTAATGGCAAGGCCGCCCCAGCCCCCCACAACTGGAGGAAGTACAAGAAAAAGTCTTTTTTTCCCTCAGTGAAGGGAGCAAGCTCTTACTTTTTTTGATTCTTAGCACAGAAATTACCAATACTTGATATGAACCACACAGGCATTCAGTAAGCAAAATATCATCAGGCTAAACAGAGTGCCCTGAAATGAAACTCTTCAGACAGACCTTCTTCCTATCTGAGAAGTAAGTGCCAAAAAAAAAAAAAAAAAGGAATATTTCTATGCAGACATGTCAGAGAAATTTGTTATGACAACACAGTTTTGTATTTTTCCCCCTCCATTTTCTCTCTTTCATAAAAGCAAAAGCAAGTCAGCTGTGCAAGTCAGGTTTTTATCTGTCTCCTTGTTGCTCTGGTTACAGATAAATGGAAGAAAATGAAAACATAACAAAATTACTGCTGCTGCCAAATTAACAAAATATATACTTTGTTACACATAAAGAAAACACTTTTCTATGAGACATGCAGTTGAAGAAACACTTTCACTTAGACGTCTATAACTGACGTGTCTACAACTGCCTCCAGTCTGTACTTGAACCAAAGACCAAAACTGATAGTAATGCATTGTTAGATGCTTATCCAAAGAGGCAGTATCATTGTGCTGAAAAAGATCATCACATTCAGAATTCGAAAACTATGCTTTAAACAAAAATGTGCATGGATTTAGTCTTGTACAGAACAGCTATAGTATATGGATAAAAGTTCCTTTGTCTTTTGCTGTGATCATATTTCTGGCTTAGGTGAAGGAACCTTATAAATTAGTATTGCACTTTAAGTGTCATTCTTTATAAATTAATATTATTATTGGGTCCCCTTCACTATACAAAGCGTTAATAGTAAGTCCTCTGCAAATGAAGTGTAAACTCTTCCTGACATTTTATCTTTTTCTATTTTTATTCAATCACATTGCTTCTTCAAAGGTTTACTTGCTACAGAAAGACCTTTCTCAAAGAGACTAATTTAATTCCAAGATATGTGAGACATTTCTTTTTTGAGAAGGCAAGGAGCTGAAATAGCATGCAGTACCACAAAAAGAAAAAGTTACTGATAGAAAATGACAAAAAATATTTATGGGGAAAGGAAAATCAGAATATAGTGATATATATCCTGTCACTTAAAGGCCAAAATTGTCTTGTTCTAGTTTATGATGACATGATGCTATAAGAGATAAAAACAATTGTGAATTTAAGAAATATTCTCATATTACTATCTGTTACCATGCACGAGCTCTTTAAATGTTTTATTTGGCTAGTACTCAATGAATTACTTAGCATGTGATGCCCTTTTTATATGATACTTGCAATCTATAAGTGAAGTAATGGATACATTTGGTAATATTTTTTGAAGCTAGCAGAGGAATTCTAAAAATGATCAGGAAAATGATCACACCTCTCAGGAAGGTGTTTTTAACAGGATATACTTACTGCTATTTGGATTGTCACCTATAATATGATGTCGGCCACTCCAGTACCAAAGCAGCAATGTAGCATCACGAGACCCAGACACGATGTAGCAATCACCACCAATATAGGACTCTGATCTGGCAAGGCAAGTAACGACATCCCAGTGGCCGAACACAATCTGAGTTAATTTTCCTGGAGGAAGTGCACAGTGATACAAATTCAATTTTTCTGAATATCTGAAGCATTTTGGTACAATTAAAATTAGCATTAACAAATATTCAGTTCAAATATATCTTTTGCCTAGTGTCCCTTAGAGTTCACTGTATATGACAATAAAGTGAAAAATCACAAAGATAAAACTAAAATATTTTTCTTTCCATGTTTCTTTTGAGGTCTGTGCTCTGCATCAATCCACAGCCCAAGTCTTATCTCTGAAAATCAAGTCAGTGCTCCAGTCACTGAATATTAAGTGGAGTTACTTCTCCATCAGTATTTTAAAAATGGTGTCAACATGTTATTTGAGAATTTCACGAATGATAAGCATGAGATAGAAAACATATGAACTCTTCCATAATGGTGATACATTAGTATACTAAAAATGYATATTTGTTCTGTTAATGTCAAACGAAGGTTTATTATGAACATCATCTCTTTCTAATATTGCAGTCAGTTTTTAGCAATATACTGAATGGTATCAGGCTAGGTCATAAGACAAAGAAACAAAATATCAGCTACTGGTAGCAGGCCATGCAACTGCCTTTCTTATTACATCAAATAAATCGAGACTAAATCAATACAGCCATTAAAATTTTGTAATAAAAGTTTTGGTTCATCTTTTTGATTGGTTTGAAAAGTTGCCAATAACAAAACTGTATGCCTTCCAGTATCATATTACCTCCTTTATCTTCAAAAAAGCATCCTAAAGCTATTATAAGCAGATAATAACGAAGGATTTTCTAAACCGCCCTTTATTATGTCTTGAAGGGTAAGCATAGGCATTAGATATGGTAGTATTAAGACAACCACCCATTTGTGACCTAAGAGCACACAAGAAACAGGTGGTTGTATTTAGGGTCACCTGTTTCTGTAGAATAAACTCGAAAGCTCTTGTCCCAGAAACCACAGATGAGAATGTAGCGATTATCTGCTGTGACCACGAAACAATGTGCATTGATCTGGATGCTCTGATCCACAAGGTCTGTGATCTGCCGCTTGTTCACACCAGAGTTATTGGCTGTAACGAAATGCAGAACACATTTTACAAGTGTCATTCCAACACCTTCCTGTCATACACTTACAGGAGAAAATGAATACATTTAACTTTCAATGAACTGTGAATTTGCTGTTGAGTAAGCATTTTGAATATGAACCTTTAGAGCTGTCTATATGGGTGTCAGAAATATGAAATTATTATGAGTTTCCTTGTTTCCCTTTGAATAAGACAAAAGATTTTACAGGAGATGACAATTTCTTAGTGCCTGATGCACTGTATAATATGTGGAAATATTTTAAGTGCTCTGCCGAAGTACTCTCCAAAAAACAAACTAAACTGTGAGGGAAAGTGAAGTGATGGAGTGATGGTGATGGAAGTCCATTTACAATACCAAGTCAACAAGAACAAAACTTCACAGAATGAATTTTTGGTGGTTGCTACCTCTCCTAAGGATTATATCCAGCTTGTGTTGTGTGACCTGTGCATCCCCCTCCCACCCTCCACAACTGCAGACACTTAATTGGATCAAAGACATAAGGATTCAACCAATGAAGCTATTTAAATTCAATGTATATTCTTAACACTGCCTACTCATCAAGCAGGGAGCCAGGCCACTGCCAGGAATGTCAAAAGAGGCAATGTCACCTGGAAATCCCCCAGGTGGAAGGAAAAGGAATGAATGGTCCTTGCAGAATCTGACCATCCTGACTGTTGTGAAAGAGAGCTGTTAGGAAGGACTAGACATAATCAGCTAACGTGCTCCTTACTCCCCATGATGCTAAAGACAGAATTTTGCAATACAGTAAAGTTATGTTTCCTCTCACCTAATATTAGCTTCTAAAAGTTTAGTATATAATCTAAGTTAATTATCTAGGCTCCCTCTGTACTGACTGGAGAGAGACATCACCGCACATGGTAAGTCATCTCATCCTATAATATTTGTCCAAGTGAAGCAAGCTGGACAACTCCAGAGGACAGTTTCTCTTTCTCCATTAGCTATGCAGGGAATCTAGACAACTGAATTCAGATAATTGAGATAAAAGCCACTCCGAAAGACATGTTTCTCCTACTGGTAAGAACAGAACTTATGCAGCTAATATTCTGAAATTCCTTTTGTCCCTGTTTTTGGTTATTTCACTCAAATTGCTCATAATTGTATGAAATAACAAACTCAATGAAAAAACAGTCCTATTTCAAATTTGCTTACAGAAGTCAATACCAACTTTATGCACATTCCAAGAGCACAAGTCTAAATTTCCAGGTCTTCTCTGTACATCCACTAAAAGGTAGTAAACAACAAATTACCCAGAATTCCAGAAGAGGTGGTACAATAGTTGTGCCCTAGCTTTTGAGAAGAAAATCTGAAGAGAAAACTATTGTCATTATATGAGCAAATGCAGTATACAGAACAAGAAAGCTAACTCTCCTGAGATACCTGTATACAAGTCTTTCAACCATGAATACTGACTAGAGAGAAAAGGTACCTTCTCATCTGGAGATGTTTAAAAATGCCTTTTTTTCTCATTGATGCTTCAGAAACGGCTCTAAGAATCTTCCCTATATATAATTTTTGTCTCAAAAATATACCTCCTAAAAAACCCCAGACCAAATAGTTACAGTTAAAGAGAAATAATGACCATTAGAAATACAGGTTCCTATAATCTCTTTTAATAGAACTCTAACACTTTTAGAAGATGCTTATTTCTCAGAATACTTTACTTTCTCAAGTATTTCTTAGATTTAAAAAAATGGAATCATGCATCAATTTAAAACCCAATCTTTTCTTTATTAATTTAATAATACGTACTAAAACAATCCTAATCACAAATCGAATGAAAAGAAATCAGTCTAAATCTGCAGTGATATACGCAGTACAGTACTAGTGGTAAAAAATGAAAGTATGTGAACTCTATCAGAGCTTCACCTTTTATTGTATTAATGTGACCTGATAAGAGAACAGACTTATAGATATGGGCTGACAGTGCGACTGACTTTGGTGGTTGTTTCTTAAATACCAATTGCTAGTGATGTTAGTAACAAATAGTACTCATGTAATTCATTCAACATCAATTGCTAATGCTTTTAATTCTCCAGGACTGACAAGAATGAATATTTTCCTATCTTCTGTGTTAAATGAAGCATAATATACAAATATAGCTTAATCAATAATTCTTGAAAATGCTATTTTCAAATATATCGCTACATATTCATCTTGACCTACCAATCAAGGGATCCATTTCGATTGGAAGATGATGGGCTTGATCCAAAGAATATCCTGGAGCTCCCCGAAGGCCTACAAATGAAAGGAAGAATAAAGTACATGGAAACCTTGTTGCCCGAAATTTTTATATGATTGTTCAAGTTTAAAACTGCACTGTGGGGTTATTATATGCAAAAAAAATAGATAACTTCTTATTATTTCTTGTTCTATATGTCTATTAAGATTTCTTCCTCTGTGCTACAGAAATATATGTTAATTATTCACTTATGTAACTATAAATGTATAAATATGAGTGCTAATTCATTACGATTTCTGCTGCCACAAATATTCATTAAATAACTTTTTAAAATAGTTTAACAGAGCATTTTGTTACATTTGAACACTGGATGAGATTTTATAATAGCACGGAAAAGAAAAATAGTTGGACTAAATACACAGTTATGAGTTTCTTATGTAGGGGAAACTGTAAATGACAGAAACTTGGACCTTTTCTGGGATTTATCTAGAGAGTTTTAAGCTTGGTAATTGTGGACTACAGTAAATTTTCCACAACTATTCTTATTTGGTTCTATATTGAGCAGTCCTTAAGCTGTTCTAATTTGCATTAAGGTCTGCATATATGGTGTTATCCACTTTCAAGGGCAGAGAACATTGCTTTGGCTCTTCTGAGGACTTCCCCCACTGTGTAAGTCACAGTAATCACTATTGAAAGCATAATTTTTGTCAAGAAATGCCATTTTGCACAAGAATATCCTCCATATGAGGAGATGCAGCTTTCTGGAGAATAAATGGTAAATTGACACATATACAAACTCATGATGGAGACTGTTGCGTTCTCAGCACCTGTGAGATTTAGTTCATGCTTTGTCTAACTGTACTGCTTTCAACAGATCAAAGATAATGATGAAGGTTTGGAGATGAAGTGCTAGACTTTATATGGCATCTACCTTTATCCCCATATAGAAGGGATTAAAGTGAGAAGGCGCTTGAGTGATCTCCTGACTATGCTGAAACTCAAATGCCCAAGAGCACAGCTTGTACTAATTTTAAACGTATCTGCCTTATATTACACATTGGGAACTGTCCACTAACAGCCTTTATATTCAGTAATAATTGTCATTTTCTACTACAACAATAGATGTCTGGAGGAGTTAAAAGAAAACAGAATCTATAGATAGCCCTGCCAGGTTCTGAAAAAGACTGCTCTAAGAACTTCCCCTTCCCTAGTTTCTCTTTCTTCTTTCAAAACCAAGCCAGTTTGGGACAGATTTTTAGTGATATTAGACTCATTTGATTCTACTGTGAGATGGGTATGTAAATGCCCTTTTCTGTGTATAAACTCTTACAGAAAGACAAAGCTGTACATACAACCTACGACAGTAAAAGAACTCTGTTTACAGGTTTCTGTAGTGTACCGTGTGTACAGGTTTCTGCTGATGAATCTATCATTTATGCCAGAGTTGTGATTTACTAAAATAATATTACTGTATTATTAGCAAACTCATACTCTGTCCCAGATTAGCCTCTTGCAAAATAAAGGACACTGCCAGGTGGGATGTAAAAGGTAAAATCATCACTAGAATTAATTTTAATTTTCTGAACAGTTTTGCTTTCCTGTCTGTTTCCCATATTATATATTCAGAAAGTACTCATCTCTTTTAAATAAATGGTGCAAAATTTAGTTCGTGGTTGGTCCACAACCTGAATCCTGCATGTTTGCAGTGTGGCTTATGTTTTATGCAAGTTTTTATGAAAAACTAAAACCCAGCAGTCACATGCATCATAAAGACCTTCATGACTTCTACTAAACTACCTGACTCCACTAAACACCATCATTTAAAGGAAACCCATGAGATTCAGGCTACTGCAGTACTAGTGACCTTGACTCCTCCTCAGTAAAGTATAGGTAGGAATTAGGGTTTTCCATCAGTCCCACAGTCCTGATGAGAAAGTGGGTAGCCATTTACTAAATGAGCCTCCTAACAAACTGAGGAGATATGAATGAAAGGGCCTACTGCTAGGGACAGAGTAGTTGGGCAGCACCCCTGAAAAATCCAGTGGAACTCATTAGGGATTAGTCAACCAATGTTGGTCAAGAGTATTAAAATATCATGGGTCTCTACATTTTGTACCTTTGAATAGTTTCTGACACTGGGGTCTTCATCAAGGACACAAATTATGTAAAAAATTGGTTTCTTTTCTTTTTTAACATAATCTTATTTGAAAGAAATGGACAAAACATTTTATACATCTACTGCAGTTGCCCCTGATGGAGTATCATAAATCAACGGATTTATGAAAGGGAATCCGATATCCTGTTCTATCCACTGAACAGCCATGCGACATCTGTGAAGTCAGTTTGTAAACACAGAATTCTGAATAAATGTTAAATTTTAATACTTATTTTAACATTATGCAAAACATTCTGAATAAAAGTCACATTAAAAGTAGTATTACTACTGCAGAATTCACAGTGGTAAACATTAGCTTTATCTACTCTGATAGTTCCTCTAATGGATGCCTATAAAGGAATTCCCATTCATTCCTCTAATTATTGCTTGCATTGCTTGCAACATCAGTCTATGGCCAGCCTTGTGCATAAGAGGTGGGATCTATTTCACCTAACTTTAATCATTTACTGAGGAGACGTCTACATTTAAGCTAGTTAAATCCCAAATTAATCTAGAATCCCTCTATGTCTACTGGAGGTAGGCATCTAAGATAAATCTCACAAGTCCCTCTCCAGAAGTGCCCACTTCTCTTCACTAGGGGGTCCTCCTGTGCTGTAAAGAGGGGAGGATTTTTCTTTTTTGCCTGGTCCCTACAAAGTYCCTGAGTCAGCTACTGAGTCACACTCTCACCAACAAGAGGCAGCTTGTTTCTCACAGCTGTAAGAAACCTTTGATAAGTTTCCACGTGCTGCAGCATAAGGGCCATCACAGCAGCAAGTTACCTTAGAAAATGTCACCAAACGAGACCTGTTTGTGAGTGGGGCGGTAGCTCATGCTCCACCACTGCTATTAAGCAGTGCCTGGGACAAACTCAGCACCTACACGTCCGGGGAGGAGAGAGACAGACCTAGAGGCAATATGGAGATGCGAGCAGAAGGGCTGGGAGGGAGATTTAGGATGACCCCATGGAATGGGCTTTTGGAAGGGAATAGTGAACTTCTCTTCAGAACATTTCAGTGTCTGGCTGCTTARGCTTGCTTAGGGTCCCACATTACTTTACTGTGACCCAGGGGAAGGCTTATGACAAGCTCCTGAACAGACCTGAAATCTCTCTCAAATAGCAGACAGTGATGTACACCCTCTAGCATACTACTATGCACTCCTGAAGCCTGGRACATACTAATATAGGCTGTGTCAAGAACAGCAGCACTCTCCTGAAAAACATTATATCAAAGGCTGCTTCTGATGTAACCACAAATCGATTGTCTGCCATGGTGATGTGCTGCTGCTGTTAGAGAGAGCGTTCCTAGGAATGACACCAGAGAAAACAGAAGCCCTGGTTATTCGACACAAACCAAAATAAACAGTACATTTCCTACGTATTTGTGTACAGTCAGGTGAGTGAGATTAACCCATATCTAGCTAAACTCCACTTGCAATTAGACGGTGCACTGTTAAGATCCTTAAATTTTATTTAAATGCACCTATGAAAACCTACCTACTGTGTTGTGCCATCGATTCACTGCAAAAAGTCTGCTGCAAGTGACGGTTACCACTGCAGGAATGGTAAGGTGGGGGAGCGTGTTGGCTGCCACATGTGTGACAGGGGAGTTTGATGGGAATTTCAGCACCATTATGACATCCTGCTGCATCTGATCTTTAAACATGAGTGGACTCTGTGGAAGGAAACACTGTTGAGTAGAAAGGAGAAGAGAGCAGAAGAAAACAGAAGGGATAACACAATTAGTGAGGAGGTCTGAGGGAAAACAAGGTTAAAAAAGAGCAGGCAAGCATGTGCACATACAGGGAAAACAATGCTACCTGCGCATCTAAACGAGTGATGTGGGAGAGCAAAATTAGAAGCYATAACTGGATCATTACATGAGGATAAGCAGAGAACAGGTATGATAAGGGTCCACTAGGTTATCATTACAGGGTGCAAAATGACCATGAGTCACTAAATAGTATTAATTAATATATAACAAAATGTAAAATGATAGAGCAGATAACATTTGTACAATATAGATACAAGTCAAATAAAAAAGTCAGACAATCTACATCATAAATATAAATGTTATAAAGTATAATGACTGAAAAATAATTTTTGAGAGACTCAAAAACTCATAGGTATTTAATTTTCCTTAATGAACTTCTGATATGAAATGCAAAAGTTCCAACATAAACTGACAATTTAATTCCATGTAAAGCATACACTTATTAGGGAGTCTATAAGTAATTATAACTCAGCGTGCTGATTCTACAGGTGACAGATTTTTACACAGACAACACTGTTACCATAAATGGCATTATATAAAGTACTGTTTTTAATGTTAGTTTTTTCAACCTTTGTTATAACAAATAGAATTATTTCTAGAAGTACCAATAATCCTTTCATTTTCTTTACCCCTTTAAATTGTTACTTTAAATATATTATCTAAATCTTAAGAATATAAAATAAATATTATGTATGTTTGACATCTAACATTACTTAAAAAAACATAGCTAAACTAACACTTCCAGATCAACTCTTGTTTCCACAGTGTGCAGCTGCATAGAATGATTTCCTTGTGGACATATAAAATAATTACAATTACTGCATGTATTACTGTTGATTTACAAAACTTAAGAGAAAATTTCTGGTTCCAAGCATTTAATCAAAGGCACTGAGGGGCACAGAGATCTGCCTCATCCAGTCTGGCTGTCTAATATAATTCTTTGCAAGAAGCACACAGAAGAATGTGTTGGGAATGAATTTTGAAGTTCAAACTGAAATTAGAAATATACGTTGTATTCTCCCAGGGGAATGGGCGGGAGGATTCCAGCATGATTTGAACTACAATACTTCATTTCTGCCAAGTATCCAGGGTTCATAAATCAATCCCTAACAATGTATCCTTTAAAACAAAACAAAACAACATGTTCAYTGTAAGAAAAGCCTGCAGCCATTCTTATTTCTCCAAGAAATTTCTTGCAGAAATAAGAATGTAAAGATATACTTATCAAGTGTATAGTTACGAAGATAGTGCCATTTCATACAATATTAGACAGGAAAAGTCATGATTATAGGAAGCTGAAGCTATTCAAGCTTCCATCTTGCTCTGCAAGAGCACCGTGAACTATTTCTGCAGAGAAGAAAGTACTGTGATATGGGCAACAGAGGGCATTAAGCATTGCTTAAATGGGTATTTTAYGACCTATAAAGGCTCCTCAGGTTCAAAGGAAATGAATTCCCAGCCAGCAGTTATGTCTCACCAGGTGCATGGCAGAGCTCCGCGGTGGATGGGGCTCAATGAGCAACTGAGATGGCGTCTGTCCAAAGTTGTGTATCTGCACCTCCATGGCCTGCAGGGAAGGGAGAGAGACTGTCATAAGCAATATGCATCAAGGAGAGAGGTCAACACACTGTGTGACAATGCAAGCATATCCCAAGTCAGCCATGAAAAAAGTCCAGAAAATTCACCCGGTGCTCTCCTCCCAGGCTGCAGACTCATCCAAGTGTTAGTATTTTGTAGACAAGCTTTGCTTCTCCTTTCAAGCATGCTTCAGTTAACCAACTAACCATTCTTATTTCCAGTAACTGGGGTTACATGTGAAAATGTTAACCTGTGAGGACATGCAGTTCATATCTTGAGAGAGTGTTTTGCACTAAAAAGTACACATATACCTTAACAAAGTCGTTTGTGAGGAGGAAAGTATGAGGATCTCTAATAAAATAAGCCTCTGGAATCTTAAATCAGGGGAAAGAAAAGCAAAGGGAGAAATAAAATTCATGGATAATCTACAATAAAAACAAAATAATTACTATTTCAACAACACCATTAACAGGTTAAAATGAAAAATGCCAGAAAAGAATCCTGCCAGGGCACACCCAGACTACTGTAAAAATCTACCCAAGTAGTATTCATTCACTGAGTATTTATTTTGTTCTCTATTTTGTTGTATTTTTTCATGGCCTTTTGGGCATCATAATTCTGAACTGAAAACTTAGCAATTTCAATTTGTTCTTCAAGGTTTAAATCTACTTTCAGAATAAATCTAGAGTAATTCATCAGGGAGCCCATAAACTGAGATGTTTCAACTACTCAAATAGTTCATTCAAACAAAACTATATTTAAGATATAGTTTMAAAAACTTTGGCCAAAGATTGCTGTTTATAATAACAATACTGTGTAAGAACACTGTTTATTTTTCAAATAGATAGTTACTATTTTAGTCCATCTTGTAAAATGCAGAATAAAGCATTCATGTAAAAATAAAGTGGCAGATTTTGAAACGCACTATGCATTATGTACTATATATACACTGTACCCTGCACTACTGACCCTTAATATTTTTCTTGTAAGTTCTATGACTTTTTCATTTGCTACCATACAACCAACATGAAAAAAAAAAACCCAAAAAACGACTGTCGTGGAAAAGTCTGTTATTTCTTTCAAATAAAATGGTAAGAAGCACAATAAACACTTTAGGATATAGAGGAACTCTTTCAATCTACGCATTTTGTAATTTCTACAAGGCAATTTGTGTTTTTCCTTCACTTCACAGCATAGATGCAAGAACAGACATTACAGAGGCATTTCCTAACAGGTCACTAATGTCTGCCAATTTTGATGCCCTAGATTGACAGGTATATAACGGAATACCACAAACATTTGACAAAAAAAGAAACTTAATGCAAAGTCCTCTAAAAACACTGAAGGACTTTCCATGGATTGTAGCCCTAGCACATTTGATGATATAATTATTTTGGTTTTGGTGATTTCTGTCTTGTTGACTAATTCAGAGTGGACTTTATTCTCCAAGCAACAGAGTGTTTCTTGAGAACTGGTGAGCATCTCGGTTTTTATTGACATCATCTCCCTTACACCTCAAATGATCAAACATGTTTCCTTTGTATTTAAGATCAAAAAGTAATTTTACACAAAGCCAATGTGTTATCTTTGTGGGTGTACGTGTGTACATGTGTACACATTCCTTTAGCATATATCTATATTTWTAGAGCATGTAAATAGCATCTCTTTACATGCTATGTAGGTACCTTCACTGATGCAGACTTTATTCATGTAAGAAAATAAAATTAACTTAAAATCAAATTGAAGGTAACATTTTCTATTAAGACAATTACTCCATAACTGATTTTCTTGTTGGAAGGGAGGGAAGATACCTATCCTTGTCTGTGAATTTGATTTTTAAAATAACAAAGACTAAAATCAACAATATCAGGCACTGCAYGATGTATGCTTCTACACAGATCTGGCAATAATATTTTGAGGAAAGTAATTTCCATCTCTCTTTTTTTTTTTTTTCAAATAAGTATCAAGGTTATTCCTTTAATTTCTGGAAGAATTCTGTGTTGAAATAAGGGTGTGAATTGTATTTGGCAGCAATCCTGAACAAAAAAACAGATGTTCTTTTACCATCATTTACAGTGTTCTCATAAATGATACTTCTGGTTTTTTGCAGGCACACTGGAATGAATTATTACACTTTTCTAAGTGCAGCCCAATTCTAATTTACACATACACTTTCATGTTGTCCAGTCTTGGCAAATCCTGATTGTTTGGCTATAAATTCTGTACACATAAACTTCACTGGCTTTGCCTCCCAATTCAGGGCAATTTATGACAGTAACAGGGGTTGAAAGAGAGAAACAGAATACTATTAGAAACCAGCACGAATTTTTCAGATGATGAGGAATGGACACTTAAAACATAACTGTCAAAAGGAACTGTTACTTTACAGCTGAAGATGTCCTGGTAAAAACTCACCTACATACTTTATGTGCTTACATTTTAAAACATTTTAGTTAATGCCAAGTCCTTCCGTAATCAGAACAAATGCAGAATCAAGAACTTGACACTCAGGGAATATTTAATATTTTTGCTGGCTTGCACTTATACAGCCAACTCCCCTGCCCCCATCCTCTCTATGACTAGTAATGTTATCTTTTTCTTCCAAAACTACCATTTGTAAAAATGACAACTCTTGGAAGTTTTAAGGAAACGGGACAACATGAAAAAATATTCATAAAAATACCTGCAACAGCACTCAACTACAGCACTGAGAGCAGAGTTTGCACAACACAGCTGTGCACAACTGCAACTATTATTCTTCTCTAGATCTCAAAATACTTACAAAGGATATAAAAACCCTGTCAAACTTACACAGGAGACAAACAAACGCATACAGAGATACAGCGACTGGCCCAAGGGTGTTCCCAAAGTTGAGCCCTGTCAGATCACTTGACACAAAATGAAAAGCAGGTACAGAACAGACCTGTGAATAATAATGTAATATATTGATTTGTTTATAAGGGGACTGTTGCTGCATGTGAAATTAATCTGAAAACTGGTAAATGTACACCACATTTTTTCCTGAACTGTATACTGTTAAACTTTAGATTTATGTAATGGTCTTAAAATTTTCTTCTAATTAATCAATTCCTTTTCTCCCATCAAATCTTGAGTACTCTGTGCAAAGTGCTACAGCACTCCCTGAAACACACATTCTAGTCAATTTAATATCTATTTAAATAAAATTTATTCTTATTTCACCTTCAAATGCCCTTCATGTAGAAACAATATAAGGTTGTAAAGCAGTAACTGCCAGATTTAATGCTTTTGGAACAGCAAAATGGCAATTATATTAGTTTTCACTTTCTTAATAAGGTGTTGCAGGAAAGCTATTTAGTGGGCTGATTTGAGATTCCCTACTGGTTTTACTATGTATAAAATGAGATTTGTACTCCAGACACTTCAGGGAGTATTTGTTAGGATATGATCATGTGTTGCAGAAAGATAAAATGGGTCTTAGCCTATTCCTTGATAATGGTAGGCTAGAATAAGGAAAGAAAAAGATCTACTAACTTGCTGGCAATTCAAAGTTTAAAATGCATTCATCTCAAATATCCTTGTTTATGCAATCAAGAAAAATACAGCTTCATAGCACTTAATATTGGCCTTTTAAAAATAGCATAAAGAGGTTCATATTATATGTTTATGTATATTTCATATAATAAATAAATACATAAAATCATGCAATCTTATGAATGACACTGATCTTAGTTACAGTAAGTGATACCCTAAATGCAATAAATTTTGCTCAAAGGCACTAAATTCTTGGGTTCCAACTGTTATGTTTAAAGGMAGACTGCACATTCACAAGGATGCTGGGATGCTCCTCTGCAACCTGTAGGATCAGTCCTTAGTGTCAACTTCCTGAAGAACAGAGAGTCAAATGTGTCTGCTTCGCTCATAAGGCAGTCTACCAAATTATTTCTGTTCCGTTTTTCAATAGATTGAAAGAAACACTAATCAAGTCAGCCGTTAAGTAATGTAAGTAATCCGTTTCTTTAGGTTTGAGAAGAAAGCTATTTGTTAATGCTCAGAAGCAATGTTTCCAATAGCAAGCAGTGCAGCCCAACAGGAGCAGACCTCTAGAGCAGAAGAGCTGCCCCTAAGGAACCCACACTGCAACTATATAAATTTCAGGGTTTCCCCCCGAGGTTGGCTCTAGCGTGGCCTGTGGGCTGCACGCTCTTCAGTGACCAAGCTACGTTAGCTGCACCCCTGCAACACACTTGTTTAGTTAGCTTAGAAGCCAGCTCACACGCTCTGAAACTGCTCTGCAGTGTGAAACAAAGCATGGCAAATAGGGATGACTGGCAGATTCCCTTCAGAAGCACAGTCCTAATCTAAAGAAAAGGCTAAAATTGACTCATCTGAAACACCACARAAGTGAAGGTTTATTTTGCTCTTTGGTATGTCTTTGCTAAAGGTATAAGCCATGAAGCAGTTTATTTTTAACATATTCTTTCTCTTGCTAGTTCTTTAGAGATGCAGGTAAATCACAGAGGAAGAAATTAATAGTCTATCGCATTTGGAAACCCCTCCTTTGCTTAGAGTAACATGTGGTGACTACATAACACAAGAAACAAAAACATGAATGCTTGTACTTTGTTTCATGGAGGGAAGAAAGGAATTTCTGAAAATGGACTGTATTAGAGATAATAAGACAATGTTTTTACTTTTATGTAAATGCTTTTACCTTGATGCATGACTTTGCTTTATTTATCTTCACTGACTACTGCCATAATAAGTTAAACTTTCTAAAATATATATTATCTAGGTTTCTTTATATTGTTATTTGTCATTGTTATATCCAGTCTTTTAGCTGTTAATTCCCATAACACTGGTGTGTAATCAGCAATTTTGCCCTTTAAGATCTATTTGCTCCTGCAGTGCACCACATTCAGGTTTTTCTACAACCCCTTTTCCCCTGTGCGTGGGGACGGAGCCCAGGGAAAAACCAAAGCCTACGTACATTTCAGAAATATGCAACACAGCGATATTCATTCAAATCTGTCTTCCATGAAAGTTTATTTCATTTTTGTATTCAAGTGAATACAGGAATTCTTAATGTGCTCTCCTGCACATGCAGCCAGCACACTTAACAGCCCCCAGCACTGCCTTCTTCAGAACAAACATGATTGACAGCCCTTTGGTGGGTAGCATAAGCAGCTTGAAAATGTTATTGTTTTGTACTAATGGTATGAGATACTGCTTTTTTATTTGCATCTACAGCTGTTAAATGGCATCAATATCTTCAGGACTTTTGATAAGTTAGGTTAAGAATATTGATTTCCATTTTATTATTGTATGTTTGGAGGAAAGAAGTGCTGTAGTTTAAAGACAAGCAATGACTCAACTAGTCTGGAGGCTTCGATGCAGTCGGTTATTTAATCAGGATACTCAAGGGACTGAAAGATGGGCACAGAAATGGATTTTCTCTGCAGGTCACTACTTTATTAATTTAACAACGGAGAGGGGCAATCTTAAGCTCCTTCCTCTCACAGGAGGTATCTCTCATTGGATCCAGTGTACAATTAAATGGTTTGCCATCAGAAGACCAACAGTTCAGAGCTGACCTTCAGCCTCCTCCAAGAGTCAGTCCACCCCTGAATGTTTTTCTCATTCCCTTGTGAAAGGAAATAGTGCTACAAAAGGAATGAGAATGTGAACATTAAGATCTCCCATTTTCTTTACAGGCATGTGTCACATCAGTGATCTTATTTGTCTCTTGGAGTGCTGCCTCTTGGCTTTCACATTTACTGTATTAAGCTTTATTACCTTATTTATGTTATTAAATTATCTAATTGTGATACCTAGTTCTTTCTTCTTTTACCCTTATAGTACTCCCAATCTTGTCCCTTATAGTCCGTAAAGTAAAAATCTTTTAAATACTCTGCCAGCTTAATCCTAAAGCACACATTTAATTAAAGATGCTGAAAACAGGAAACGAATGCAATACATCTCACAAACAGAAACAGAGAAGGTAAAGCAAAAATAATATAAAGCTACCCCACAGCCTGTGCAGGCTTAGTTGAGAAGGTCTGTCCCTCTTTCAGGCATATTCTCATGCGTGAACAAGGTTCTGTGAAGTTCTGAGCACAAATACTTCCTTTTTCACTTCAGAAGTTGACCATTCCCCTGAAAACCTTGGAAAACATCCTTACACTAAAAAGGAGTACTGTCAAGGAGTGAAATGCTCCCTTCTCTTCCTAACTATGTCAGAAGGGAAAAAAACATTTCCTCTATATCCCATATTTCTCTTCCAACTCTGCCTGCAACAATGGAGTTTACTACTGATACAATGAAATTCTATCATTAAATTACACTAAAAACTACAACAAACTCCATTCTGCATTACCGAAGGAAGGGTTTTACCTCCCAATTCCTCTGACAAGGTTTATGTTGTTATAGGGGTTCCTCAGCCCACACTGCTCAGTTCATCACTTTCTTTTTATAGTTAGAGGTGATAATTTTTAAAAGTATGGGTTTAGTTTTCAGCCCATGGCAATTTTGGTATATTTGCTTCCCTGCTGGTTGACTGTATGCAAGGCAGGCAGAAAGAATCCCATTGCTTGTGGAGTCACTGCTGTGCAAAACTCTGAACATAGGCTGGAACTGAACAGAGTCATGCATATTTTTGTTTACAATTCCATTCAAAATTTTTTTTGTCTTTCATACAAAGCATTTTCTTACTATTTTAATTTTATGTCATTATTTTCTTCAGTTGAACTAATGTATTTCTTACGCTGATGTTTGTAATAATTCCTGTCCCATACAGACTGGTAACATTTACTGAAACTCTTGTGTGTTCATTGATGTTATGCCAAATGAAATTATTGCTCTGTCATCATCCTCCCAAATCTGTATTAAGTTTATAACAGAAAACGTTGTGTTCTTTGATCATTAAGTTGCAGAGTACAATACATTAGAAAAGATTTTACTGCTAAGTTACTTTTGTGAGAGATGTAATAGCATGATACAATAATTCATTAAATATGTAACTTCATGTCAAGAACAGTTAAGATTTTGAAGCTTGGTCTATCAGAATATTTTTATTTTTAGATGACTGATAATTGCCCTGAAATCATTTTCCTATTAGACATAGGCATAGCCTTTCCATAATAGACAACTTCAGAAACATGGATGCCTCTCAATCTGATGAGCAATTTTATCTTTTCTGAAAACATTCCCTCACTACTTTTAAAAATATTGTAATTGTTGGGGTCTTTTTATCTGATGATAAATATTTGAGGTGACTGATTGAAATCACCTCTCATCACCCAAACTGTACCCATGTCAGGAAGCACTTCAATATCCTCTTTTCATTATTCAGGCACCAACACTTATAGTTACATTCAAAAGGCTACATGGACAAAAGCTCTACGTGATTTGTTGGGTGAGAGGCCAGTCTAGAAGATATTTCCCATCTGGTGTTTAAATCTATGGAACCAGCTTCTCTTTGACATCTTGATTCTGCAATGCAAATTACAAAAATGTACACCTGCAACACAGAATTTGTTGATATTACTCCTTTATAGTACTCCTTTATGTGATGGTAATCAAAGTATCACAACATCCAGAATTGCAGATGTGTCCTATCTAGTATTTGCAAACCAAACCAAACCAATTCTGTTGCCTCAATGTCCCTCCTGTTGCAGCAGTCCTGTCAGTACCTTGCTCTTAGCTCTTGAAAGATCTTGCTCAGAACATTATYTTCTATTCTGCCCAAACTGCTTCCTTCCTCCTTAGTTTGTTTTCAGTTCCAAGTTCCATGAAATTCAAGTTCTTATTGTTACTACCAAAACTTCCTGTGAAGCTATCCTCGCCTGCATCGTCTCTTTTATTTTATTTTTTTCTGCCACTGGAGTCTTATGTTCATCATACCTCTCACTTCTTGCCATTTCTGCCTAGAAGTTTTTGCTCTTAAGTCAAGCATTCCCATTTCTTTCCATTATGTCCTCTTTTAACTAATTTATTTTTCTGCTTTGCATGAAATACAACCCAGGATGCTGAAATATTAATTTATGTTTTTAGATCTTTTGGGATGGAAAATTTATTTTGTTAAAACTAAGGAAATTTGTGACATCAAAATTATTGAAAAGGCTCCTAGGAATCCAAATGCATTTTCTCAAATAATGAAAGATTATTTTAAGGCTTTTCTAAAACAGAGAGACATCTATTATATTTGCTTGAATAACTATATGCATAAAAGCAGGAAAAAAAATCCTCTGAATTTCTAAATGTAGMTTCTCTTTTGAGTAGAACCACTGAAGACTTACAAAGTCTAAAAAGAGRAAGAAAAGGAAGAAAAAAATTATATGAAAACTGTCATTTGCATCCCTTAGTTGGCAGTCACTAAAATTTACAGGCATTCTAAAAAACCACTGCTGCTGTCTGGGATGCTACAATTGTTTCCACATGTGAAAAACAGTGAGCAGCAGCCAGAAAGCCTGAAGTTTCAGTTGTGCTGGGCTAAAAATTGCCTGTAGTATTTTTCARAATAGCACTCACTGCATTTAGAAACCTGCTAAATTTTGCAGTCAGAAGTATTTAAAAAAAAAAGCCTTTTCTGTATATAAATTCCTAACTAGATTATACTATATAACATCACAATGAATACACTAATGAAAAAAGTCCAAAAAGTCAAGCTTAAGAAGTCCCATAAAGCTCTGGAAAACTGCAAATGTTGTTTCTCTGCTTTAATGACCATACCAAGAGCTCTCTGTTCCAATGGCAATTCCTTCACTGCTTTTATGAGGTTCCCAAGGACTGCCTTCCTAGCCCTTTCCCTTCCTCCTCCTCTATGTCGAGAGCTCCAGGTGTCCTTTCTCTCCTGTTCTCCTATCTCGGTGTTCACCTGGATTCTCAAGCTCCCACTGTGTTTTGGCCTCTCTCTCCCCCCTTCTCTCTCTCCCCACAAGAAGACAGGTGTAAATGCCCATCTTCCCATGCAACTCCATTCCCCACACACACTTCATCCCTCATTCTTACTTCTTTTCTTCAGACATGAAGAGATGTTGCTCACACTGGTTTGTTCAGTTAAACACATGCAGGGAATTATTCTGAGTGAAAATTAGAGTTATTTTTGGTTTTCTTTTTATTTAAAAATAATTTTAAAATAATTTTCAAACTGAAGCATCAGTGATTATTATTTATACTGGCCAGAACCCTGAGTTGAAAGCAGAAGTTACTCATTCTGTGGCAGTGAGGACAATGTTATTACGATACCTTTACGTTCCTACAAACATAAAGCTCCAGATACTGTCCAGGAGTAGAAACGCTATAAAATAGTGAGGGTAGTCTGAAAATCTTTTGTTGTTTTTCCTCTCCATTGAGACAGCAAAGAATAAGCGTCTACTGCTGATGAAGAACTCCTGGGGAAAGAGACACGGAACAATCCCTCACCTGGACAAAACAGGAAAACTGAGTGCGTCTGTCCTTATTCTGCAGCCTGGTTTGGAAAGCAGAAGTGGTCCACCTTACCTCCATTCACAGCGATCGACAGTCCAGTGCATTCGGTGAGAAAAGGCAGTGGTATTTCTGAGGGAACTGGGAGACACTGAGTACTTCTGAAGGACTCCCTGACTTCCCGGCTGCGTGACCAAATGCCAAAAGGTCAGAGAAGCAGAAAGAGCCCGGCTTTGCTGTTATCTGAACAGCTGTCGGAACAAAGGGAAGAACTAGCCGGGCTGAGAATAAAAACAAAGCACCATAGACTTTTTAAGTGCTTTAGGGAGTAATTGGGAGTGGAGCCAAGAAAGTAGCATTGGGCTACTTCCCATGGTTTTCAGGGAGGCTGMTGTCATCTGAATAGGGCTCTGCTTCTTGCACATTAGTGAAATTTTACTGTATGCTATTAGAGGGGAGAATTTGTTGGGGACCACATCAGGTATAATACTATTTATTAGCTCCTTTTGCCTTTGGTTTTGTTTAAGACACTGTATATGTTTTTAATTGTCATTTTTAGGAGCACAGAGGCCCTTCAGCTTAGGCATCCTATCCATAAAAATGCAACAGTAATATCAGCAGGAGGTTTCATTGAAACTTTGAAACTTCACCCACTCTTTTCTAATTATTTATTTTTTCTTGGTGCCTAAGAACTTTAACAGTACATGCTTACAGCTGGTTTTAACTACGCCTTTTATTTTAAAAGCTGACTTGTGAGCTTTAAAAATTCACAGTTAAATACTTTAAAGTCAACCATAAATGTAAAGTTTCTGCATGACAAGTTTATTTGGGAAGGGAATGACTTTTTAAAACATAAAAGCTCTTAAATCCCTCCACCTCTTCTCTTATCTTTCTGTCCATCAACTGAATTTTTCTCTTTTTTTAAAAAATGCCTCACATTATTTCCTTAGTCCAATTTGTCTTCTTCTCTTCAGTCTACACTTCCCTCCTGAATACTGTCCTTTTTCTATGTTAGGAAATTCTCATACATTTGCATTAATAAACTTTGTTTTTTAATTGTGCAAAACTATTACATATTTATATATTTTATGCAAAGCTCTGACAAAAATTGGCAATATAAGAAATAAAAAAGGAAGAAGGTGAATATTTAGGCTAGTATTTAATTACTATCACTTGGTTTAAATTACACGCAATTTGCTTTGGTTGCAGGAAGTACAGTAAACTAAGGCTCTGGATAGTAATCTATACATGGTAGCTGCTCAGCACAAACACTGACCACATTCTTTTCACCTATTTAATGACTTAGTCTACTTAAGTCAGCAGAGGACCAAATATTCAATTTTCCAGGCAGAGGGAACTGAACAATAAAGAACTTTAAAATGCTAACCTGACACTACTGACAAATTTCCACCCATAATATACCATTTTTWAAAACAAATTCCTACAGAAACTATTAATTTATCAAAATCTAACAAATGACAAAGATAATCCTGAAATAAAAAAGATGCTTATGATGGAAGTTAATGTAAAAATAATGGGTGCAGACTGATGCAGAATTACTATCAAAGTAGTTGGGTTCATGTTATGCTCATGGCTATTTCCTTAATAGAACGTAGAATAAAAGATACAGATGGAAAAGTCTCAGTTTTTCTATCTGCCTTGTAGTGTACATTCTTCCTGACAATGTATTTTCTACTGTTTGCCCATTCTAGTTCGAAATGACCCATGCAATGAGGCTTTTAAAAGTTTTCTTAAGAGATTTATACAGTCTAACAGCATATAGACTATAGAAAACTTTTGACATTATGCCTAAATTTTCCTGTCTGAATCTGATCCTGTAACTGCTAGTTAATCTGGTACCAGTCCAGGCAATTTCCCTATCTCAGTTGGCATGAGCAACCCTCCATATTCCTGGATTTCTGCTACATGTCCCCTTTCACTCCATTATTTCTTGTCAGCTCTGAAATTCTGCTCATAAATCAGTCTTCTCTATCCTCTCATCACTAGGATGCTCTTTTCTGAACTCTCAAAACCTTCTAGTAAAACAGCATACAGAATAGCATACAGTGTTCAAGAGTAAGTTCAGCCAAAACATGAGAGAAAGAGGGTCTATTAGCGACTGTTCATGTCTCATGGCAATTTGGCCAGTAGTTGACAACAGTTCAGATGTTCATAAGCAAGTAATCTTTTGAACTACTGGGACACTGCAGTCTTCTGATGTAGAAAAAAAATAAATGAAGGTATAGAATCAGGTCTAGGGATTATTATTTTAGTGGAAAATAAATATTACTAATAGCTAAACTAATGAGTAATCTCTACTGCCAGAAGAAGGATAACTTGCACATGTTTCAAAAAGCCATTGCAGAGAAAATACATACCATATTTATTCCTACTTATTTTACAATTAAGAACACATCCTGTAGGAAAAAAAACAAAAGAAAAGCAGGCAAACAGAGAGGCAAATAACAGAACAGGCCTTCTGAAATCTTGCAGTAATAAAAGAGGAAAGGGTACTTAATCATTAAAGAATGTATTTTAGCTGTGACCTTTTTTCTTCTGGTTTATTATTGAAATAAAACATGATCACTGAAAACATTTTTTAATGTTTGGAATGCAGAACAGACTCAGTAAATTGAAGTATATAATATCCATATTTTATTCTTTACTTGTTTTATAAATACAAAAGTATAAAAAATTAAAGTGTGAGCTTGTGTTCAACTTCTGCCTGGTTGTCAAAAAATAATAGCACAATTCACAAGTAAAACCTTTCCTTGATAATGAAATAAAATGCATTAGGTTAAGAATGTGATGATCTTAAATTAGGGTTTTTCTTTTTTTTCCTCTCAATTTTGTGACAAAAACTGTAATGAAGATATGACTTTTTGCCTTATGAATAATTACTGTAGGTATACTGAACGGAAAGCAAATGCTGGATTATCTCTTTGCTCTCAGCTTCATCTTCCTCTCACAAATCCTCTGGCTTGTAGCCATCCTAAGAAGGTGCTCAGAGATTTGCAAAGCACATGCTCTTTACTACAAATGTAGTGGTAATGATGAGGCTCCAAACATCTGCCAGCCTTCAATTTATCCACTGCAGGACTCACAAACTATCTCAGGAAACAGGCAAACCTTCAAAACTACAAGCTGAAAAGGGACTGACAGGGCAGCAGGTAAAACATACATWAGGAGAGGTGAGTCACATACAGTATTTGTGAAGCTGTGGTGAATTTCATTTTTGGAAATAGGTTATACTGTTAGCTTTAAAATAAATGTCCTCAGTTATTTTCAGAGAGTTTAGCTTATAAAGAAATAATTATGTTTGTATTATTTCCCAGAACACATTCTTCAAAACTTTACTTTGCTCTTGACATAAATTGAAAACAATAATAYAGATATACTGTACACAGGCTTCAACATGGCATTAAAGAGGCACATTATCAATATGTTTAAAACATTTAGAAAGCTCAGCTTTGCATCTCTCTAACTGAATGACTAGATACTTATACTGAGTAATATCTGTTCCAATAAACTGATGTATGTGAAATGTTTTGAATAATAGTTAATTTATGGTGAGGTAACGACAATGTAATATAAGTGAAATCTGTGCTAATAGGAAAAAAAGAAGCCTCTTCCAGCTATTTCTGTTACAATCAGCAGCAGTAATTTTCATCCCATCTCTCTCTCACATACACAAAATATTACTTTAAGTGTATGTTAAAATGCTTCTTGCTATTTTCAAAAACCAGTAATTAGTACCTGTCAGCCATATGGAGAAAAACAAAATAAAGAGACACTAAAGTAGAAAGGTTCATATACARGACTTACATTTTTCATATTTCTGTAATAAAAGAGAGTGGTTGTGGTTAATGATGAGCTTTTTATAGGGTCAAAATATTAAACTCATTTTGGGTAGGACTCTGGATTGTTCTGTCAAAAATGTATACGAAGTATCTAACATGTATATGAGAACTGGTCAAACAATTTATTCCAAATAATACTCAGAGTAGATTGAGACATCTTTTGGGCTATGAATCATTCACAAACTCATCCTAGTATTCCTTTGATGAATTAATGATCTGAAATATTTATCAAATAGGTTGGATGAAGACTTGTCAGCTAAATAAGTTATCTGCAGTTCTTCACAGTTGGTCATATATGTCATGTGGCAGTGCTTAGGTCTGTCTGGATGGCAAACTTTTTAATCAGAAATATCATGAATAATAAATAAATCTCACACCTTCTTGTATGCCATTTTGAATCAAACAAAAAACCATCCGTGAGCCACAGTTTGTTAAACTTTTGGGAACTGTGTATTTTCGTGACTATCTAAAGATTCTGAATTCTTATAAACATATAATAGCATGATCCAAGAATTATACCGAAATCAGATCAGCACTTCTATCCATTAAAATATGCCATATTTTCTACCTGACAACTTCTAATACATGAATTACCTGGAGATATTACGGTCAAACATTAATCTAACTGTAGTTAGATTTTAACAGATTTTAACTTTGGACTTAGTATTTAACAATGGTATAAGGATGTTTTTCATCTCGAATTCTATGCACCAGGTTATGATTTCTGATTCCTTGTCATAAATAGCTTGTGCTACTTAGGGTAGGGACTCACAGAAAGTTATTTTGTAGTAAAACAGGAAGCATAGGTAAAATGCTTCAGCTATTCTACAGCAAACACCTTCAGAATGCCCTTTCCCCTGAATGAGAAACATGTAAAATAGCCCACATTAATTTCTAAATAAAAGCCTGTATATTCGGCAGTTACTGTGTGATAACTGACCTGATGCAATATATTCTAATTCCGTATTGAATATTCTCATTTAAGGTGTCTCCTTCTGTATTCACTGCCCTCCATAAGAATCTTTACCTACAGAAATGAGCATCTTACCCTCAAAAATCCCCATAATTTCCTTTTTGATCTACAGAGAGCTATCAAAACAAAGTAACTGCAAATAAAGACTCTTCTCTTTCCATTAACAGGAGAGGAGACTGAGCGCTGAAACTCAGTCTGGAAAGATAAAATTGATTATACACACAGACACTCCCAGAGTGACATGCAAGAATCCATTTAGTTTTCTGTTGATCATCTCTTCACACATACAGAATATACTCACAGGCAAACAAAAATACCATAAACTAACTGAGGTATTTTTCTAATAAACCGGGTATAAATTCAGAAAAAAAAAAATTCTCTTTTGTATGCCTGGAAAACATTTAGCAGTGAAGGAGGTGTAGAGTTCTTGACAAAAATCAACAGAATTTGAGTATACATTTCTCAAAGAAGAAAAGAGCCCTTAGCATATAAGAAAATAATTTCTATTTTGATTACGGCTTTTTCTTGAATAACTCTTTTTGCTGCACAGATTCCTTCAATTAATTTAGAAAGAAGAAGATATCAATACTACTCGCAGTTTCCTAGTTATTTCACAACTATCCATATTCATGTCTAACAACGACTGTTCCTAGAGAGGAAGCTAAGACCATCCCTTGTATGGAGGCAATTAAGCACAACCAAACGTGTAAGTGGCCAGTGCTGTGGGTACAATTCAATCAAGCAGATCCATAGGGGTGGTTTTGATATTCTTGTCACATCAAAGAAACAGAGCACAGAAAAAAAAAAAGATCTAACAAGTTATAAATGAAATAAGAATAAATAAGGAATAACTCTGAGCAAGAGCAAGAACAAACACATGGCGTAAGGGCTTGCATTACCTTGAAAGTGTTATATAGTGGTATTAGGATAGCATGTTAATTTTTTCCTCATAAATTTTCCAGGTTCAGCCACCAGGGAAAGGCTAGCATTTCAGCTCCCTTTGTTAAAGATATATCTATCTTGCTGAGTCTTGACAGCCCTATCATGTCAGCCCTCTGTAGTAGCAAAGAGTGTTTCGGCAAGAAGGGGGAGGGAGAAAAAAAAGAAAAAAAAAAAAGAAGTGAAAACTGATGTGATCTACTCTGCTTCCTGTGGGCATATTTCACTATAGCAGATCCAGAGGGATGCTTTGTTATTCCTGTCAGATCAAAGAAAGAGATAACAGAAGAAAATATAATAGGAAAAATAAAACCCAGAAATGAGGGTAACTGAAAAGCACTGCAAGACTACCACATCATTATGACTTTTCAAATCATTTAAATATGCTAAATATCAAGTCCCCACCAAAGAAATAAATATTGCATAGGCCATATGCTTTGTTTGCTGCCAGCAAAACTGTCCTACTAGGATTACTTTATGGGCGCAGCACCTGACTGTCAAACACTAGCAATTTTAATCATTTTTCAATTTGCTGTGTGAGTTGCAAGTATGCTCAGGTATTTTGACAGGTGTCTGCTCAGAACAAGTATCTGCGGCCAGCAGCTTCATACAGGCTTGCTTTTCTGCGCACTGACAATTCCTGTTGGAGCGGAGGGGACGCAAGCTTTCGTTGAACGGGCAGCATACACGCAGCACAGCCACTGTACTGCACAGCCTCTCTGGATTTGCAACCAACAGTGAGCACACGAAAAACAAAAAAGTTAGCCTGAAGTACAGTGCAAACCAATAACTGTGTACTATAATGTGCCACTTGGTCTTTTAAAACATGTCTTATCACAAAGAAGTTGAACAACTAAAAAAAGTGGACAGAGAACCAGCAATAATTTTAAACTACAGAGAACCTGAAATATTACTTTTCTGTGAGGCTAAACACAAAATGTGCTTTGGATATTCCATGTGATTAATTTATTATAACCTAACTGAACATTCCCATTTAATTATTTTCAGCCTAATCTGCAAGGCAGTACTAAAAACAATTTTAGCTCTTTTGTTGGTTTTCTAACAGTGTAACTATGCTGTGCCCTCTTCAGCCACAACACTTTGCATCATGCAAAACAAGTTCTTAACTTAAAAAAAGACTATTTATTGACTTTGAGTGTCCACATTTTGAGGTGTCTGGACGCTTGGTAATTGCAAAAAGCCCAACATTCTTCCAGGGGTTTTAAGTTGGATAAACAGAAATTGGGTAAAAAGAGGCCCCTAAAATCTCTAGTCACTTTGGGGGAATTAAGCCAGAAGAGTTTCTATTGATCAGTGTATGGAATTATATTTTCCTAAAGAAACGAGCCAATAACACAGGAGCATCATAACAGATCACGTTTCAGATATTGGTCTTTACACATTAGCATTCTTAGCTTCAATCCTCTGAAGTCAACTGAATCTGTGTAGTGGAAAGGATTTGGATTATGATGTAAACTAACAGTAAAGACAATTCCAAATAACATCTAATGTCCAACGTAACTACTGTTTACATATTAAAAAGAGATACAGGCTTTGTACCAGGGATGTTCTGTCATGTTTCTCCACAGGAGAAGACTGTCATGGTAAAGTTCATTATCAATTACTGCTTTACAAGTACAAGATGAGTTAAGCTGTCATAACTTTCTCAACCAGAGATCCTGTGCTGTCAAAGAATGTCAATTTTTAATCTGACAAAAGGAAGAAAATTATCTGTTATTCTGACCTCTAATTTCTTGACATTTTAATGCTGTAATTGCTGTGGTTAGTGCTGCAACCATGATTTCACCTGTCAAGTAAGAATGAATCAATATCATTAAGCTGTTCTTTGAATTTTAGTTTTCACCTGACTGCTTTTTCTTCAAAAAAGACAAATATACAAATGAGAAAATACAAAAGATTGCAATGAAAAATAAAAGAATAATTAATATGGGGGCTGAAAAATGTTTATTTTTTGCTACACATTTTTTCTGCTCCTTATTATAATATGAAAACAATTTTGGAATGTACAGAATAAGAAGCCACTTGAACTGATAGAATTGAAGAGCTTCCAAATTTCTGATCAGAAATGATCTAAACAAAATTATCTTTAAACATTCTGTACAGCAAGTCAAGACTTTCATTCTGATCTCATCACTATTTGAAATATATTAAGGTGATCACATATTTTTGTGGCATCAGAAAATCACAAAGTTGTTTGAAATATCAAAATCAGTATCTTTAAATGAAATCAGTATATTTGGATATATCGGTATAACCATCTACAGCTCTTAAGTTCCCAAAGACCTATTACAGGAACAGATATATCTGATTTTATACACTCTGGTAACCTAAAATATAATGCTATTGCAGCATTCCAGTTTTACCCTTTGTGAAATTGCAGAATAGAAAATGAAGGAATAACTTCTAAGAAGGCCAGAGTGATTCTCTTATACTGAACAGGTCAAAAGGAAAATGCACAGGACATTTTTCCAGTGTTAGATGGACGACAGTTCTTAAGAGACTGCCTGTGCAGCCTGTGCACATGAGAAAGAAGTGACTAATGGGAGGGATGAACTATCCCATCATTGAAAATATTTTTGTTTCAGACAGATAGCTATTGAAATTACTCTTACACCACTCTTAACAGAAAGCTAAGAACAATATATTCCTCCGTGTTCAAGTGAGGTGGTCAAGGAACGGGTGGAAGTGAAAAAGCCATGGAATAGTGTGAATAGGCCACTGGGATCTGAATTTTTAAATGATGTGTTTCAGTAAGCCTTGGAGCCTTATTTCATTTGACAGGTTCTACTGAGACTCAGCTCAGTATGAAATTAGTTATGGCCACAGTTTGAGGAGGCTACCAATTTATCTGAGTTCATTGGTCTGATAGGGGCTGCTACTGATAAAGTTGCATTGATTTGCTTATAATCAATTCTTGAGAATGTTCAATATATGTTTCAGTCTATTTAGAAAATAAGTCTCAGGAGTATTTTGATATCGAGATAAAAGATTTCCTGAATAGTTGCAAACCTTAATTCATTTTAAGTTACAGTGTTTCCAACTTAAAAYGCCAGGCACCAACACCTGCCACTGTAAAGCACGCTGAACAATTGTAATCATCATTTTTAAAGCTGTTGGTGTGCCTATAATGATATTTCTGCAATTTTAAGTGGTCTTCATAGTTTTTTGTTTGTTTGTTTATAATTTATTTTCTGGAATATCTAGTACAAGCAAGAAAAAAAAMCAAAGAAAATTATGCAAACAAAGCAGATTAAATAGAACAGACTATAACGGAAACATGACATCCAAATACCTGATCTTCTAGATGATCTAGATGTCAAAAGCTTCACCACTGGCCAGAGAATGTCTGCTAGTTTCATAAACAGAGTTCAGAGAAATGAAAAAGGCTCTAAATCTGCCTATGTATACACAACCATGTTGTAAGTTCTGAATAAAAATGTTTAAAAAGTATTTTTTTAAACCCATTTATACCAAACCACAGACCACCAGTGTTTGAACTCTCTTGGAGGAGAAAGCATATTATTTTTATACACAAACATACAATTTTATAAATCTCTCTATAATAAAAATTAAGAGGATCCATTTTTTACTAGACATTTTGTCTTCTCGTCACTAAAAATGAATTTTATTTACTAATCCAACTTGTGGAAATGAAGATAAAATTGTGCTTTTAGAAGTTTACAGCACAAATAAAAGCATAAGAAGAGGCTTATATGCTGCTATTGACTGACAGGGTATGGGCTAGATGTTCAAGTGAGTGAACAAAAATATCTCCATAAATTTCTTGAAATTTCTGATGACAAGTTATGCATGTAAGTAGAGCCACAGGAGAGCTGAAGAGTCTCATCATGTCATAAGATGTTAAATAAGGTGCACAGATAGACAGATAGGCCTCAATCCTATAAGCTGCCCTGTGGGAGCAGACCCTTAAAGTCAAGACATAGGAGTCTGCCCAKGCAAATCAGGACCTTAAGCCATGCAAATCCCTTGTATTCATGGTTCTTGACACCTGTTTTAGACTTTAAAAAACACCGTTCCTTTGTGTACACAGTTTTTTACCTTATTGACTCTTCTCCGTCTCAGAGTCTTTAAATCCAGAAAACAACTACGTAGATGTTAACATTAAACTTTTGAGTCATTGGAATCAATGCAATTCATCTCATTCTCAAAAACAAGCAAGTACTAACTGTTTACAAAATATAAGCTTTATAGTGCATGTTGTGAAGATCCAGCCATAACAATCTGCTGGTCTGAATTCTTTTGGTTCTTCTGCCCCTGATAAGGCATAAAATGTAGAAAGATGCACACAATGCACTACTGAAAAAACATGACAAAACCCAATATCTAGCTGAATACAAATGCTTTTTAGAATCCATATCTTTCTAAAATCTGTAGATTCACATCTCCAAGGCTTAAAAACAAACAAATAAACAAACAAACAAAAACCCATTGCCTGGCAATGTATAAATTATTACTGTTTTGCATACAGCAGATGGTAGCTATCTGGGGGAATGGAAGATTGTGTGTACAGCTTCATCACAGCAGTACTCATCTAGCAGCTGTTGCTTCTTCACACTTTTCACCTATTTTCAATTGTTTTATCCAGTGAATGGATGATATTACAGAAATAATTATTCAAATTAATAGTCTTACTAAAAACAAATACGGTGACTGGAATCTATCAGGATATCTAGTAGAATTTTTCTTGACATTTACGCATAAAATTTAAAACACACTTGTATATRTACACATATATAAACATTATACACATATTTACACAAACACATATTTGTATGCACACAATTCCAGCTATTAGCTAACATTTTCCATTTTAGTGACATTGTGATTACTTTACATAATTAACACCAAAGTAATTGAATCATTTCTATTTTCCATCTATTCCATTTCTATTCTAATTCAGATACACAATCTCTCCTACATTTTCTGACTGAAAAGGTTAGAATTTTTCCCTATGACTATGACAATGTTTTGTTTAAGATTTTCAGCTCTACTAACTGAATTCTTTAAAAGTAAATTATAACAAGTAGCAGAATCTATATTACAGAATATACATTACACTGCAATTTCCCATATCACAGCTGCCCATTAAATATATTAGTAATTTCAAGCAAACAAAATACTGTGGGACATCTGTTTTCTTGCTAGCTTATGAATACTTCTAAAGTCACCTAGGTCCTAAGTTCTGAATCAAATCACACACTACAATTTTTTCCAGCAGTGAAAGATGGAAAAAGAACCAATTCTTGTGAGATGACAGCAGTTTTTAGAATGAAACAGCAGTAAACACCTACCTCCCTGAGGACAGGATCAGTGATACTGTCCAGGTTCACAGAGCCTTCATATGTTAGGTAGTGGAAAACGTTGAGTGCACGCACTGCTTCTGGTCCTCGTTGCTTGTAGCCAAATATAAGGTCAATCCACTGATGAAGCTGACATGATACAAACTCACTTTCCAGGGCCTGCAAGTGAAATTCAGAGTTAGGTCTTAAATTCCAACTCACAATTTCACGCTTAAATTATGTTTTATCTTCTCCTATTAACTGAGGAAACATAATGGACATGATTACATTTCTTGTTTAGGTTTATCCAATGTATTTGAAATCCTTCAAACATTAAAAAGTAGATATAATTATATTGGGAGAAAAACTAAAAACATATTCTTCATCTTTTATTCAACTCTATATCAAGTTAATCTTCTTCATCTCAGCTACTGGGTTTCTCCTAGCTGCAAGGTTTTTAATTATTAGTTTTTGGAGTTGACAAGTAAGCTAGGTAATTTGTCGGAAAAATTGATGGAAATAAGAAAACAATTTCAAAAACCCAGTCCTCCAACTCATTTTCCAACTAGTTCTAATCAGTCTTAAATATAAAATGGAATCTTATGGATTAAAAAGCTCTATTAGCAAAAATAAATTCTGAACTCTGTGTGAATTGTGACTTACTGAGTAATTTCTCGAAGTCAAAAAGCATTTTTCACATTCATTTTTTATATTAGGTTGATTTACTAGAGAAAAGACAGGCCGTGACTAGCTAGTTCAAAAATGAATTCAAAGATTTCTATTCCTTTGCCCAGCATATGGAAAGAAATTAATTCTAGCCAGAGGAAATCATGATAGTGTTACTACTGAGTCTGATCCAAACAATCTGCCTTTATTAGACATTATTGGCTGCATTATTAGATATCACTGCTTGACACTCATTTGGTCTTCCCTAAAACTCCCTTAAGAGAAGGACTGTGATAAATGGGAACTGATATTAAAATGAGGATTCTTGTTCCATTATCAAGGTTTTTATGTGTGTCCTTGCCTGAACTACATCACAGTCCTAGTCTTGTACTGTGTCATATACCTAGTGTCCCCTAACTCAGGGAGAGTTTTAGATCTGGGAACTAAATTCCCATTCATTTTTAGAACACAGAAAATTAAGCTATTAGTAGACTGATCTTGCTTGATTAACAGATCTTTTGTTACTGCAGTAGTTTACATTCTTTATGATTATTGAGCTTTGTGTTTGTAGAACACAGGATCCCTTTGTGCCCATACGCAGAAATAGAGCTTTAGAAGCACAGTAAGATGACTGCCTACAGTGAAGCGCTGTCCTGATTTACACTGATTTCACTTTTAAAATTTATAGAGAATTTGGTGCTGCATCAATACTATCTAGTTATGAGCATCAGAGAACAGAAAATTAGGTGGTGTGGGGACAGCATACTTTGTGAATTTTATTACAGCTTTTATTATTGAGCATGTCAAACATGTTATAATTTATTCCAAAAGAAGAAAGTAAATCTGAAAGGTCTTCTGAAGAGGTATATAAAGTAGTGTTCAGGAATACTAATTTGCTAAGTACCTCTAGGTACTACTTCTCACATTGTAACACACTGGTATGAAAACTGTTTTTTCTGAACATAGCTAGAATTCAACAAAGTGTGCTGTTATCTAGCTAGTTCTTAAAGTGAAGGTATTTATTCACTGCGCATTTAGTAGAAAATTGGGCTCCTGTATTAACGTTTCTGAAAAATAGAATCAGCATTAAGACAATTTATTATGTAAACATGCATGTCAAGTCCACCATTACTCACTGCAGGCAGGAAGAGTTAGCAGCAACCCTCTAAATTATATTATCTAATACTTTTCATTTTCAAAGATTTGTGTGGTTTATTTGTTTTCTTTTACGAGAAATTCTAGCATACTGCCACTACTCAAAGGAAATCCTTTCCAGCTAGGACAGGGCTTCATATCTGTTCCAGGAAATTTTAAGTTTTGCAGGGAGATAAACCTTGGGGAAAAAATTTTTTTTTCATTTTACTCATTTACATTGCAAAGAGCAGTTTCAAGCCACTTGCAGAAATAATCATCAGCCGTTAGGCCGAGCGATGCAGTAACCATGGGGAGCAGCCCCCTGCCAGCACCGCCGGGGCAGCAGCACGCAGGGCAGCCTCTCCCCTCTGCCTCCCCAGATCAGTGATTCCCAGTACATTTTCCCTCTAAAGCTCCACTTGGAAGAGGAACTCTCTATGGCATGCGAGAAAACTCGGCCGTGGTCTGCCCATCCCAGGGAATGCTATTCCTGAGCAAAATGGATGGGGAGGATCAGTCTTAAGAGTTGATCTGTGACTCRGTTTTCAAGGGCTTAAGATCAGCAGACTACAAGGTGCTATAAAGAAATGTTGCAGAGAACCATGTAACATCATTGGACATCATATGCAAATTATGACTAATAGTATTTAAATAGCATTAATACTATTTAATAGTAAATACTATTTAAAATACTATTTAGCTTCAAAGCATGTCTCCCAATAAATTAAGAAATGCCAGATCCTTAATTATAGCGTACTGAGTGCGTGTAACATGATGTAGTCAATAATTACATGATCTCACATAATCTTTTCTATAAGCACTTTTATCTCATGCAGCATGCAGGATGTTAGCATGAAAGGATAAAATTAAGTGTGCCAAGACCATCATAAATAAAGCATTTCCTAATTTTTAAATGCTCAGTTTTAAATGTTCTTTTGTATGTAATTAAATCTAAAATACAGTTTAAAGCCTGTTGTCTTTCCAACATCTGTCTCGGACCAACTCATAGCTGGCAGCCTAGCTGTTCTCTTCCTTCTCTGAGTTCTGCATATTTATAAGCATTTTTTTTTGCATCCATACCTATTATTTATTTGCTAATAAAGTAATTCATGGAGAAAAATGTTAGGTTTTTGTTTTGGTCAAAAAGACCACCTTTACTTCTAGAGTATGCAGAACATTTCAGGAAAATGACTAAATTTTTAGACGGATGTAGGTGCTATTTAAATGTAGGACAGTAAAAGTTGTAAAAATAAATGCTAGGGTCAAATCAGCATATTTCACACATTATCTTCTCTAACATCCTCTTCCCCCCGTTAAGAAAGTTGAATATCTACGTTATGTTTCCCTGAGGCAGTTTTAACTTGCATGACCAGACCTTACTCAGCAGCTGGTCATCCCAGGGAAGGTCTTACTGACACTGGCAGTTTTGGAGAACTTCTATTTCACACGGATGAACTGTTCTTTAATAACTTCCTAAATAAACGAGCTATCTTTTAACAGCAGCATGTCATGTCTTCTATCTCCAATTCTTTAAGCAGGTTGATTGTACTGTGCAAGTCTATGCTTCTTTAAAGGTCTGTACATTGAAATGCAATAAAAGATGTGGGGAAATTTTCAAGGGTTGAATTTAATTATTTTAAACTAAAAATTTCAGAATTCCACACAAAATGAGAAATCCAAAGAATTACTGTCAGTGAGGCTGGGCCTGAGTGATAGGGTGCACTTGCAGTTGGGCCACCGAAAGGCTGCCAAGACCTACACAGCCCTCGGTGGGGATCAGGCTCCTGACCTGCGCTTTCCAACCCGGACTTGGCTGAGTCAGGATAAAGCTCCTGCCACTGACGTGAGGTCTGCTACCTGGCTTGCCGGTACCGCTCACAAGTACTTCTGTTACGCTATTCATGCGATTCGATACTTATAGGATCCTTGCCCTAATTTGCTGTAATGCACAGACTGCTCCCTCTCTCTTTAAGTACCTCCTGAAAATTTATGAGCTGTTCACTGTCAACAGGACATGGTTTGGTTTCTCAAGGATATGCAATGCTCAGTAAGGAATAGGTTGAGGGAATTTTCTGCGCAAAAAATAATTTGTAGGTACAGTAGCAACAGGATACAGAAAAAGACAATAATAAGATCTTTAAAATAGGCTGGTTATTGCCTTGCAGAACAGAGTTTCTGAGAACATTTTGACTTTAAAAAATTTGGGGGGCTTTTAACTTTTGGGGAGTATTTTCAATCTGAAATTTAAGAAAATAAAAAAAACCCTAACTTATATAAATATATATTATTATTTAAGGCTTTTAATAGATTCTTACTGTTAAACAGAAATGAGCTAATATCTTGCTTGTTTTCTATTTTAATTAAAATATACAGAAAACAATTAGAGTTATATTTTGGCACTCTCAAACTGAACTTGTTTGGACCACTGTTATATATTATTACTGCTTCATTTTCAAATTGTAATATTCAAGTCACAGTACTTTTTCATAGTTTTTGTTTTGAGTAAGGAATCTCTTATGTTATTATTTTAAATGTAAGATGACTTGTACTGTCAATACTAAACTGTAAGCAGTATTAGGTGTCCAGTGGAAGGCAAATAAATATTTTAAAGTGAAGGTACTGTGTTTTTTGTGTGTTTGCATGCAAGGGTAAGCACATGCATTCCACAGGTTGAAAATCTGATCTCAAACTGTTATAAAATATAAATATGTATTAGTAAGTTTATACACACACACATGTATATATGTATGTACGTAAAATAATTAAATTAAAGGTAATACTAGCCAAGTTACCATTGGACAGCGTTAAGTACTACAGCTATTTTCAAATTAATTTATGGAGAAAATACAGGAATTTTCTATATCACTCCTCAGTAACACTAACCTTTTAAGCTATGGACAGCTGAAAATCTTGCCTAAAGAACTTAAAACTCTTCCCCCCAAAATGCCAAGACTTGTGAAGTATGAATGCTGCACACTCTCCTCCAATCCCAATTTGGTGCTAAAATTATTTTTATAGAAATTCCAGGAGGAGGCATTGTTTTTTATTTTAACGCACAGCATATATTGTGTAAAGAAATCCATGGGATGGGGCCCTAGAAGGAAGAGGGGTCCAAGAAAGCTGGTTAATATTCAAGGATCACTTCCTCCAAGCTCAAGATTGGTGAATCCCTGTGAGTAAGAAGTCAAGCAAAAGGAGCAGGAGACCTGCATGGATGAGCAAGGAGCTCCTGGCAAAACTCAAACAGAAGAAGGAAGTGTACAGAAGGTGGAAGCAGGGACAAGCCACCTGGGAGGAATATAGGGATGTCGTCCAAGTATGTAGTGATGGGACTAGGAAGGCCAAGGTCCATTTGGAGTTGAATCGGGCAAGGGATGTCAAGGACAAGAAGGGCTTCTTCAAATATATCAGTAGCAAGAGGAAGACTAGGAAAAATGAGGGCCTGCTGCTGAATGGGGTGGGTGCCCTGGTGACGAAGGATGCAGAGAAAGCAGAGTTACTGAATGCCGCCTTTGCTTCAGTCTTTACTGCTCAGGCCAGCCCTCAGGAACCCCAGACCCTGGAGGCAAGAGAGAAAGTCTGGAGAAAGGAAGACTTTCCCTTGGTGGTGGAGGATCGGGTTAGGCATCACTTTAGCAAACTTGACATCCACAAGTGCACGGGCCCTGATGGGATGCACTCAGAAGCGCTGAGAGAGCTGGCGGATGTTATTGCTGGGTCACTTTCAATCATCTTTGAAAGGACATGGAGAACAGGAGAGGTGCCTGAGGACTTAAATTCAGTATGTTTAAAATAGTTCTTCAGAAGTACTCTGAGATACTTTGGTTTTGCAGATCTGCTTTAATAAAGCATCAGCTACTTTACTGTCTCAGCCTGTGATCTGGGTTTTTCTTGTTTCTTCTTACATCCGCACACCTAAGTAGCCATGAATTGTGCAGATTCTCTCAGCCTAGTATTTCAGTGACTCATTTGCCATTTCTTGGACTGATTGTTGGAGTAAACTCTTTATCTCTTGCCATAAAATCAAACAGGAAATAGTGAAATCTGAAATTCATTTTGTTTGTTTAAACAAAACAATCTTTTAAAAAATGAAGCAGAAGCACATTCTACATATTTGGGTTGTTTAGGGATGTTTGCAGGGAAACTGATCCTTTACACATGCAGCTTATGATGTAAGTAGATTCTTCTGCAGTATTGAAAGTTTCAAAAAAAAAAAAAATTGCTGCAATTTCCAAATTGGATTGAAACCCCTATGAGCTGTGGATGAATTTAATTGCATTAAGAACGAATGCAATTGTTCTTGCAATACACAAAATAAAATCAAACAAACTACTACTGATGAAGTAAAACAAAATCATATCTACTGCTTCTCTGGTAAAAAAGGAATGTCAACTGCTGCTGAATGGTGAGGAAAAAAGATAAATCTTCCAGAACCTTACAGCATGGAGATTTAATAATATATGTATTTAATGACTATTCAAGAAGCTTTTTAATTATGAAATACTATGCATGCTTCTGAGTAGCCAGGGAATAGTACAAAAAATATAACTGGTGGCAGAAGAGTGTAAATAAATCACTTCATAGAAAGAAAGAAAATTCAATCTTAATAACAGAGTTATGTAATAGTGACAAAATATGTATTACAAAAACAGGACAGCATTTAGACTCTCAGAAATATAATTTATAGTGAATGCATTTTACTCAACATTGTAATTTGTAATTTAATATGTGCATAAGCCATAATCAAAATATCATTATAATTAACTTTGAATTACACAATATTGCATCTTTTGTTTCCAAATTAAAGAATGCTTATTATAAAAGCTCTGCTTCAGTGTTTCACAGTGGTGTTCCCTGCCTTGATTTAGCATGCTTGACTTACTGATTGAATATGTTCTATTTCTGGCTCTCAGGGCTGCTCTAAGTCTGTGGGGACTGAGAGGCTGAGTAGGACTACAGATGCACATCTGTGGAAGGTTTTATGCGTTTTTTTTTTTTTTTCTTTTTCTGGTAAACTGGGAGATTATGATTGATGAGCCCAGCATTAGGGTAATGTTATCAGGGACACTTTCTGCCTCTGTCCTTTCTGACATCGCCGAGGTCAGACCATAATCATGTTAGCATTGAACATAGGGCTTTATTAATGTTTCATGAGTAAGTCCAGTGTAATCAGTCTAGCTTTGTATGGATAAATAAAACTGCTACAACAATCCCTGATTCCAGGCTCTAAATAAGTTTAATTTTCATGAGTTTAGTGGAATCACTTTTGATGGACCATTTTCATTTCTATTTCTGTGTTTACTTGGGAATGTAAAATACTCAACCGAACAATCAAACAAAGCAGTCCCAAAAAAACATTTTTTAGTTTGAACACAATTTTAGTAAAGTGTGTTAACTACTTGGTTAAATTGTTATGTCAATTTATGTCATTATGTCTCTATGATGTTTTCTATGGCCAGCCTCTGCTTGCTTTGCTAAGTCTCAGTATGCTGAAATTCTTGCTGTTATTGAAAGAAAATGTTTACATTTATAATTGTGTAAGTAAGCTGTATATACGGATTTGTATTTATTCCCATGTAAAATTACACATCATGTGTGACTGCAGCAAGCAAAAAATACATATGAAGATATGAGAATACTGTCAGCTAGGAAAACAAGAGCCCCCTCTGTGCTACCACATAGGATGCTTTACAGCGAAAGGAAATGACTACCACTGATTTCATTAGACAATGGATCAGGTTCACACTTGAAATATTCTTCCCTTTTCTGTGCCTTTTCCTGTAAACGTGTTCTCTGCTTGCTTTGCTAAGCCACGTGGAAATTCCCAATGTGCACCCACTTGCTATTTTACACCTCCRCACCACACCCATGCAATTTTTTTTTCTTGAGATAGATTCTTGTGCAACACACAAAGCTTGGCCTAGGGATGACCTAACTGAATAATACATCTGCTGACCAGCTCAAAACATGGACTCAGACATGAGGTAACAAATGTTAAACCTTCCAATTTGTTCCCTAAAGTACATTTTCTCATACTTTGTCCAGTCTATTTTTAGTGCCCAAAACAAGAAGGTAGAAGCAGTTTGTTCCATGTGCTAATAGATCCCTATGTGAGGAAGTTTTTCTGATAAATTATTACACATTTTACCTTTCAAAATATAATTCCATTACCTCTTATTACACGTTATCTACATTTCATAAAGGGATTATCCTGCTTTAGCTACTTGCTACTTCTATATAATAAGCTTTATAAAAAACTATTCACATATCATGCTCTTTAAACAGTCCAGAGTTATTCACATTGTTTCTATTCTCTGAACTCCATCCAATTTTGAATACTTCTGCCATCTAGTTGCCCAGAAATGAATCCAATAATCCAGGTGCAGTCTCAAAAGGACCATAGAAAGGTACTACTGTTTACATCCTCTGTGATGCAATCATTCTCCATAGATGGCCTCAAAATACACTTGTTCTTTCTGGTGCCATGTAGAATTACAGAGTGCTATCTAATGTAATTGCTGCTCATTTTTACCCTTCCCTTGCTTCTGCTCTCTTTTGGTACTATTTTTGTTTCCAGATTTCTGCTTTCTATTGAATACCTATAATTCTTTTCTCCCAAGGTGATTTTCAGTGTATTTTCTGCACCTAATTCAAATAAATGCATGCCTCTTTCTCCTAATTCTAACAATTCCCAACTTTATATCATCTGTGAACTTCATCAGACTGCTCACTTGAAGATAGCATGGGTCTGTGGAGAGCCAGACTTTAACTACTGATCACGCTCTTGCTAAGACTAGATGCTGGGATGAATAAAGGCCGTGCAGAAAATGCCTCCAGGCCAAACTATATCATAACAGCATGATGCTCACATCTGTGGGGACACAGGTGGAAGAAAGAATAGGAAGGGTATGATATGTCAGTGAGATCATTTCTGATTTTAGGAACTGAGGAGTGCTCAAGAAGTTGAAGCCAGTAGTTCTAATACTACTCTGATCTTAACATAAGTTTGTCTATCCTGTGGCAATCTGAGCATACTTACACACATATGGAATCACTCGTTAGTGCTCTGACAGCTTAATATTTAAAAAGCATTTCCAGCTTTTAAATACCATCCTTTATTGAAARTATAGTCCTGAAGGGGTATAAATGCTACACTCTAAATTCATGCAAGCAGCTGTTTTTCAGCAGCTGTAAATATCCCAGCACCAAACTCTTCCATAGAGAACTCCCTCTGCTATTTTCTCAAAAGCAGAAATTGCACCACAGAAATCAACATCACGTCATGCATATATTCAAGTGATCTCTTAACACAAAGTGCCTTTTTTCCTCATATTAATTTTTCCACCTTTGTACTTATAAAAGGAAAGATGGAGAAACACAATTTAGGATACAAGAAGGAGCATTCTTTATAAAATTTCCCAAAGGGTGTCATTAGTATGCATCTCATTATTTTCCCCAATAGGTGGCAGTTTGTTTATCCTTTTTCACTAAGGTATCACACTAAATGTATCTCCCTCTGTTCTCACAGATGTCAAAACTAAACCTCTGGTCAACTTCAGTGTAATTACTCCTGGGCCCTGTACTGGTTTAGCCACAGCCACGGTCTGAAAAGGGGCTCTACGCAGTGACATGGGCACTCCAGAGACACCTACCTGTGATTGTGCTTGTCACCCTGAAGAACGCTAGCCGAGGCTTGCAGCCCTTTTAGTCCACTTCCTTTTTGCTAAGAATATTGCACCTGAATTTAATGCTGAAAGCTGTGACAATTACTTGGTTTTTATAAAGAACGTTACAATACATGCGGCTATGAGAGAAACCAGCCAAGAAAAAGAAGGAAAATATTGTTCAGCTTTTTCCTGCCAGTGAAGGACTACTCCCTGGAAAACATTCCTCATGTTTTGTTTTGTGCATTTCATATGTCTCAAGTGATGAGGTTGCCATCGCTTCCTTAGGAGACTGCTGTACATATGCCAAATCATTTACTGTCCTAAATAGAGGACACTTCTAAATCACGGACATCTAGGAATAAGTTTGTTTTTATAATATTCTGCTATTCTTTTGAACTTCATATGGCTATTTTTTCCATCAACTCCCGAACAATTTCCTTTAAATATACAGTTCTTGAAATTAAATCGCCAAACTGATCATAAGAAAAACAACACTGGTAGATTTACAGTGCTACCACAAAAGCACTATAGGGAATAATGTACAAGCTGAACAGTTCTGCAACTGTATGGAAAAAAATAGCTTGAAAGAATGTATAAGCAATGCAGGTAATACACATTTTAAGGAAGATTCATTTCCAAATACAACTAGAAATTGAGCTATTGCTGGCCTAAACATCAGAATATACCTTGTTTTTCCTAAAAATGACTAGAAACATGCCTATGTATTAATTCTATTATTACCACATTATCTGTAAAATTATCAAAAATATACAATATAGATAAATGTTTTTCATGCTAAAATTCTGCAAACTTCATGGTGATTTACATCAGAGCAGTTCTTCTGCAAAATTTGTTCAGAGATAACAGTTGTTGGTTTAACTTTGTATTTCTGCACTTCCTGTTCATCTTTTTTGAACAGGAAGTACCTAGCTTTGGTCAAGTAAGGAACATACCATTTCTTTCTATACACAAGCATTTAAAACAATTTTTTTTTTCTTGTAGAAGACAGTCAGGAGGAACAGCCTGAATTTTTCAGGATGTCCTGTGTTGTTCAACTGATGCCCATCTGATGCCTTCTCATGAGGGAAGAAATAACTGAATTTCAAATTCCATTATTTGGGCACATTAAAGGAAAATCCATTGTAAAATAGTTCTGTCAAGCAAGACAGAATGAAAATTCTCTCTCACTTTTTCTTTTCCTTTTTAAACCTAATTCTAAAGAGGTAAAAAAATAGCAATAGGTTAGTTCATTAAAACACACACCTCACTACTCCAGCTAAACTAAAATGTTGCTTACCATCCTGTTGATACGGACAAAGTCTTCAGGCTTCTTGGCCCAAGGAGGGAGCTCAACGTCATTCACAACAATTTCATCTTCTCTGACTCCTAGATTATAACCATTACTGTTGACAAACATCTCCGGTAGGTAGTAAAACTCTGGAATTAACTCCTAGCAGGGAGAAAACATACCATGTAACTTTGCCTTTACACAGAGATGCTAAATGATGCTGCTAGAGTCAGTCTCTGTTGTAGTAGCCATTAAAACATTTGTGTCTGTCTCATGTTTCTGTGAAATTTTATAATCTATTTCTTGTACTTTAGTTCAAAAATACATATCATAATGAAATATTAGACAATATCTGTTTTTCCCGTATTTGTTTTCATAAAAAACATAATTTTGGAAAAGCAGTACATATCAATAAAACAGATCAGGATAATTCATACAAAAAACTGCATGCTGATCCTTCAATACTATAAATATGTCGGGTTTTTTAATCACTATTTAGCTAAACTTATTCAAAAGGAAAAAAAGTTGCTAATATAACACTGTTTTGGTATTATTTCTCTATATGCTTTAATTGCATAAGAAAAGATGACAATTTGGCTACATACAAAAGGAAGTGCAATTCAGGGTGGATGAACTTTTCTACTTTAAGAAAATTCACCTCTACTTCTACTATAAGAAAAAAATATGGAAAGAAAAATGTCAGTTCAGCAAATGCCCTTAAAACATAAAYACATGGTATTTAAGCTGTGAACATTCATTAACTGAGTAGCAAAGATCATCTGCAGTGTATTCTTGCATTTTAGATAAGTTTTCCCAGTTTCTAGGATAGTTAAATAGAAATGCAATAGTTTTGACATAATAAATATCTCCATTTGCTGCCGTCTACTATTTAAGTACTGAACTGCAATAACAAAAAAGATTTAAAACCCACCATCTCTTTTCTAATATCCAGATATGGATTAAATTCACTAAATTAAGTTGTTAAAAGCATTATGGCATTCAGTTGTGCGACATGATCAAAACCGATGACACAGCACCTGAAATCTGAATCTCTTTGTGGTCCTTTCAAAGACTGCAGACATGCAGAACGTAAAAAAATCACTGCAGACACTAATTTATCTAATTAAATCTGATCTGCAACTCCATAGAGAATAGAGCAGTTAAAGCATAGATGGTTTTTTCAAGTTTCATCACTAAAAACAAATATATGAATATTTATGTTAAAATTTTATGTATTTTTAGGGAGGCAATTTGCTTGGGTTATTTACATCATTTGTAATATACTACAAACAGTATGAATCCAGATTAAACTAAAATACGATGCCAATCAATATCTAACTAGCGCAAAATACTAACCAACTGAGCCTGAGCTTGAATTAATAGCTCATTATAAAACATGTAATTTCAAAAATCCAAAAATATTTAAAAATATTACACACAGTAAATAGTAAAACAGCAGCTAAACCAAAGCAAAACAAAAAGCAATCCAGAATATCCTACAATGTCAAAAGAAAGCAGATTATTTGACTGGCAATCTTAAGTTTGGTTATATACCTCTAATTTATTCAGAGTATTTCAAAAAACAAACCTCTGCCCTTTCCTCTAAACAGGACTCATTATTACTCAGGTTCCTGAAGAAGCCCTTTGGTCTATCTAACAAGAATGAACAATCCCCCCAGTTGGAGAAAACTAGACAGAAACCTTTCTAGAGCTCAACAAATTACTATTAATTTTGGACTAAGGGCTGGCCACAAAGCAACACGTGCAAATTACACCTACAAATTACTGACTGACAAACTAAAAGTATTGTCTCAAAGAAACACCAAATTCTTGAGAACCTATGAATGTAGAAATTTTATTAGGTCAAAATACATAAGCATCATATTCAAATGAAACACAATTTATTAAGGAAAGAAATTAGAACTTTTTAAAAAAAGTTTATTGCTATTTTGAACAAGATCCTTGAAACACATATCACTGCTTACTTTAGTACAACTTTTTATGTAATATGATGGTGTACTAACCTATAACGTCAAATAGCAAGGAAGTTTTTTATTCTATCAAAGATATATAGACTCTTTTTCAAATTTTCAAGTCTGAGGCTCTAATTGTGAACTTTTACGTTTAAGGTATCTGAAAGAATTGTGTTATTCAGAGGCACATCTAGTGTTTACTTGAATTCAACTAACCTTTTGACTTCAGTGGTATCTTGAAACAAAGGGATTTAAGTCACTGAATATTTTTAATGGTATTTCCATCTAGTAATTTTATCTTTGTTGCTATTTGCTTTCAGTGTAATTTAATGTTCCCTTATCTGGGATAGCAGAAAACATAAATAGCAATAGAGTAAACAGAAAGAATACGAATCACTTTCTTCATAAGATTTATTATATTGTATATGTTTAGTTTGACCCGTCTTATTCCTGTGCTCTGGAAACTAAGCAGTGCCAGACTTCTAAATCCTCTTCAAATGACACTCTGGCACTCTCTCTAGAACCCGAATCATTTCAGTTACACATTCTGTTAATTTATTTTTAGTCAGATTAATCAAACTAAACATAGTATTTCAAAAAATTAAATAAAACCACTAGTTTCAATATTCCCTTCAATGCTATTTTTAGTTCAGCCTACAATTTTGTTTGCTTATTTGAGTACTACATAGTATGAATTGAACCTTTTCTTGAGATATGTACAATGTAGCATGTGACTTTTCTCAGATACTCACATATTTCCTGCATTTTGCATTAACCATTCARTTTGCTTTGGTATTGTTTAACTACTCTTGAAAATTTGTTGCCTCCACTGTTAACTATACTAAGTAACAGCACCACTTAAAAATAATTCAGATAGATCCATCCCCTTCTAATTTTAGAAAATGAATGAATATGTACTAAAAAATAGGCCCGTCACAGAATCTTGTGGCATCCCATCACGATGAACTTGCTAGCACTGGAAAATTCTTCAAAATGTGTCTTCAGATGCTTAGAAGCATAGAAAATAGAAGATAAGAGGGAACCTAAAGAAGTGTGATAAAAAGGTTTACTTGTTCACAGTTCATTCTGCTCATTTTTTCACTTCACTGCTTTGAAAAAGGAAAAAGCTGTCTGTTCTACCTTGTGCTAACTGCAGATGCTGGGTGAAAAAGGAAAGGCGAATGCTGCCTTCGCCCAGAGCACCTGAGCATGCTTAGCAAGGAGAGGTACCACCTGGGAGAAGCACAGAGAAAGGGACAGCAGGGACAGAGCAGGCAGCAAAGACAGAGCCTGGGAGACTGCTGAGGAAAGCAGAGAGCAGACATGAGGAAACCACGGTAGAGATGGAAAGAGGACAACTTTCCTAGGGCCCAGAAGGGATTGTTTTAACCAAGAAGCCACTGAAAGTTGCACGAATGAGCACAAGGAGGAACACTAGCAAGCACTAGGCTTATTTTCAAAACCTATTTAAATTTTTCTCAATCAAAGTTTGAGTCTTCTCTATTTCAAAAGAGGGTTTGCTCCAGTTTATATTCTGATAAAGTATATGGGTAGAGACAAAGCTCTTCTGGTGATTTTCCTGTTCAGGAGAGGGAGGAAATATCTCAAATACCTGATTCTTCAGGATCACATGTAAGAGGTGATCTAGCCCATTCCTTGGTCTAAAAGAGGTTCAACTACACCTACTACCTGACAGATGCTTGTCTACCCTGCTGTCCCAGAATTTGAATGACAGCAGCTCCACAATCCTTCCATCAACTGACTTCAGTATTTTTCATGTGAAGTTTTACCTAATGCCTGGCCTGTATCTTTCCTTATACGATCTCAGCCCATTTTACTTTGTCCTATCCATCAATCTATCATGCATATGGAGAAAAGATTACTCTTTTTGTCTTTACACAGGTTATTACACATTTGTAATGTCAGCTTTACACGTTTTCAAGTTCTAAAAGTCCAAATGAATGACAATGATTTTACCTTCTACATCGCTATATTGCTTAAGTTTTAGTTACAGATGTGAAAGATTTTTTTTAATCTCCCCAGGCTTCCGGCCAAACTTTCGGTTAATTATACCTAACTATTAGAAGACCTTATCAAATTTTTCCTAAGCAGTGCATAACATAATTTACTCTTACATGCTTTGGCCCTGTTATATTTTGTCAAATGCTCATCACACAGAAGCAGAAATTAACATTTTTATCAACTTCAGTGGTCTTTAGATCAGAGATTAAGACTGCAGATGTTTCTGATAGTAGCTGCCTTTTTCATTCATTTTTATGCACAGTGTAATTTGCCATATAACCTAGGTTCCTACAAACCACAATTTCCACACTTTGGAAAGGATCATTGTTAAACTCACCCTTGAGGTAGGGATTAGGAGACTCAGAAATTAGCAGAGGAAAAATGCCTCTCATTGATAATATCTGCACCAGTGGGTGGGACACAGAGGATCTTCTGTCTCCTAATCTGTTTTCTGCTTGACAGACAGAATACTTGACAAGTGGGTCTTTACAATTCCTATTTCATAGTTACTGTAACTAAAGGCCAATGCAAACCCTGCTCTATGCAAAGCAATGCTTGTTTGAAGTTACCATGATTTTGAGAAAGTTTTTCTTTTCTGAAAAGTTTCTGTTTCAAGCTACAAATGTTCATGAAATAAAAATCTCAAAATACTATCTTCCTAAACTATAGGCATTTAGTCAGCCAGCGTAAATCAAGATGTAAAGGAAAACATCATGAATAACAACACAAAATAAACTTCCCTAGAAGTTACATCAGTTTCCAGGCACAAAATGAGGAAATGCAAGGAAATAAAACAAAAAAGACTAATGTTGAAAAAAAAGAAGTCTGATATTTTAAAATACTCACTGGCCAAGTAAGCAATTCACACACATATTGTTATTATTACTGTATTCCATTCAGCTGATACATAATTTTGCATAAATTAATATGATTCAGTGATTTTTATTGGTTTCTTTGCTGTAGCCAAAACATATCAAAGGATCCACATAAATCTTTCACACTACATAACCTGTCATGGGTAATATCTTACCACAATAAATATCTAGAGTTCAAAGAGTTAATAAAAATAGGGATTCTAGTGATCTAAATCCATTTGCAGTAATTTCTGTCTAGTTGTCCTTGAMATTTCACAAGCTGGTAACCTCCTCTGCTCCCCTTTCATTCACACTTCTAATAAGACAGGTTAGCTTTCTATCATTTAATAGTCAGCTACCTTTTAAACTGACCGAGAAACTTGTCTCTTCTCGGGTGAAGAACGATGCAGTAAAGCTACAGAGGGGTGTAAAAAAAAAAAGGCAAAATGAATATTATAACAGACATTTCTTGTCTGTAAATGTGATCTCTAGTTTATTTTAATAGCTATACTAAAACCCCAAGGTATAGTTAACAGTATTATATGCCTTGTGTCTTTGTATGAGAAAACATCCCACAACACATTTTCTAATTTACAAGCTTGTGACAAATCCAAGCTGCTGAGAAATTAAACTTTAAAAATATGTCTTGGGGTGATAGAGGACCACTATTAACACTATCATAATTGTATACCATTTGCATCAAATCTGACGTTTCTGTTTAATATGTTTTGCTAAGAGTATACCATTTTATGGCCTTCCAGTGAAATCAAATCCAACCCAGACGTTTTCACTTTTCTAATATAATTCACTTCAAGGTTTTAAAGCTGCCATTTCTTTTTCTTTCTTTCTTTTTCTCCCCAAAGGCTGATCCCCTGGCATCCATTAATTCCACAAGAGCCTAGTACTGGGTCAATGAGTCAGTCATGAGTAGCTCCATTAACTGTGTTAATTTACACTATGGCACCTTAATGACATTTTGTCATAGCTACCTTTCTTACTTCTAAACGCACTATTCAAGAAGTAATATAACAAGTTGGAGAGGCATTAGGAAAGATTAGTGCCTGAGCAGTAGGTTCTCTGGAAAGTCAATGTTACCAAAAACCTGAAAGGGGGGGAGGGAGGGAAGAAATGTGAAAGCTGACTGGTCAAGTTATGGTCATTTCCGGGTGACTTGTTTCCTCAAAGGTCACTCCGCTAACATTCATTCTTCTTCCAGCTTGTACTGATTATCTCGAGAGAAGGTCGATGTTGATAAAGGGAGACACAATAAAATAAACTATGTTATCCAGGTTCTCCCTTGTGTGTTACCACTCTAATACAGCACATACTGTATTCATTCCGCTTCATCCAGTATAGGTGAACAGGTCTCTTTGAGAATGAACCAGAACTGCACAAATGTACTGCACAAAACTGTCTGAGTAAACCTTTAATCACCCACTGAGCTGTAACCTATCGTACACTACATTTTTCAAAGATGTTGTACCTTTTGTCACAATCCAGGGAGCGGATTAAGTGCAAATTATGGCTTGCTTTTTACAGACTGATCAAACTACCGCCACAGCCTTCTTTTCATTATCTCAATGTGAAACAGTTTAGTTCCAGAGGAGACTACACATATGCAGAGGGAGGGAAGGAGGTAGGGAGGGAAGGAGTGAGCATGTGTGAAAAAGGATGCATAGATACGAAAATTGAGACTGACCCACAGAATTGCATCTTCTTAAACAGATACACATGCCTTTCCAAATATCAAGTTTTTTTTTTAATTTTGAATGGAGTATTTTTTAAAAGTGGTTTGGAAGTTTTCTTCAAAAAATATATTGAGGCTGTGGAAGACTGCTGTCACCAAAAGTGTTTTGCACAGCTTAAAAATCGCAGTTTACAAGTTAAAACTGGCTGTTGCATTTCAGAAATGACTTAAGAATACAGCAGCTCATAGTCCACTTTCTTAAACAATAACCTATCAAAAAAATCATAACATAGATTTTGCTTTTCTAAAAGAATTAACTTGAAAAGGAGGCTTCTTATTAGACATGTTAATAAAGAATTAAGAGAACGCATATCTTTATTTAATACAATATTTGGAAGAAAAAGTTGTGGCCATCTTACAAGATACAACTTTGAAAATATCAGAACAATTCACTACCCATGCTGTTTTAAACTATTTCCTAACCTGTGCCACAGTAATTAAGGAGATTACTGAGATCAGAGATAAAATGTACTTAAAGCAGTTCAGATGAACTTAAAACATATGACAGGGAATACACGACGAATGAACAGTTGCTATTCTAAACAATTTTGAAAGTTTGCTGTTTTGATGGATTGTCCATATTCCACACACCTAATATTTACTAAAAGAAGGACTCATAAAACCTCCAGGTGGGAAAACCATTTATAGTGTGTATACTGCATGGCATACCACTCACGTGCCACTGCCAAAGATCCACATTTATAACTGCGTGTGCAGCCAGGAAGAAGTTGCACAAATATGCAGAGCACTGACAGAGAACATGTTTTAAGGTTTTGTACTCACATGCAAGCACTACACATCTTTTCTTGTGCACGGTATCTACTTTCACCGCACTTCAGTTTCAGGACTACTATATAAATATTAGATATTATCAGACAGCTGAACATGAATCTCTGGTTGTTTCACATTCACACAGCTGCAGTTATTTTATTGTGCAAGACTGAGGTTGTTGTTCTTAGGAGAGAGGGAAAAACGGGTAGGGATTTTGAGGGGCTTTCTTGGTGACTCCCCAAAGCCCAGTCCTTTTCCAGTGCCTGAAAACTTAATTAAAATGTGTAAAAAGCCTGTAAGGCATTCCAAGCAGTAGCACAACTAATCTGAAAAAAAACGGGGTATTTTTAGCATTAATAATAGTTCAGTTTCTCATCCTTTTGCAGGATGAACTCCAAGGCCTCAGGGAAAAGTCGGCCCTGATGTCATGGCATTGAGAAATGCAGTTCATTAAGATCTTAAGCAACAAACAACAGCAATAATTAGCTGCTATACTCATTCTTGATTTATCGCTAAGAAACACAGACTGTACAAATGGAAAGGGCCAAAAGGGTCAACTAGTGCATCCTCTTGCCAATTCATGATTGTCCCTGATACTCATTTTGCAGGGTTTTGCCAGTCTACTTTTCTAAGAATCTTGAGAAATAAGGATTTGATTACTTTTCCTTGTGAGGATATTTAAATTCAGAGAATACCCAGTTTCACTTTAACTTTTCAAATTCTGATGGTTAGGTGAACATTTTTCAACTCTGATCCCATTCCTCTGAGGCGTATCTCTGGCCCTGACAAACGTTTCTCCCTTTCATAGGTTTGCATATTTCACAGAGTTTATGTTACCATGTCTTCCCTTTACACATTAATTACCCCAAGCATACACACATTTTTTTTTTTCCTGTAAATCAGTCTACCAGTCTTATGGCTCACTCCAGTTTGAATATACACTTCCACTAGCAAGTTCCCAGCACTAAGGATTTGCTCTATCCAGCATGAATATGTACTAAAAATTGAGCAAGGCAAAAACAAAAACTTGTGTTCTCCAAGAATATGAGAGTTATGAAACAAATGAAAGAAAAAACAGACTGTTTAACGTGGAATTTAGATGCCATGAGATATTTTAGCTGTTATAATGCTGAGCGTGTAGCTTTGGTCTCACTACAAGCTTCCCGCTGATCTTCAAGTTTACTTGTTAAACTGAAYACAAGATAGCAATGTATTTACATACACTACTGAGGCTACTGAAGTGAACTCCATACTCATTCCAGTAGTGGCTTTCTATCAATATATAATAAATGAATTTCATTAAGCAATATGTTGAATGCTGATATTAAATACATCAACAAAATTCCTCTCATTCCCGTACTTTTACTTATTCTTTTTTATTTAGACAGTTGAAGAACTTTTCTAGTTGCCTTGCCAGCCCTCATATCTCATCTGTGCCATATTAGATTTTCTGTAATGACTTAGCTTCAAATAGTACTTCTTTTTCTAATGACATAACAAAARTATATATATATATACACACACACACACACATAAAAATCTGACCCTGGGACTCTACAACAGACTCCCAAATGCATTCTAGAATAAATTACTTCACAATCTTTCTCCCAGTGCGACACTGACCCTTAATCGTTACTATTTTATCCAAGCTATCTCCCACTCCCTTATTTAAACTCAATGACATCAAAGTACACAGCTACCCCATATCTTCATCTTTTGCCTTCCTTTCCTGAAGGCAAGTACCTTTTCAAAGATGCCTTTTAAACATCTTTTTAATATGTCTTCTGTTTTAGTAATTTTTTAAAATACAAATAAGGTTTTTAACCGTAACTGTCATCCCTCCATGATTCCTGCATCCCTACAACACAGTCTCTGGCAGCAGCAATTTAAATTACCCCATTTTGTTCACCAGACTCTGGGTGTTTTCATACAAACATTTCGGTTCTTTGATTTGCTGATAACTCATAAGGTTGTTAGGTTAGGAACAATCCTTTCACTAATTATATACCCTACTTGAATGCCATCCCTCCTTCTGTCCACAGATACTCCTTTATCTTTTGCTATGCCCTCATGCATATAACTGCCCTCCTCCTATGTACTTTAGCCAGACAAGATTTCAGTCATTTCCAACTGTCTTCCCTTATTCCTCAGTTTAAAGCTCTTATCCTCAGCCTCATTCCTGGGAGGCCATTTTCACGGATATACAGGTGGAGTTCCAGGAAAAATAGATTTTATTGAAAAGAAAAATCAAAATGTCTTCAGTGTGAATTTGAAGAAATTACTTCATTTCAAATATAGCAGACACTAACTTGAATTCCTTCTAACAAGTTCTGTATTTCTTTCTTTTTTGTTACAAAGATAGTAGTGATAATGCTTAAAATACAATCGACTTCTAGAGGGTCAACAAAAATATAAACAAATACATGGAATGTGTTTTAAGAGGTTTAGGTTAACTTCTTTTCTTTGAAAAGCATTTCTTCCATATGTTAAGAAGGCAATACAATTTTTAATTTACTTTTCTAAGTAGAAACTGAATAATAATAGCATGGTTTGTCGACACACATTTCTGAGACTGTTGTAGTATTTATGCAAACAGAGGCTCTGGAATAAAAATAAATCAGCAAATTTACATCTCCTTCTTTTGTCAAGTTAAGTTAAAAACATAATGGCAATGTGACCTTGACTTTAGTATTTCCTTTAATATGGCGGTATTGGAGTAGAAGAGACATATATTAATTAAAAAATAAAGCAAAAAAAAAAAGCAATTAATGGTATACTACAGTCTTTGCCTAAAACCTTATTACTAGAAAATGAAAATCAGGAAAGGACCATAGTATTCATAATATTGTAAGATTTTGGTTTCTTTTTAACAAAGTCCCAGGCATACGAACAATAACCCTTTCTATTCAACAATAGGTAAGGAATAACAACAGGAAAATCACCCTGCTCTCCGGCTGTTTCTGTATACCCTGTAGAAGTTGTTTTAATCTAATGTGTATTGTTGCATAATATCCCCAGGCACAGTCAAGTAAAAGCTAAAGCTGTACAGAAAAGCCAACATTTTAAATGGGTCTTGTCATTAATGCTTTATTAATTGCCCCAGGCAATGCAAACCCAGAGCTAGGCAAGCTATAACAATATGACACTTTAAGGTCAAATCCAATTCCTGCTGTGTTTTATGGAGTGGGCCAAATATTGAGTTAACAGCAGGAAAGAACAATTTATTGGGCTTTTCTCCGTCTCCTGATTATCTGATCTAAATTAGATCACTTAGGTTGTTCTTCTGTAAAAACAAAACACCTTTTATCCACTCAACTTCAAAGAATCTTTGATTGTTTCTATTACGGCAATAATGTTTAGCAACATCTACCTTTTATTTAAAATATGCAGAGTGTACTGAATATAACAATATGAAATATAAAACCCTCTTGTTCCTACATGAAACAGCATAGCATAAAGGAAAGAAAATTCTCAATTATTAATTTAATATTTAATATTTAATATTTAATATTTAATATTTAATATATATGTTACCTTCACATCTGAGGTATCTCTTTGGCTGTTTCTCCAAGACCTTGCTACTGAGGAGAAGGTTCGATCTGGGTGGTCAAATTTGCCATCATTTGCATTTAGAAAGAATGTTGTAAAGGGCTCCTGTAGTCAATGAAACGAAGACCGATTAAGAAAACGGCAGAAGGAATCATGCAGCAGATGACTTTTGCTAACCAAAATACTTTATAAAGGTAGAATTAAGGAAGAATCACAGTGGTACCTCATACTTTTATCTATGCATGTTTATCTGTACTGAATATCTTAGCACATTTATTAGTGCTAACATATCTTGCACGCACAAATCTTGAGTTCTGTCAGGAAAGGTTATGCTATATATTCACTCTGCCATATGTGGCAGACCAATGTAGTTTAGCTCTAGTCCACCATGGTTGCCTACTTCACTGCAACCTTTGTAAACACTCTCTGTGTTATTTATGTTACTATGCTTTGCCTGTCCCTTTTAAGACAGTATGTCAAAATAAAACCCCAAAAAATCTACTTGCCTGGATTTTCATTTTGTTTTCATTTAATTTAGAAGACTTCAGGATGTTCCACTTTTCCTCATGGTGGGCAGAATGGCTGTGTGGGCATTATGAGGCAGACTACTGTTACAGGATATCTAGCTCTATCATTATATTGGGGCAGCCAAATGTCTGCTACCATTTTTCCCCAATTCTGTCTATTCTTTGTCCAGATACCATGGTTTTAGGACAAGTATACAAACAAATTACAGAGACACAGAGATGAAAAATTTAGAATTTTCTTTTGCTAATTGTAGCTGAAACAATATTCCATATACTTAGTAACTGGCAACAGCTGTTAACTTTTGGGTAAGAAGAGCTCAAGTCTTGGTCTGGAGAATCCATTTTATGTCATCACTTTTCACAACAGGGAAGGATTTGACAGTGGATCCAGTCCTAAATTTGACAGCAGCATTTGGTTACTGAGATCAYTGCCAGTTCCCTGGTTTTCCAGCACCACTCCATTAGCTCTCTGATTCAATTAATATTTGGCAATATGTCTGTATGGATGGAAACGACTTCCACCTTTCCTTCCATGTCCCCTGGGGAATAATTTAAAAAGTTATGTCCGTTCCTTTAAATTCATGCCCAAATTTATTTTTTTGCATGTCCTGATCATTTGGAAATTATGTTATGCCTCAAGGCAGTTTATAATCACCAGATTATAATTGACATTACAGTATTACCCATGTACTTTTTTTTGTATATATCCTCCTTTATTTCCTCTTCAAAAACTTTTGAACAAAGCAGGGAACTCCTCAGTTGCTGAAGAAATTTTGAGGGAATGATGCTTATACACATTGTGTCTAAATTATCCAAGATTAAACAGAACTGAAGTATTTCAGTTTCAGTAGCATTTAAAAACAATTTAAATATACATAAGAAAAGCATGGGTGCAAAGGTAGGAAAAGAGTCAAAAAAGAACATGGAAGATGAGGGAATTCAGACTTCCTGAGACCATTGTTTCTCTAATTTCTACTCCTCATTTCTTCCCAACTAATCTTCTCTATCACACACAGCAGTCAACACAGGCCACCTTCCTTCAAAGAAGAGAACTGTGTATTTCTCATGTCTAGAGGAGAAGGAAGAATGTGATATCTCTGTTATTGTCATCATAATATGCTGGTAGCTTTAAAGTAGTTTAAGGGAAATGTTTATTTTTAAGCAAAGATGTTTTTCTTCCTTTTTTTTTTTCTTTTTTAGCCTGGGACAGTACCTTTACTTTTAGTGTCCGTGAGTGCAAATACGAAACAAATGCATTACTTTCATGATAATATTACAAGCCGTTCTACTGCTGTCTAATTGAATAGAGGAATTTGTTCTTACCTTTTCTCTTTAAAAACTTTAGGAATTTATTTACAAAAAATACATTCAAAAGAATAGGCAACAGTCTAAGAAATACCTTACTTTCAGCAGTGCATATTTTCCCATCAGAAAAACCTAATATACGCTAAAAAATTAATTAAATTAAAAAGTGTCACAATATCATTTTTTGGGAGGACCCTAACTCCAGCTGCATAGTGACTTTGTTCTCACTTGTGAATATTAACTAGTGAGAGTGCATGGCAAGTGAGGAAGATGTTTACAGGCTGAATAGAATATTGAAATTTAACAGTAGCTCAACGTGGTAAACAGCATAAAAGTATCACAATGAATTGAAATACAGAAAGAAAAATTAAGATTTTATACACCTAGATTTTACAGTGCTTCATATAATGATCTTCATGTAAAATATAAACCAAAAAAGGGCATTATTCAGATAGCTTACATTCATCTAAGTGTTTGACTCTATCAGCAAAGAACTTTGAAGACCCAGACCTAGCCAAATGAAAACAATATACACAGGAGTTTGCCTATATTCATTTAGGCTAAAATTCTATTAATATTACAATTTAATATTCAACTAACATTAAATTCTATTAATATTGGATTTTTTTGGGTTTTAATTAAGTCCCCCCCAACAAAAACTCTGTATATATTTGCAGTAGGAAACTCTGCAAATTATGCTATTTTTCTGGCTTACCAATAATGAAAAAATTTACATATTATTGACCTGAGTACAAATAATTCTGTCTTCTACCAACCCCTTCCTATCACTTCTTTCTTTACAAGATATGTGTAATTTGTGGCGAATATCATTTTGAAACAGTCTGTGGGTCATTGCTGAGGTTCTGAAATCAGAAGCAGTTGATGTATTTAAAAAAGCAGAAACYAGAAAAATGATGTAATTACAATAAATTATGTAAAAACATGAATCCAAAATTCCATGACAACATTATTTTAAGCATCTGAGACAAATATACAAAAGCAATAAAATTCATAATCAAGGATTAAACCTTTAATAGTTGAGCACTACAGGGTGCCCTATTATGCTATCCTACTATGACCTGTTGTGCCTATCTTTTTGGCTTTTTAATCCTTAGCAGAAATTCAGAGCTTTCACTAGCTTTATCTCAGACCTCTCACATAATTTTAGGTAATTTTTATTCTCTGAAAAGGCAAGTACTTATATCACATAAATACAGTTCATATCTGTATTCAATATACTCATTTAAATACTGTTATTCTATGATACCGATTACTGTCATCTCATGTAAAGGTTTTGTTGCTGTGAAAGCTATAAAGCTGCACAACGTTTTCATTATAACCTCATCTACTCATTCCTAATATTCTGAATAAAATTCATGTCTTGTTCACTGCCAACAAGACGAGAAATTCGTGGGGTACTTGATTATGATGAATATAGGCTTGAGATGTGGGAACAAATATTTTTTTCCTTTCAAGAGCACATCTCTCCCTCCATCCCCCTCCTAGCAAAGCCTAGTCCCATTTGAATCATTTATGGTCGGGGTAGGGGAGAGAAGAGGAAAGGATGTGTCATTCTGAGACATCTTATGTCAAACAAAAAGGTAATTTCATCCATTTGTAAGGGGGGAAAAAGACAGTGTTTGGAATATTGTCATAGAGATGCACAACTTTTATCTGATACATCTGGGGCTGCTCTGCTCAAACCTGTGGAGTAGGAGACCCAGATTCACTTCATTCTGTTTGCAAAGAGGATTTAAAAATCTTCCCTACCTTTGAAACTCCAAAGTGATTTCCCTAACCACTAAACTGGTTTGGGCTCAATCAAACCTGACTCGCAATAAATCCAGAATCTGCTCTACCTTGTAGAAGTAATGAAACACTCATTGTAACAGAAACTGGCACCTAACTGTTCTTCTCTACAAGTTTTTTCTTGATCACCACATCAGTGAATCCTGCTCTCTCATACTGGTCTTTGTATCAACAAAGATGTAACTGGTTTACATGAAACACAACTTCTTCAGCAGCAGCTACTGAGAGAATCCAGTTGTACCACCTCTATAGCCTATTTCACCTAAAAAACGTGAAACCAATGCTGATATTCACATTTAAGTCAATCAAGTCAAAATTCCGCACTACTTTTCAGATAGATATTCAAGTCACTAGGGTCTATGGCATTCTATTGTAGCATTCTGCGACTACCTTTGTTTAAACTATTCTGCCTTCTGCAGTTTAACTATTCACTGGTCCAGATGGAAAGCACATGAAAAACATGACTCTTGAACCAGGCAGTAAGGTCACTTATCCATAAACTATGAATATTTAATTTCATTTATACAAAATGGAACTATGTCAACAAAACAGTGCATCCCATTCCAGAATACCTTTTATTTTGTTTGCTGGAGCAATCTTGTGGGTGATGTTGTCTCAGATTTCCTAAGTAGAATTTTATGCTTTATTTACATGAATTTCTTGCATTAATATCAAAGGACATGTAAAGTGTAAAAAACTTTAACTGTGATTTGAATTCAGTAACACCTCAAAGGAGGCAGTATTATATAAACCTCAACGTTAGCTTTTATCATCATTATTAACCTGACTGAACAACAGAGTAGACTTCCACATTCATTATCTATCCGTGTAAAGTGGTCATCGAATAATAATTTACCCCTCAACTTACAGAGAATGCTCATCATTTTCACAAAAGATTTGATTTTGCATATTGACCTAATATTTTTGGAGATCACGTGGGATTCATTTGTAATTGTAGCAGTAAATATTTCTAGGCTGTGGCTCAGTTAACTTCTGATGAAGCTAGTTAGATGATTCTTTCCTGATCTTTCAAAACGTTACCACGATGTAGTTGGAAATGCACAATGTGTTAGTTTAAATAAACATGTAGAGGTTAATTAAGTATTATAACTTCAGTTTGGTGCTTCAGATCATTATATTTGGCCTGCTTAGCAGTAACAGTTCTTAGTTATATACATGTATGTGTGGGTACCCATGTGTGTGGAGGGGGTGTACAGACAGAGTGCATGCATTATTTTGCTTTGGGAGAGTTTCAGGGTCAGCTGTATAACCCTTAACAGCAACTGTAAACAACATGACAAGGCCTGGCGAAGCTGAACCATTGCCTATCCTGAAGCTGCCTTCATTTTTTTCCTAGAGTTCTTGCAAAAGAGATTGGAGCGCATCTGGTCTTGTACAAACAGGTCACAGAAAATACAAATAGAAGCCTTGCAGATGCAGTAATAGCTCACAGCTTCAGTTAAGGATTAGGCCCTGTTCTATTAAATATAATGCAAGGTGGAAGAAGAACACGAATTATAACAATAAATTAATCATATTTGGTATATCTGGTATTGTATTAGCCTCAACATGTTATATGCATAGCCACTGTCATGTCTTTGAAAACAAAATGAAACACATTAGTTTGAAAGATGGATTTTTACAGGACACTGTTAATACAGAATAGGACTCAAGAGAAAACTGAACTACCACTGAACCAATTTATTAATGGCAAAACAGAGGCAGAGACTGATGACATCAAAATCTATTAAACAGAACTGAAGTGAGGCTAAAGCATAAAGTGCCTTTCATAAAAGTAGCCTGATATGTTAGATAAAGGGAAGCAGCGGGGGGGGCGGGGGGGAAGGGGAAGCAGTAGGGAGCAGATTATCACAGAACTGACTCAGAAAGGTGATATTACAAGCAATGTTTTGAAGAGAACTGACAGGAAACAGATTGCATCTGTCAAAGCCAAAACACAAGGTTCAAAAAAATTTTTTAAAGATTTTGTGGCAATTACACAACTCTATATAAACATACTTCAGAGTGCCTGAAACTACCTTTTCTACTGCAACTGCTGTTTCTTCCACAATGAGATTTTTTCTTCCCCTAGATCTCCATTACTCTGTATTCTTTTGTTCTGCTTCTATCTGGACTGTCTCATTCTCAGCATAGTTTTAGCAATTACTCTTGTTTGTTTGTTTGTTCGTTTCTTTTCTCTCCATTTTTCTCTTCTTTCTTTGGTTTTGTTTTTTATTCTTTGGTCACCACAATCTACTCCCATGATTTTACTTTCCACTTCCTCTTTCTCTCTCTTAATTTTATTGTCACTTTCTGCAAAAAGCTCTATCTTAAAACATCTCTTCCCATGAATCTTCTCCAAACATTTAAAATACTGAAAGATTTTTTTTCTCTCTAAATCTCTGCATCTTTCATTTTCACCTTCCCTTTCTTGCACTAGACTGCAATTTACTTTTAATAAAATGTTCTTATATATTATCCTTCACAAACTCATACCAAAATACTATTTCCAAAAATTCACCAGCAAGAAATCCTACTTTACCTTCCAGAATTCTGACTTAGCCTTCTCTACCAACTTCATTGGCATAATCTTCTCCCTTAGTATTTTTTATGCACTGTTTTGTAGCCAAAAATATCTTCCTAAGGAGCACTATGACTTTATAATCCCCATAGCTATAATCTTCTTTTACTGTCTCTTTATACACTCATTTGCAAATCTTTATTTTGTGTTTCTATATACAGCCCTATCCAAGTTCATAATGTATTTCTTTTTTCCCTTTTCTGAGCTTTAAACTTTCCTCATTGTTGTCTCCCTTTCACTTCTGTCGTCTTCTCCCACTTGCAATTGCTTCTCTTTGCTGGTCACCCCAATTAAAAGTATAGTTAAAATATCTATCTAGATGTGCTCTCTAGTTTAAATTTTTCTTGGTCGTTTTCATCCTCTTGCCATCACTAATTTCTTCCCTGGAAAGCGCTGTTTCCTTTTGGTTTCTGCTTTCTACTCTCACAATATCTTGTTTGCTCTAACAAACACCATTTTTCAGATCTATATTGCAAGGCCATCATGGCAGAGACCTTGTTCTCTCACTCTTTAGTGTAGGAAAGAAAGAGAGCAAGAGCACATATAGTATTACATAAACAACAGTAGTAAAAATGACACAGCATTAGGCTAATACAGGAAATGAATACTCCTTGGTGTGTTGTACATTCAGCCAGTAAGCAGATTCTTCAGACTTAAGAATTTTCTGAGTAGCAAAAGGGTATCTTTTGTTGAATACCAGCCAAAATTAATAGATAAACATGCAAATAAACCCACTGCTTTTAATACACTTTAAGGGGACTAAGAACCACATGTGAACCATAAAATGTATTCACAGAACATGAATAATTTAGCAACATTTAAGAGGAGTACAGTGATCACCCCAAACAGGAGTGTAATCAACGTTTGCTTTCCCAGGGGTTAAGAAGTATATTCTGAACTTGTAGACACATGAATTCTTCCCTTCTGAGCAGAAAAACAGGACATGGCTGGAAGTCTGTGCATGGAAGGGGCCAGAACTTCAGCCTGGCTTTGGTTCGTTGTGTAGGAGACACGTTCAGAATGCACTCTATGCAATATAGTGTTATTGACAGGGTGTAGTCTTAGTTCGGTAATTATATAGTGATTCAGTTCTTTGTGATTTCCGGAAACCTTAAGTGTCCAATCAACACTTCCTTTTCTGTAATTCATTGTGCTAATTTGTACAGAAAATTCAGATTCTTTTTGCTTCTGAAGTTTGGCTGCCAACCCTTAACCTGTTTCTGAGAATAGGATTTAAATATGAGGTTTCCAGAATTGAAATAACAGTAATAAGATGGAATATGCATTTTTACATTTCTGAAAATTATAAGTTATTAACTCATTGAGAAGCATAGTTCATCTGCATAAAATATTATTTCACGCTACTTTAATATAAAACTATAATTCACATCTCAGTCTGACACAGCTTAATGTAGTGAGATTTTTGTGAAAGTTTTTTTTATGTTGTATATATCTCTCTCTAGCTGTAATAAATGTATATATGGGTAGTATCAGCTTTCTGTATTTTCTAGAATCTTTTCTTCAGATGGATTTAGTTTTAGATAGTTTTCTTCATTATATTGTTTACCTGTCCTTATGCCACCACAATTTTGTGTCTAAACATATTGCAGATTGTTTGGGTAAGAAGGACCTCCTGATCACTACAAATGAGTATGAATAGAGAATTTGTGAGACTTTTAAGTTACTGAAGAACTTGAAGGTTTTGATGGAAAGGTACTCTCATTAAAAATATCCAAATATTGGTAAATGACAGAAGAGATGCTGTAAGTAATGAAAATCAGGATCCAAAAATACTTACAATACGAACAAGCCAGGCCAATGTAGAAGTAGATGTAGAATAGTGGGTGTTGTAATGGTAAGGTGGAGTCTGATCATCTTCCCAAGTCTCATAACGTTCTGCATAGAAGACTGCTCTCTTTGGGTTCAAAGCACCAATAGGCTGCAAAGGGATGAGAAATTGAATATATTACAAGCTGAAGGGCAGCAATGTCTTATGTGTCATAGGTTAATTCTACATTAAGATTCACTATATATGAAATTCTGCAACCAAGTAGAGAAAATTCATTCCAGGCTGTAATAATCCTTTCAGGTTGCTGCAATTCTGGAATTTTATTTCAAAGGTTCTGTATACAAAAAGTCTTATGACTTTTCTTATTTTAATTGGCAAAAATAAGTGATCCACATCTGCAAAGTTTCAAGACCTTCTTGAAGTATGAGTTGTTTCTCAATTAATTCAGTAACATTGTCCTGGAAATGGACTTCTAAAACTGCATTTAAAATGCACTGAGGCCAAACTAATATTTCTGTTGCTGTCATTCACCATAATCACACAGCTAATGAAAACTGACTTTTGCTCACACAGAATACTTTGTAATGCACAGTTCATGATGAAAAGATTTCACATAGAACTGCTGATGGTGTCTGGTGATCCTAAGCAGAAATACTTAAAAACCACGCATAGTCCTGCAAGACAGGATCTACTTTCTGACTGAACAAAGCTAGTTTTTACTGAGAAGTAAACAAGTTTTTTACTTAAAAAACAATAGAATATGGAAATTATTCACAAAGTCAAGGCTCATTCTGAGTGTACTTGACACACAGTCCATAAAAGTTAGGTAAAACCCCAAAAGAAATGTAAGGAAGTAGTAGGAACTGTTGGTTTTGACATATTGTTTAGAGAGACATGCTTTTCTGTGATTATTTTACCCACCTTATCTCATCATTTTCTGTAAAATGTATTTGTTATTGTTGTGTGATATAAAAGGCACGGGATAAATAAAATACAACAGGAAGTAAATAAAATTTTGAATAAATGAATAAATGCAAGGTTATCTTAAGTCTGTTTTTCCAGATCAGATATTAGTGGCATATTTATCTATTACCATTCTGCAAACAATCTTCAAGTTTAGCTTTTGTAGTAAAATTAATAAAACACAAAGAGTTTAATATTTAGAGGAGAATATATTTCTACATCAAAGAACTGCACAGCCTTTGCATTAAAAATAAAGTTAGAACTTCTATTATAAATTCACATTATTAAGGGAATTACAATTTAAAAATAAAAATATTCTCCAGGACTTTGACCCTTTTCAAAATGCTAACAGATATTCTCACATTTCATTCACAAGCACAATTTTCCAACTGACTTTAAATCAACACTCATTTGTAATGGAAATAGCAGTATAAGGTCAAATCAGGGTATTTCACTACACTATGTATGTAACTGAACATTTCAAAAGCTACAAATATTTATTCCTTCAGCAGTTCTGTCTTTATTGAGATGACTTTTAAAAAGGCTGACATAGAACATGTTCTTTTCCAATTTTAAATACTGTAGCTTGTTTTTGAATAGGAGCATTTGATGAACAGTTATATTTTAAAACATTATTATTTCCGCATTTTTCACATGAAATATTCTGGATGCTTAATACTTTGCTGTGTCATGGAGATGTTAATAGCTTTCTCATATGTGTAAAACGTATGAGTAATCCCTAAGGATCAGCCTTATCTGATGCAGATTGCACTGCAAGACCTCACAAAACATTCTTGAAAGAGAAGTATGAGCCATTCCCTAACACTTTCCAGGCTTGTTTCCTAACTACTGGAAAAATAGTAAAATAAATATTTGCATTTTTGATATGCTCAGTTTCATTACATATTCAGGCACTCTCAGGAAACATGCAGGCATTATTACAGCCTGTAAATTGCTAAAACATAAAAATCATGGCTTAACCACTTTCTTGAAAGAGTAACCTATTAGAAGACATTATTTTCTTATGGGATTGACAAACTGTGCAGACCTATGCGCACTTCACTAATTTATACCAGTGTTCTGGGCTGCTTTGGGCTGCTTTGTGGACTGAATGGGACCTGCCAATACCACCCTCTTCAGGGTAGCATGCACCCACTTCTCTAACAGAAAAAATGCCAATCTCCAAGTAAACATTTCAAAAGCTAAAGTAGTAACTCACATCATAGTCTGTTAACAGGAAACGTTCACACCACTCCCCCCTGCCATAAGGACAGACAAAACAGCAGACAATTCAGTGCAATTGTATTTTGCAATGGAAAAACACCCTGAGAATATTTCTTCCCTCCAGTGTGACACTGCACATATCCTATGCTACAATAAATTCTGAGGCTATGAATGATAAAGGTGTGATCTGTCATAACGTTATTGTAAATATATGTTTGAAGGGATGCAATGATTAATGCAGGACYGAAAATCAAAACTCCAGGCATTTTAATATATATTTGAAAGAGATCAGATGTTTCATCAAATAATCTGTAAGTTTTTTATCCTTCCCTGTAAAATGGGAATAATTACAATAACTTATGCTTAAAAATAATTAGGACATATTTTATCTTATATACTGGAAAAATATCATTGCTATTTTTAATGAGGATTTAACTTATTGTTTTAAATAACTTTTTTTTTGCAAACTTATACAAATAGTTGCATTTAATGCAAAAGATATTTTCTCTCTAGAACTTGTTAATACTTTTCCCAAATCACACAAAACACTAATGCAAATACACCACCATGTTTTCAAGGTTCTTTATGGAGAAGTGCTATTTCAATTTAACAGCAGATAAAAGATATAAGGTTGTAACATTGTGCATTCCCATTTTCATGTAAAAGATGCATGCACAACTAGCTAAAATAATCTACTTTCAGAAGACATGTGTTCAATTTATTAAATGATTAACCTAACCTAAGACGCTGTATTCTGAAGATTACCTTCATCCTCATCAATATTCTTTTCAGAGTTAGAATCCATTTTTCTTTCAATTACTTTAGGATTCATTTGAAAGGAAAATGCTGAAATGCACAAAATATATGCAGAATAAAATGAATTCTTTAGGTAAAATATTGTAATATTCATCTCTCCTCTTGCATGGTATGGAAATTTTCATGTGAAAATCTCTGGGAAGAATCTTTTCTGAGAATTACCCTTCCTTGTTCCGAAGAGAAAGAAAAAAAAAAAGGAGGGGGTGAGATGGAGCATGTCTCCAGGTAGAAGGTTTCCCCTTGACTTCTCTGGACAGGTCCTGGATTGGAAGAAGTATGGATTAGTGACCGGGATAGTAGATGGTGATTCAGGAGACACAGGTTCATTTCTGTCATTCCAGAGATTTCTAGTGTTTCTCAGGTAAACTGCTTAGGTATGACTACAGCTTGCAATGCAGAAGTGTGTTAGAAATCCCTGAGCTAGCTCTAGGATGGCCAGTGTGCAAACACAGCACAATTGCACAGATGGTCAACCCAAATCTCAGAAGCAGTGCAGGCGTGTAAATGTAGCACTGCACATGGATGAGAGTTGGGAGCTGCACTATGCTCACGCAACTTTGCAACTGCTGGTTCAGAATTACACCAGTTAGCTCTGTCMTGCTGCAAGCAAATACAAGGATCATCTGATCCCATGCTTCTCCTCTTCTGTGCAGCTATGGAAAAGCCCCTGTGTGAACCACTTCTCCACACATTAATGGAAAGGACTTAACAGCTCCCCATGCAGGACAAAATATACATGAAAAATTATAACTGAAAGTGCTCAAATCTCTCATTTTTTGTTGTTTAAATGTCTTGCTGATTAATCAATTTATCAATTAAAAAATTAGCTTGTGTGTACAAAATGGACAGACAATTTCTGGAAGCGAAGATTTCAGTAAATAAAATAGCAAGCATAGGTGAATTCCAAGTCTGCTGCTGGTATCGTTTGTGATTTTTTTTTAATGTCCATGTGGCAAAATGCTGTTCCTCAAGGAAACTGAAAAAAGTTCATCCTTCAGCAAAGACATGTCTTTTCTGTAAAGACTTTAAATCTCAGGTGTACAAACTAGCACCTTACCCAGTACTTACTCTGATAAGGCATGCATCCTGCTAGGTGACAATTTCTAAAGTAGCCGCCGTCTCTCACTTTTCCTTTCTGTGTGGACGAGATACTTCTGCTTCTATTCTTTCAAAGGGTATAGGGAGTTTTGGTCCCGTTTCCATAGCCTTACAATGCCATTCTCAGTCCACAAAGTCAACTAATATAGTTTTAATCTGACACCATGGTTACAAATTTGACATAACTTCTATTTATGGATCTAACCCCATATTTTCATGTAATGGAAGAAAATACTTTTATTTCCATTTCATTGAGGTGCTACAGACATACAAACTAGTTAAAATGACTTGCACAAAAAATATGAAGGCAAAGCTGAATCCGTATACTGAGTCTTGGTGCCGTATCTTAACCATAAGACCAGTACAGGAATTGAATTTGAGTCAAACAAAATTGTTTTGAAACTTAAACAAAAAAGTTCTTTCTACAAAGTTTTAAAAAATTCTTTTTCCAAACACATTATTTGCTTTTTTTAAATTAAAAAACCCTTTGTAAGGACTCTCATATCAAATACTATTAACTATTCATAAAATGGTTTTATAACATATTCTTTCTTTTCTACAACCAAGCAAAACAACTCACTGTATGACAAAGGCTATTCAGCCATTTCACTTCTGATGCACTAAAGCTGTTGTCTGAGTTTTTGTTGCTTCTTCCATTTAAAAATCAAGTAAGTATTTACTTTAACATCAAAAACACTGCTATTTATGTCCTTCTTTTTTATTTGGCTAATCTCTTTAGACATCTGGCCTTTGAATCAGTGTATTGTCAATACATCTAGTGTTTATATCCACTGGACATGTTATGCTAGCTCATGTAATATTTACTGTTTTGCCAGCTACCTTCATAGAACTACATTCTCTCATGAGAGCAGAACTGAATGTAGCATCCTATTTATCTGGCCACTGAAATACTGCTGCTTATCTTGACTCTAATTCATGCAGCAGCTACCTTATCTGTTTATCTCTTTTTCTTATGTACTGCACAAAATTGTAGCTAGGTACAAAAGAAATCTTGTGCATGGGTTTATTTGGCTGTGGCTGAATACAGATTGAGGTTATACTTACAGCTTGTTTTTTTATTAAAGAAAAAAAACTGAAGTAGGACATCTTAGTACAGTAATTTAAAGGTTAAAATAAATTCTAAATTTATCTAAATAGGTAAACAGCTTTTTGGTTGGCATATCAATCTTGACATTATCAATTAGCATAACAGTTCTGGCAGATTCAGAGTACTGGAGTTTCATCCAATAAATTAACTTTTCATTTAGGAAAAGAAAATGTTTAATTGTATGGCTTATACCAAACCATAAATCAAACTCTTTTTTCCTCCTGACGCTACGGTTGCATGTAGTAAAGAGAGGAGCTTAAGCTACGGAAACTGATTTCATTTTTCCAGTGAGAGTGGTTCTTGTAAACCCATAAACTCCATTCCATAGCATACACATTTTTGGAAGTATTAAGTGTGGTTTGCCTTGAAATATTCACACTTCAGTGCGTTCATTTGCATTATTACATTTAGAAGCCTTGGGGCTTTATTACTTCCTTTTCTTGAAATGGCACGGTAATAAGGAAAAGTGGTTATGCTTATCACCACCTGTCAGTCAAACACCTTCTATATTAACAAAATATAATTTTTTCCACTCAGTGAATGGGCATGTGATGTCTCATACACATGTCAATATTAGTATTACTTTGCCTGGTAAAGAAATCATTTTATTTAACAGGATGTATGACTGAAAGTAAATGAGGAGAAATTCCCATTTACACTTTAATAAGCAGGGACAATGCAGCATGTCAAACCCATGCATTCACTATAAGGAGTAAAAGTCATACAATTTTGCACAAACAAACTATATTACATTTTAAGTGTTTTGCTTGAAAACAAAAAAACCCAAAACTCAGTGTGCAGTAAGAGCTACACACACATTTCCCACACTAATATTCACTACCATAGGTATTCTTCCAAAGGAAATCTCAATAAAGTAAAAATAAGCAGATCACCTGGTGGTTTGATAGTGAAAAGATAATCTATGTATCTATGACAGCCTATTTCATTAGCTTTTCATCCTGTCAAACAAAAAATATAACCTTTAACCTTGTATATGTAATGAATAAAACTTGAGCCTACACTGTCTAATCAAATGAGAGGTCCAATATATCCTACTGATACAGCATCTTCAGTGACCATGTGCCTTGTTTTTAAGTCTCAAATTATATGTAAAAGGGAAAAAAAGCCTTGAAAGGGGAAAGTCCAAATACCACAAAGGAAAAGGGTATGGGTATTTTTAGACTAATATTTAAATATAATTGTTCTAAGAGAACAAGTGATTTCAAATGCAAAGTTACCAGAATAAAGTGTTACATGCAAATAGAATAAAATGGAATAGAAGAAAAGGACGTGTTATAGTTCAAGCCTGTTTTTCAGAAATGGAAATATTTAAGTATGAGATAAATGCAAAAGGTATATGATATCCTGATTAGTCAATTGTCATAAATTACACTGGAGCTTTGTGTGAGTTTTGTGTGATAATACACAAACAAATTATTCTGAAATGAGTTAGATTTAGTATACACACAACTACCAAAGCTGTTTTAAACCAACAAAACAATGAAGGATAGGTGGCTCACTTTTAGTTTCAGTGTTTTTGTGGGCTTTCACCATGTATGCAATAGTGTTAGAATTCTAATTCATTTCAAATGACTTTTTGAGTGGTATTAATTATAAAATATTAAGGACGGAGACTTTTGTGAAAGCTAAGGGCAAATTTGTGGGAAGATAGAAGGTCAGCAAGGGGCAAAGAGATTTTATCAATCAACAGCTTAGCTGGAGATTGCGATATGGCATCAAATCTGCAGGAACATTTCTCCACTGTACAGTAAAATCTGACAGAAGGAAATAGCTCCTCATGGAAAAGATACTTTGTATGCCTGCCCCAGAGTCTGACGGAGGTTGATGGCACTTTGAGTTTCAATAATGTGAATAATAAACCACTAACTGTTTTTTCTTCTGCCTATTCAGGATTCATTTCCCTAACAAGGAATAAAAGGGATTGCTTAGAGATACTTGGCAATATGGAAAACAAAAACAAAACTGCCAAGGAAAATACTTCAGGTAAGATCCAGCTATGAAGATTTCTACTGATAATGCACACAGGGAAACAAGACGCAAAAAATGCATAAGAGTCATAGTGTACAAGTATGACATTTCATATTAATTGCCCACTGTCTGTTACAAAAAGTCATTAATCTATTTTTCCTTTTAAACTCATTGTGAAAAGAAATCTAAGAAGCTGCTAGCAGATGTTATTACAAGAAACAGTGWGGAAATTTTACAATTACACTCCTCTGATTCTGAGGGATCCCAAAACATTTACAGATTACAAATGTGCTTTCACATACATCTGAGGGATAAATGCAGCCTAGATCTTGCCTACAGGAATGACCATTCTGCTTAACTAGTTGTGTCTAGGTTTTTTTAGAGTGGTCAACACCTCCAGCTTTTTCAGTGGAAATCACTGGTAACTTTAGAATAAGAGAATTCAGTTCCCCAAAATGGGTAACAAAAGGTCCAGGCAAAATACCGCTGTGCACAGTGCATGGATTCTTGAAGAAATACAACTAATCAGGGACTTGATTTTTCATTTCCTTTCAAAGAAGAGCACTATCAGGAGTGCAGTGATGCTTAATAAACTATACAGGCTCTAATTCCATAATGAGTTCTTACTAACTCATAAGGAAAAATAATCAACTCAGCTATCACACTACTTCCTGCAGCAACTGAATACTTTAATAGGCTGCCATAAAAATTTGAAGTCAACCAAAACTAACTACCTAATGAAGCACTCATTCGGACTAACCTTTTTGCACTTCACCATACATACTGCTATTAATACTAGAAAGAAGCAAATTTTAGAGATTTTGAGAAGTTTAAGGGTCTTGAAAAGTCTATCACTATAAACAATGCTAAAACAATTTTTTTTTACATGCTAGGGAACAAGCTGGTACATGACTACTACTGATTTTTATTTAACTCATTTTTGTAGATTTTCTTTTATCTTTCCTGGTACGTATTACAATAACGTTATACAACTGAAAAACACATTTGTAAAGCATAGCTATAATATTATGAAAGGTCAAAAGTTCTACACAGTGTAAGTAGTCTCAATCYATTTGTTTAAGTCTGAGGCATACTGTCAAAATAGTTTAATTTCTGTTTTTATTTTTTTATTTATTTTTAGAAAAAAGGGAGAGGAAACTTAGATCTGTCCATCTGCTATAATGCAATCAAATACTACTCAACTTATTTTGGAAGTCTCACAAAAGCAGGCTTTCAGGAATGATTACATCTAGAGGTACTGAAGGTTTTGTCTTTCCAACAGGGATATAATGAGACTCTAAAATATCTAGGGCAGGATCTCTCACTTGCTGCATAGAATATGTGTGAGCAGGAAGCAGAAGAAAATCAGACTTAAAGGCAGAAGCACTAGGAAACCCTCATCCCTGACCAGCAGCAGAAGGGAAAGCAGCGGCTTCAGTGAGGGCCTTGGGATCATTTTTACCCTCCCCAGCCTCATTCCTAAAATCTGAGAGTGACACGCTCCTGCAGTTTGGCGCCTCACTCAACTGGTATGAGGAGCTTCTCTCTCTGGGCTGGTAGGAACTGTTGGAAAGATGCAAGGAAGCTGTCATTCCTGGACAACAGAAACCTAAAGCTGGGGATGGCGCGAGGCTATCAGCCGTCCGTTGGTAGGAAAGTGCATATACATTCTTGGATGACAGGAGCCAGGAAAGATGCTTTCCACAGCTCAGTTTCAGACCTCTCTCTATTCCAGCTGGTGAAAAGCAGAGCCTCCCAGATGCTTGCTCAGGCAGGGACGGGTGACTACACTTTCTCCCCAGTCTCTACTAACTTCCCAAGTTTGGTCAGAGGACAAAAAACACAAATAGTGATAGGGATCAGTTACTCCAGGACCCAAAATACAAAAATACTTGCTTATTGAATAATTATTAAACCAGTAGGAGGTGCTGCTATTATATTGAGAGATTACTAGCCAAGTCACTGCAAAACAAAGTGAAAAATTAGTCTGAGCTTTTTATTTCCAAAGGATCAACATTCATAAACTAAGGGAGATAATTAGTAAGAYCAAGGGGACTGTAGTGCTCATGATCTGTAAGTCAGAAGGTGCTAACAAGTTACATATTTGAATCCAGATCAGTCAGGAACACGGAAATAGCACAATGTAGAGATTCAGCATAAAATAATTCTAAAATAGAAAAGTGTAATTCAGACTTTTGTGACTTAAGATAAATACCTACTTATTAACCAAACTAACAATACAAGATAAAATCTGTCAAAAAAGATCAGCTAAAAAGCCTTAACAGTTAAAAAATTATTGTTAAAAACGCTGGTTAACTTTCTTTAACAGAATTGAACCATACCTTTGAAAGATCCCTGAAGTTGCCTGGAAGGGTCAGGTCTAACTCTTCAGATTCATAATTTGTTAAAACCCATGGAAATACAGGGTATTGGTTCAGATCATTGTATGTTCGTCCTATTAAGAAAAAAAATGTTTTAAGAAATAGGAAATAGTGTCCAATTCTCCAGCTACAAAACAACTTAGCAGTTACGCTTTTTGCATCACATGTTCCCAATTCTTGTTACTTGACAGAATCAGTTATAAATCTACAGACCAAAGTAATCCTTTAGCTGCACTTATCTTGAATCAGAAGTCAACATTCACAGAAATCAGCATAATATGAAGAGCAAAATAACTTTCAAAATCAATTAAAATATATATGCCTCTCTTGAATTTCCATTAAGCTACTTTCATAGCATGAATGTTGAAATTTAAAACTGTTAGACTATTTTTGTCTCTGTCAGCTGTATGCAGTATGATCAGTTGGCAAAGATCAAGTACTCATCCACAACAAGAGGCTAAATTTGAGGTCTGCAAATCTAGGTCTAATTTGAAGCATATTAATCCACTGCTCCCCAAGGCTCTTCTGCACTGAAGAACTGGTGAGACTTCACTGCAGTGGTGGAACTGAAGGTGGAAGAAGGCATGTTGGCTTTATCACGACTTCCTAACCATTGTGAAAATTGAAAAACACATTTTTTTCACTCCTGAAAAAGCAGAGCTGACTGCCCCAGGCCATTTTCTCCAAGCTTAATGAAAGAATCAGTACTACTATCCCAGCAGTTCAAATGTGTGAAAGCCAGCTTTAGATACAGTTCTGAAAGAACAACTTGCAACTAAAATTCATTGAAAATCATGAATTCATTGGCAGGGGAAAGTGTGTGCGGGAAGGCCCTTATTTCTGTGTCAACCAGTATTTAGCACTATCTAACATTTCTGTGATAAGACAAATGACGTTGCTCACTACAGAGCCATCTACCGTATGATTTACTGAGAACCACACAATATGCAACATGAAGCTTAAAAAAACAAAATCAGGTAATAAATATATGTATGTGTGTATTTATATAATATAATTAGCAGACTGAAATAACCCAGGTTAACAATTCCCAGTCCTGCAGCAGATTTACAGCCCTGTCTCACTAACTGCTTCCTTCCAGATTCTGGACAGATTCCTGGGGTACGAAACCTGGCACAGGAAAACACAGGCTTCCTTGTTCTGAGTAGCTTTTGCAATTCTCCACAAAAATCAGCTCTGCTTTAATGAAATATGAAACTTTCACTGCTCTACAAACACCTTATTTTTTCAAYAGAAGCTGATTTGATGAACAAGCAGCATGTTTCTATTTTGTACCTAGAGCCTCATTGAAAACAGAAAAAGCGGATATTGTTAACGGTTTTGTGTTCGCATTTTTACACTTTGAACACATAAATGTTCACAAGAATATAAAACAAGTAATTTAGGTGCAAGTACAACTTAGTTTAAAAAAGTAATACCAGCACTGTGTATGACATACAAATAAAGAAATACAGGTAGAAACAAAAATATTTCTCATACAATATCAACAATGAATGAATTCAAAATTATTCTTGGACTGCATGAGAATTTATCAAATAATTAATTCAAGAAGTAGACCAAAATTTATGTGTGAGAAGAAGGAAAAAGAAAGGTGGTATCTGGCAAAACATTAATAGTTTTGTCTATTTTTTTTGGCTCTGTAAATCTTGAAGTAAGATATTGCTGCCACATTTTCCATGTCTGTCAAATCAGAATAATATTTTCTCCCTCAGCAAGGCATTAATTATATACAATTTGTAAAGTTTCTCAAGATYGTCAAATTTAGGATTTTCTAAAATATGGCCTTTATACAAATATATGCAATATATACAATGAAYGTTTTTCTCACTATCACAATTTCTAATTAAGTTAATAGAAGAGTGTGCAAAAACATCTCCAAAAGAAAAAAAAGAAAAAAAAGGAATTTGGGACAGAGATAGAACTTTTCCTCTTGCTTTCTTCTGAACTCTCTGTATTCCTGTTCTAATACATTGCTGTTCTTTTATAAATGAAGACCTTTAAAATATTCCTCTCCTAAAAAGTGATCCAAGTACAAGAAAAAACAAGTCCACATAATATTTTGGAAGCAAGAAAATAATTTTAATTATGGTATACATTTATCTCTCCTATAGTTTACTGAAGCATTTACTTTATATACAAGTGGACATGTATACATATGTTAATGTAGACAGCAGACTAAAAAAAATCTGAGAATCAGGAAAAGAATGACTGAGGTGATGGCAGTCTGTTGCAAAGCATAAGGAAAAAATATGATTCTTCAGAATCAAGAAAACTTTTAGGGAAAGAGTTCACAGTAAAAAAGATCTTGAATTAARAATAGTTTGAAAAAACATCTGTAAAGGTGAAAACATCCTTTTGCAACATTTTCAAAAGGAAATTTTAGGTTGTCCAAAGTGACTTTTTATTTCAAATTGAAATTTTTAATATTGAGATTTTATTTAATTCTGATATTCATTTCATTAATTTCCTTTCAATATTTAATCACTGAGATTTAGACTTTTTGTTCCTATTTCATATTGGGAAAATAACAAATATGTGCCTAGCACAAGAAAAAAACAACCTCAAGCCTAGCTATACTACACAAGTTCTGATTTGCTATGTGGTTTTGATAGGTTATGTGCAGTATGGACACATGAACAACTTACTGTGTAGAATTAACTGCATGTGAGGACACTGCGGTACCTGTTGGGTGCACATTCTTACCCCACAATGAGAAATAATTTGAAGTCATTTATCTCTTAGCTTAGGATAAGCTACATAATATGGAGCCTTAGGGGTAATGTATTCGATAAATACAGTCACAGTCTTATGATAAAATAAACAAAGTATGTACTTCTCTCCTACTTCAAAATTTATAAACTACATTTTATTTATGAATAGATTAACTATTAAGATATCCATTAAGTTGTCTAGGAAAAAGTTAGTCATTTATTTTTCTTAATTCAATAATTTTCTTTTTAATATCCACAAATAAAAAATGAGTCAGGAATATAAGCCTTAGTGTAAAATGTGGAAGGAGACCAAACATGTACCTGATGTGACAGGACCACATATTTATGGTTATCTGAGCAGAGGACAGTCATCTAGGATTATTATGGGACTGCAAATCCCCAATGCTAAACATGCATAAATATTACTGTTTTAACTTTATAAGGAATATTCTCTTGATCAGTCCTGACTTTACAATGATTATTTTCAGAGTAAAAAGCCAAGAGATGAACGTACTTGGCCATCTCATTAATTGCCTGGTGCATCTAGCAAGAATCTTTGCTTCTTTCCTTAGCTAAATAAATATAAAACATAAACCTGTACTGCTATTGGTAGTCACTGTACCTTTTTAGAAGCTTCAGATTTTTCACCAACTAGGCTTACAGAGATTAATATTAAAGGCTGAATATTAAATATTGCAAGCCTATGACACTAATCTACTTGAACAACAAAACTGAGGCACAGTAAATGAGATCTCAGAAATACTGGATATGTTTCTTCATTAAAAAAAACTTTTTAATTAAACCATCCAATTTAATGTTTTTATATGGCACTTTAGTTTTGAAGGTAAAGTGAGCTAGAGACAGCTGACAAAGAAATTATAACTGCAATTCCTTGGTGAAAATGTTAATGACAGCAAAATATTGTTTAATTAGATGATTGCAGCATCTGGATTAACACTCTTTAAGAGCGATGTTCCTGTGCTTGTCTGCTTCTTCACACTTTACAGACATTTTGTCATCTCTAGGTCATTAGGAAAGAATTTTTAATGATTTTTCTAGAAGCAAGTAGTTCGAGTTACATCTAATTAGATGACAATAATAAGCCCAACACATGCAGTAGCTAAATATATACATAATTAACCAGTGAGGGCTTGTACATCACAGAGTAAAAAAGTGGAAAATGCTAAACAGGCAAAAAAAAAAAGGAGGGAGCAGAAGTTGGTCTGAATTTATTACCAGAAGATGTCATTTTTTCCCACAAACCTTTAAAAATAATCCCTTTCCACTACAAGAAATGACTTATAAAAATTATGGATATAATTATTCTCCACTTCTTTTAAAAGCTATGGCAGGTAGGATTTAAAAGAATTAAAATTCCAGTAAATACAAATGCAAACATATATTTAATATATTGCAGTTAAAAAAAACAGCAGAAATCAGTTAGGTACAGGGAAATAGATTTCAAAACTAGACTTCTAACCAAAAAAGCGGGCACTACAAACATATTACAAAATGACTGCTTGTCCCCTTGTCCCCACTCTTCCTGATTCCTTTACTGTGGTGCGGTAATTTTTAAGTACCTTTTTCAATAACCTTGCAACTGAGAATAATAAAAATTACTTTTTCTCCTATATCATCCAAAGTGTTTAGCTGACACACATGCTGTTCGCATGTAATCTGGCCTTTTCCTATGTGCCTGAAGAAGGGACAATTAATATAATCATAGTTCTTGCCAAGGCTTCAAAGCTAAAGGATCGCTGAGAAGGATGGAGGTAGGAGGAGGGGGAAGCCTGGCCAGGAAAGGCTTATGTCTGCAGAACCAGGACAAAAACCAGGGGCACAGAGAGTGTAACACTGAGACTGATTGATAAGTAGCAGAGTGCAGCGTTTACTTTTGGGAAAAAAATCCAAAGCTGTAAACATGATGAAATACACTCAAGTCAGAAAAGAGGGCAAGAAAGAGGTGAAGACCTTAGAAACAGAATAGGATGGCAAGAAAATAGTTGGCTAGAGGGCCAGAGAAACAGGTTGAAACAAGACTTTAGAGAGTTTTGAAAATAGAGAGAGCACTTTTGAATTGAAATTACAATGAGACATGAGGCCAGCACAAGTGATGGAAATCATATATCCTTGGATAAGCAGTGATTTAGAGAGAGAGAATTGTAATAGCTGAAGTAGACAGCGGTTAAGTTATGAGTAAGGATCACAGCAGAAACAGAGTTAAACAAAAATGAAGTTGGGCCATGTTTCAGAGGTGGCAACAGGCTGATGTAAAGATAAAAGAAAGGGTGACAGAAAGAAGAATTTGTCCAAGGGGACACGTCGGTATTTCAAACATTGATTAAGGATATTATAGAATAGCTAGGAGCCATGTTTGTCAAGACAGACATATTGGTCAACCAGGGAGAGTGTAAAGGACAGATTCTAATATTTGGTTCTACTGCACAGAGCCCAACCAGTCTGTATAATTAACAGTATTGCAAGCAGGCAGGGGACTTCTTGTGGGAAAGGACCCAGTTGCATATGTCACAAAAAAAGAAATGAGCTGGTGTCAGAAGCTTCACTTGTGAATGTGTCTCTCTCAAGGCTACTACTTGAATAATTTCAAAAAAGGATCACCTGAAAACATGAATGATTTCTCACTATTTTGTAAAGGGTGAGACACCAATTAAACATTATGGTAGAAAGAAAGGAAGCTACAAAGAATGGGCAAAAGGCATACTAAAACTCTTTTTTAGTAGAACTCTACTTTTTTTGGAAGAGAAGAAAAAACAACTGAGGGAGCTATGTATAACTTACCAGGAAATAATCTGGCAAACATCCCCATTTCTTAAGTGACTAAGCTACGGCTCAGATATGCTGAATAAGCCAGTCCGAGATAAATGATGACACAGATAAAAAATTGCTGGTGCACATATTTCTCAATGGGTAAAAATAATGGTATTAAACAAGATGATGTTGCTTAAACAGATGATTATAGTCTAAAACTAGACCATCACTGTTGACACAAACAATTACTGGCAAAGAGGTTGTACCTTTTAAAGACAAAATTCTTATAGGATCTCATTATAAAGGAGTATAATTAAAAGTGTATTTGGAAATTGCATTTCCAGAAGAAGAAAGAAAATAAAATACATGGCATGTCTTTACTTGGCAGTATATCTTTTTTACCGAAGGGTGTCATAAATATATTCAATACTTCAAGCTTTTGTATGAAATAGAACATATATTTTCTTTTGACTGCTGAAGGTCCTGTCTATAACAGATATAAGAATCTTCTTCTGTTTAACACAGATACATCTGGACAGTTATCAGTCCCAATGTTTTCAATGAAAGGGCAACATGAAGTAGGGGTACTCTGCTTCCAGCAGTGTAAGTGTATTTCTGGTAGAGATATTCAGGTGATATTTGGGTGACAATGCCTGTTCATTGTAAGGTAAAAATTTTGGAGAAATATCTTTGTTTCAACAGAAGATTTACAGAAATATAGGCACAGCTGTAAAAGCAGTTGTGCCATTCAGACTGCTTCACAGCTTTGGGTCCTGCGGATTCCAAGACCTCAGGCCCTGGCCAAATCATGCCATATGATGGTGGAGCCCGGAAACAGCTTGTGGCTTTCTACCACACATTTACGTTCTGAAGCTCTCCCCACTGTCATTGGGCCTGGAGCTCATATGCATGATGGGCAGACCACTGGCTTGCCATCAACTTTATGATGAGACTCCTTGCCATTTCCCCAAGTTCTTCCTTAGTTTTGGGAAGTCAGCATCCTAGCTGAAGTACATAATTTATTACAGCTAAAAATAAAGGCTGACTTTCCAAAAAATAATTTTTGGACTTTCCCTTCTGTGAAAAACTTAGAAATTTTAGGTTTTGTTCAAAACTAGAATAAAAAGTTCATTGACRTGGCTATAATTTCCTACTGGGTTTCAGGCAGTATTAATTCTCATATATTGTTTTCAGAGTTTTTGTTCTTTTGTTTCTTTCGTTCAGTTTTTGGTACAGTTGGCAGTGACTTCTGCTGTCAAGGATAAATTTTATTCTCTTTTTCAAACAAAACATCATGAGATTCTGTGAGACAGCATCAGTGAAGGCAGATGTTATAATAATGTTAGCAACTGAAATATATTTTTTATGTTAACAGTCTCATTACTAAACAAATTTCAAAAATAAAGAAGCAGAAATCAAACATACACAATACAGCACAGCAATCGTTTTCTTACAAGCTCTTTGCATTTAAGGCCATTCTAATTTCCTAACAAATTTGCACTATATAGAGTAGTCATAGCTGATTTTAGCAGGATCTGTTATTTCACTAATATTGCTGGAACATTATTAGACATGACAGCACTTTGGCTGACAGCGCTGCAATGATACAGTTTGCCATGGCACCCAAGAACCTCACCTTCTCTTAGGTACTCCTGCAAAATGTTTTCTGAGATAGTACAGTGAAACTTTCTTCCCAACCTTACATGATGGCTCTTGGAAGTCTTGGAAGGAAACCCTTCTTGGAAAATGAAAACGGAATAGAAAATACAGAAATTGGAAGGATCCTTTAGCCAAGTAATGCAGACAGGTTTGAAATAACAATCAGAATAACGGATATGCTTTGTGATAAGGAGAAGTTCCCCAAATGTTACTCAAAACCTTGCTCGCATCTTAGTAGAACAGTGTGCATGGGTATTGACTTTTATATAACAAATTTTGGGCACTTCCAAAACTTTTAAAAATYGGCATATTGCTCATCCTTCAGAAAACATGTATTTGTTAATCCATGTGGCTTCAAAACATCAAAAAGAAGAATGATATTACAAAATAAATCAGTCAATCAAAGATAGAGATAAAGAGTTAGGCTGAATTTCTTTTGGAGACTCAAATTTATCTCCCCCTCATTTAGTAAATGTGGCCTCTGAATGAACTTTTACCTAAATCTGAATGTGAATTTGAACTTGATTATGTATTGCTTGATAGAGAGCACAGGTAATGCTGTGAAAATGAAAAAATGAGTTTATACAATGAAAAACAACAGTGAGATTACATGAAGAGAATGAGATTTACCAGTGAGACTGAGATGAAAAAATCTGCCAGAAATTAGGTGTGTTGAGTCACAGAGACACTGCTAAGGTACTGACCAAGCTGCTGCAAGCTTTTACAATAAAAACAGTACGAGCTCACAGACAAGAGGTGGTTTGCAGCCTTCTTAATATTTCAAAAAAAGAAAAGTAAGTCAGTAATCCTCCAAATTTTGCACATAGCAGGTGGTACCTGGAATGCAAATGGAAGGCTATCCTGTTATAAGGAAGGTGACTAACACCAGATGACATTAAGAGAAACTTGCCTTATGTGACTACCCAAGTGTTTGGCTAGAAAGCCTGCCTAGCAGCACTAATATCTAACAACAGGTCAAAAAATATTTAATTTGAGACCTCTGAGATACTCTGAAGTGATCCCTTATGGATGAAGCTTGTTTACTGATGGATACTTTAGTGCAAGCACCACTGCAATTCTTAATTGACTTCAGACATAATGGTATCTTCCATGTTTGGATGCATTGGTGATGTACCTAAAAATAAATGAGCTGATTAAAAATGAACGGTAATTTATCAAAAATTGGCTCAGCTCTTGCCTACTCTCATTTAAAGAGTTCAGTGCTTACAGAAGCAAGGAATACACAAAAAGGAAATTACAAGGGAAGGACAGTCTCGTTGCTAATGTACTGCACAAGGACTCAGGGGACTTAGCCTAGCTTCCCAGCTCTCCAGGAAACTCTCCAACGCGGTGTTCAGGGAGCCTGCAAGGCTCTGCCTGCATTTCCCCAGAACCAGAACTGCAGAGCGATGTGCGAGAGACACAGAGCGGCTGCACTTAGGCCAGTGTCCAGAAGCAGGATGGTGGCTTTCTTGTGGCACTGCGCCAGAGGTAATAAACTCTCAGCAGGACTCATTCCTTAGGCAGGACTCTGCGTGACTGTGGCTATAATGCTCAGGAACCAAGCTGGTGTGCCTGCATGGGACTGCACCATAGGGGCTTTCCAGCACAGGTCTCTGGTAGCTTAAGGGACCCTGCTCCGTGCTCCACTGCACAAGGTAAACACGCTCTCAGATTTCCAACTGTTTAGCGGTAGCACTTCTGTATCACACAGGGATAATTTGATGACACATTTATTAAGGTCTGTGAGATCAGATACGTGGAAGATGACTACCATATAAGCACTGAGGCAAAAGCTGAAAGGTTCAAAGAAGGATTGGTTTGACAGCTACTGAATTTTGCCCCTGCTGTACTGGGAAGAGTGCCGTGATTGTGTCCACACTGGTCAGAGTAACAGAATATTTGGGTGCTACCTTTGGGTTTTGCGCATACATTTGTCTTATGTCTGGCTTGAGGATAACCTCGAGCATAAAAGTCAGGACAAGGTAAAGATGAGAGTTGTAACACTGGAGTACAAAGTGATGCCTGGTGGAATTTAATTTGGGCTTCAAAGTAAAGTTCACTGGTGTGAGATGTCTGAGAAAATCTCTTTCTGGGCAGGCTCATGAGCAGCATGTGTGCTAAAGGCAGGAGTCATAATACTAGACAACTCTGAGAAATCTTTGTCTATAGTATAGAAATTGCTGCTTTTTACCCTTAAAATTACTGCAGAGGTTAATACCTCTGCAGTAAAGGGAAAGGAGAAAACAAAAATGCCATTGTGAATGTTTAATTAACGGCAATTGCCAGAAAAACTCTTCTTTTGCCAATAAAGAATGGATTTGTGGCAGTTATTTCTCATTTTAAATACCTAATCTGATATTATATTTCAGTTCAAAGAACTAAACGAGAAAAGATGCTATAATCGAATCATACCACAATCCAGGTGACATCTGTACTAGGCAGAATACTGTTGTTATTCTGCTGTCTAGTTGCTGTTGCTGAGAACGATGAAGTAGTGAAATTACATTTTCCCATTATTATTTCCAGACACTCTCTGGCAATGGTTTGTTGACTCCAATAAAGTTTCAGACAAAGCTGTCAGCAGAGGAAATGGCAGAAGGAGAGCAAGGAACAACCTCCACAACAATACATGAATCTAAAGTCTCAGTGATAGGYTGTGCATTTTCTGATAAAATTTAATGTGCATGTTTCAGAATCTATCATAAAGCTACAGCTGAATTCTGGAGGGATAAATGTAGTCCATCAAGTCACGCTACTCAAGACTTTGACAAACATAAACATATTATGAAGGATTAAAGAATCAGAAGCCTTACCTGCTATGGTATTGAGGAACATCAAGTATTCAAAGTTAGATATCTCCCGTCTCTGCCAGCGCTGAGTCATGTTGGAGGATTTATAAAGCTGTCGGGGAGTGGCCAGAGAGATTCTCCTAGAAATACATTTAAAGAATGATTATTTTAAGAGCCTCATTAAATGTTAAGATGTAGGGCAATGTTATTAGTGTGATTAATTTCAGATTCTCTCAGAGGCTTTTTTATTTCATTTAATGAAGTCAAGAAGACACTATTATGCTTACTTGAGAAATGACTAAAATTAAAATCTGTATTTTATTTTACCAATACTACAGCACTGTAATAATTCAGAACAATATTTTTTGTGTTTTATTTTATTTTGAATCTGGTTAAAAGACTGGAAGCAAAAGAAACTGCAGACCTCTTGGTGCCTGGGCTGTCCAACAGAAATAAAAGAGGAATACCATTTCCCTGTTTCAAAAGGATATAGTGAGATAAGTTCATTAAGGTGACTGATAGATGGATTAAAGTACCATATATTTCCAGCMCATGGGTTGAAGACATTTACTCCACAATTTGCGCACCTCCTCCATGGTCAGCTACCATTGATCCCTTCCTATCTCCCGATAAGCTCCAAGATTTCTATTTATAGCCTGGTTTCCGAAAGAAACAAGGTTTATTCAGTTATCTGCTCACATGTCCATCTGCCTGTCTCTCCGTAATAACTTTTGAATTGCATTTCATTTGAATTTGGAAGAGGAGTAGAAGTTTCAAAGATAATTTCCACGCACTTTGTAAAAATCGTATGTTTGGGTAAGGGACAAAGAACCAAACACTGTGCCAAGGAAGATAAAAGCACAAAATTTCAGCTATTTTATATTCAGTTTGAAAACAGCACCATAACCAAATACCATGCACCAAATTCTAGATTACCTATCATATACACAGCCTCTTGTTGGTAAAATAACATGCATTTAAAATGCACTAAAGAAAAACATCTGCAAAAAAACAAGCAGAAATAGCTTCACTGCTCACAACTCTTTTCTAGAGCAAATAGCCCTTGCTTAAAAGAAAGGGGAAATCTTTGGAAGAAGTTCTCCTCTGGCACTTTTTTACAGAAACATAAGAAACATACAGAAACATAAAGTGATCCAACTAGTGAAAACGTTTATACCTGTTTAAAAAAAGGGGATCCCAAAAGCTTATCCTATTCATGGATTTAAAACATATATACATAATAGTATGTATGTATGTATGTATGTAGTGTGTTAAGAGTAACTAGTGACACCAGATATTTCAGCTTTCAGATGCCCACTAACATACTGTGTAATATTTCTAGACTGTGAATACTGAGTAATTTCTCAAAATTCATCTGTATACTTACCCAAAATTCATCTCTATACTTACCCAAAACAGCAAAGCATAAGTTTTTGCCAGTTTGCCTATCGTTATTTTTCAGTGAACTCTAAGATGCCAACAGTGCATACACTTTACCAGTACACAAGAGACAATACTAATATTTTTTAAGTTGTTTCTATTATGCATCTTCTGAGCAATTTATCTAAAGAATTATTTATATACAATCATACTTTATACTGCACTTTATAGATTAGCAACTAGTTTTACAGCGGAATGCTCAAAGATATGTTGTTCCCAGTAAACTATGACTAAAGCTACATGCAAAATAATAAATGCAGAAATTAGTACCATTAACAAAGATAGTTACATTTACAAAGCATTTCTGTCATAGCCTTTTTGCTCCTCCAGTGATGAAACATTTATGCATCAGTACAACTTAGTAACTGCTTTTAGACTTTGCCCACAATCTCCCAGGGAGTCTTAAAACTGCATAAATTGTCAAGTGCTGGACTTTACATTTGAATTCCTGATTTGAGTGAACTTTAGAGAAAATCAAAATATTTTTAAGAGCTCCTTATTTTCTCTATATCTAAGGTGGTTGAAAGATTTTCAGTTATTTCAGCAGAGACTGGAAAAAATTATGCACAATAAATTGGTTCCACACCTGCTTGTTTCAGTTAACAGAGGAAGACCCACTGTTTTGTGTTTTGCTAAATCCACCCGCCTTTGATCAAACCATGCCTCTCTTTCCATATGGCATCACAAATACGAAGATGCACAAAATGAAAGCGCTTTCTTCACTTCTGGAGAACTGTGAAATACCAACTCCATATGGAAACAGCAGAAAACCCTCTGATGTACAAGGGGATAATCCAATTTCTCAAGTTTTATATGCTTTAAGTATGTTTACTAAACACTTCATGACATTTAGTTGAGGGTAGGGATGTTATATATCCTCTGTGTGGAATATGGCCCACCTCCTTTCACAATCACTTAGCCACAATCCAATCTCATACAAAGAAACTCTAAGTACCTCATAAAAATGTTAGCATCCGCTGGATGTTTTGTGTTGTGCAGCCCCTGTTCACGTTCAGAAAAAAGGGTTTGGAAGTCGCTGGCTTTGGATAGTCTCTCGCATGAGACTAGCCAATATTCGCTTTTAATCAAAGCTCTAAAAGGGGTTTTATGCTTTGATGACATCAACTCTTCATTTTCTCAGCCCTCTGGCTTCCTCAAAACCAGCCTATAGAACCAGCTAGACGGAGGCATGGAAATGCATTACCCAACTGCTAACGTGGAATAAGCCGCAGCGCCGAGCCAGCACTGATTTCAGTCACCACACCAGCTCAAATACAGGYTTCCCTTCAGCAAGCAGCCTCACCGTTTGTATTTCTCCCCTTCAATAACTGGAGCCATCGTTTTATCTAACGCATTAATGGCCCACAGAATTTCAGCACAAGGTACTGGCACATGTATCATAGTGAAGAACGACACTGTAATTGTAACTTTTACCAATATTTTGATCTCTGTACGCTTACAAAACAATTAGGCAGCTCACGGTTGGTATTAAAAGAGTTAAAACAGTTTCCAGGCCGTGGCATTAACTTCAATAAAAACGTATCAGTAAATCACACCTGAGTTGTTAAAACCCTAAAAACATGGTCTTCTGATAGTGTTGTAAAAATGGGGATATTACTCCACCTACACAGAATCATATGAAACTCCAGAAATAAATTAAATAAAAGGCACAATACTATCTTCTCACTTGTATCATATGACAGGGTCATAAGGACACTACAATCAATGCAACATGTTTCAGGAACAACAGAACTGAGTATATCAGAGTTAGATGAATTTGATTATTAAACCAGACCAAACACTTTGACATGTGACTAATTTTAAGCACCCAGCTATTTCATGAATCTAAGCAGTTACTATAATAATATGTAATATGAAGCATATGCTTGAATACTTTGTTGAATCAAAGCCTTAAATAGGCAAAGGGTGGGAATGGTAGCAAACAGGCAGACTGGGGACTTGCTCGAACCAGCAGGTCAGTAGCAGTCTTAGGAAGAGATACCAGTTCTCCTGGCTCTGATCCTCTGTGCTATTAGGAGATCATAAATATTAATTTTTGCTTGTGTTTTCTTCCATCTTTGTTAAACACAGGATTTCTCCATGAAAACAGAAATGCACTTAAAGTTCATTTACCTCATTAAAATCCATTTACTCCTTCAGAATGTTTCTATCTTGAATTGCAATTCTTTATGATAATGTAATTAACTTTTGATTAAATTTTTATCAGAGTGACATCAGAGAAAAAAATTACTTACTAAAATAAAACTAATTAAGTAATTAAGCAAAACAATCAGAAAGGTCTGCTTTTGTTAAAATATTCTTTAAGTACAGTTTAGTCTGAAAAACTGGTTATTTAAAAACAGTAGCATTTTACTCAATATAACAGCTCAGCATAGTATCTCCTTACATTAGTGATACAAATGAACATAATTTTAAAATTCCTGATAGCATTTCAGAGCCAACATATTAATGGGAAGGGAAACTATATTCTAACAGCAACAAAATATTAACTACAGAGCAGTTACTGAGCCAGCTTTTCCATCAGTTACTCCTCTGCAATCCTACTGAAGACAATAAAGAGTACGTAGACAGAAATAAAGGCAGAACTATGATTACAGGATCTTTACTGTGCATAAATCATAAAGTGATTAGGCACAAACGAGAAAGAAAAACAACTTCACTACCATACGCCAGATTTAATCTGAAGGTTAACAAGCAAGTAGATATACATATAAAGATAAAAAACTGAATGCATTTGATTCTACAAACCTGGGGTGCAAAGAAACTGAAATTCCAAAAATTTTTTTTTGATTCAAACTGAGCTTTTATGAAAAAGGTATAGAAATAACTGCCTATAATAATGAAGCTGTACATTTTTTAAATAATTATTTATCAACAGACTTTTTTGATAATTATTCACTGAATAATGCACAAAGGATATGAATTTCAAAAGTAAAAAAGGTCACACAATCTGACTGAGAGATTTGCATTTTGCTTTTTCCAGAACATGTGGCCATTTTTATTTCAGAAAAAAATACTATTACTTTCCATTTAGCTTTAATTTGAGTATTTGGAAGAGCAGTGCAAATGTTAACAAGATGCACCTTCCAAAGAGATGCCTCAACTTCCCCTTGATCTTAGTGAAAACTTGAGGAACTTGGCAGTTTGCCTGAGGATTTCAGCACATTCAGGAGATCAAGCCTTAGGCATCATGAGACTCTTGAGTTCATGACAGGGAAGCATGTTCACCTGGGAAAGAAATCGTTCGCCAGTCCTATAAATGCTTTGACATTTCTGAATATTCCCACATTCTGCACTGGGATAAAACAAAGACAATTTGAAGTTTTACTTTGTAGAAAACCACTTAAAGAAAGACACATCCCAGGCAACACACTGATGATTAGATCATTGGCCTTTGGTCACGTCCAGCCAAACAGACATCTGAACCCAAGGCATCATATTCTGAGAACTTCCCACTGTCTGTTCTCTCTCTTATTGTTACTATTTTTCTTTGATTTTGATGAGGAATTCATCCTGAACCTGAGAAAACTTTCTTCATGGTTTGGTGATGCACTCTCAAAAACTATTTTAGTTTTGAATAGACATTTCTGAACAAAACATTTGGAGGCAGAAAATTTTCCCTCAGCTCTGTGAAGTACACATGAAGGTTATGTTAGCCTTCACTGAAATATAAATGCCTTTATAGCAATGGATCTGAAAATTCCCAGTCATATTTCTGACCATAAGTGGATTTGATATTAATGTTCATGAGATATCAAATAAAAACTGTATTTCTCCATAGAATATGAAAATCTCTAAATGTGAACCTCAGTTGGTGTTTTTCAAAATGTATTTCCACCTTAATTTTGGAAACAGAGGAATAAGCACCATATTAATCAGCGGATGAATCATCATACTAATAAAGAATGGAAGGAATTTGGAAAGTGCAAAATAACCACTATGCTGATGCACAATGAAATAAAATCCACATACATTCATACAAAAGGCAAATGAGAAAATTTACAAACAAAAATAATTTTAATTTAGCAAACACAAATTCCAGTCAAGTTTACTCCCATATCCTGCATGAAATTAATCACAGCAATGACCATTTGTCCATGACTAAAACCCAGAAATTGAAGAGATAAGCTATACATTTTATTCTGGTCCTTCACTGGAAGGTACTTATTTCCTACAAAGATTTTAAAAATTCTTACTTAAAATATTTTTATTTCTATTACATAATAACAGACTATATATTAAGTGGAGAGTATTGTTTTTCCAACTACCCTAAAAATAGAAAATCTAGAAATTTATGACAGGAACAATATTTTACCATTGACATATTTTAAAATACCTTAAATATAATTTACAGTTATATAATATAATAAGTACCGAATATACAATATCTTAATTAAATTACCTGGCTTGTGGCAAACCATAGCTGGTTCCTACTCCAACACGTGGTAAGCTGTACACAACTTTTTTCACAGTTGCTTGGTCAGGAAAATTAAACATAACCGAAGCTATAAGAAGAAGAGAAATCATGGAATAGTAAGCCATCTGCAGAACTCTGTTTATCCACAAGAATCTATTTTTAAAATGCTTTTTAGATTTTATTTGGAAGAGAATTCAGTTACACTTTTATCCTCCTGGAGATCCAAGTCAGAACAGATACTCCTGCCATGCTTCATAACTATGAAACATTAGCTGGTTAATGTTTGGCACTAACACTCCAGTTTTGCAGAAGATCGCAGTGAGGTATACCTCAGAAGAAGTATGATTTACCATTAACTATAATCTCTTATCAGGCCAGGAAGCTGTTCAGTAGATTGAATATTTGGTCTGATAACTGGTAGATTAAAACACACAAGCACAGACATTGATTAATTCTCTCTCTCTTTCCAGTTGAAATAAAACCTTACACCAGAACTGCTCAGGGCAAAAGTCTGCTGACGCACCTCACCAAGCACTCGATTCTGATTCAAAGTAGCATGTTTTCATACAGAAAACTGTCTGGATCCATGCATACTATTTATTGAATTGGTCCTTTTTAGTTTAACTCAATTTAGAATTGCAAAAGGAAAATTCCTTCCCAGGAAACTGACAAAGCACTGTCATTTGGGTTTATTTTTCCTTTATTCAGTGGCATCTGGTAGAAAACCTTGTTAAATACTAGCTGTGCTAGACTTCAGTGATGAAGTCATTACATGTTCAAATTCTACTACATTTATCTGGGAGACCTCATTTGTAGGAAGAAGGCTTAATTCATTCTACTGATCACTAAATGTGCTCCAAGAGCTGGGAAGGTAAGAGTTCCAGTGGGCAACAAATATTTACATAAAGAAAGATATACCTGTGTGAATGGGCATTTCTTGCTAATAATAAATTTAGCTGTTCATAAGGCAAAAGAGCTACCTAGAGATTTTGGTGTTATACAGTATAAAAATTTCATTCTTTATTAATTAAGCAGTTAAAAATTTAACAGGTATTTAATCATTCACTCCTGTGTTTATTGTTTTGAAAAGGTTTGAAAAAGCAGATATTTCACTTAAATATTTGCAGAAAATGTGAAGAGAGGGGTAAAATCACAAAAAAGCAAATTTCCTATCAAAAATTTGAAGAATTTACCAATTACAATGTTTTGTCTTTATAAAACAATCTCATTACTGCAGGGAAAGTAAATCCCATATTAATGGCTTGCCAGCAAATATTTTAATATAAAATGCAATGAATACATGCAAAAGTAAGCATTATTGCAGAGAAACATAAACATTTTGCAAAGGAAGCCCAGAGTTTAAAATCAAAGATTGATAAATACCATGAAAAATAACTACTAGCATGCTTTTATGCAAACAAAATAAACAAAGACTTACTTCTGTTTGCCATAAACACTTCCAAAGCCGTGTTCTGGAGAAGATAACGTCTTGAAAAAACAGCCCGAATCTCACTGAACATCCATTTTCCATGAAGACCTTCCGTGTAGGCAAGGACCTTTAAAGATAAAATAAAGGTGACAGGTACTGGAAGAAATTTTTTATCAAAATACTGCATGAAAACATAGTAGGTTTTATCTGTCAATGAACTACAGGTAAGTTTACTTTATCTTACCTCTTAAACACTTAAAAAGTAAGAGCTAAAATAGGAACTGAAGCTTTTAAATATACAACATATAACCATTGGAGAAGAATCACTAAACAGTACTTTATACTACTTATATCTGCTTCTCATGAGTCAAATCAACTTACTTTCCTCAAAAAAACAAACAAACTCAAACTCTATAATCAAGCACAGAATAATGGACGGAGTTGCAATTATGCTTAGCTGTATTTCATTCCAACTGTGTGCGTGAGACAAAGTTGTCAGTTTTAGATAACAGATTTAATTCTGCGGGTATGCTGTGCAAGGTACAACCAAAATAATATAAGTTGCTATTCACACCCATAATTCAGCTTACAGGGTCACAAATTAGAACTCTCTACATTCCATTAACAAGTATAGAAAAATAGATAAAACAACATGTTGTCACAGTAATTTTTCTAATGGTAGGAATATTTAATATCTGAAATCATGAACAAAATATAATTTATTTTATTTTTGCATTTTTAAATTAACTGTGAAAATATTTTAAAATAAAATAGTTAAAAAACAGCATTGCTCTTCTAATTTGTCAGTTTCTCTGTTAAAGTCGCCACTCCAAGACTAGCTGATAGTATGTTAATTATAACTAAGTAATTTTTTCACTCCTCCTTCACTGTTCTGGATGTACAGAAAAACAGACAAGATAGAAAGGACACAATTTAATTAGGTACCAGCTTTATTAACCTATCTCATCCGTGAACATTCCAGCAATATCTCATGCAGTGTAGAATAATCCTTCCTCAATCATTTTCATCAGTTGGAGGGCTACCTTCAACCCTCCACCTCTGCCCAGCTGGTCCCTGCCTACCGCTGAGACCCTGATGCCCTTCCTCCTAGGAGGACTCAGTAGTTTGGGATGGACGTCCATCTCCTCACCACACCCAACTGCATTTTCCACCTTCTGTAGACTAGGCCTTTCCCCAGATTTCAGTTCATAAGAGAGTCACATCCCCAGTGTGACATCCCCATTCCAAATAAAGGAATGCAAGTAACACCTTCACTAAACAGAATCCCCAAAAGAAGGATTCAGGATGGAGAGATGCAATTTCTCTGTTCTCCATACTCCAGGTACATAGAAACCATGGGTTTACCACCTTGCAGTGATTTACTGACTCAGCTGAAGTCCTTCCTTTTATAATCATGACCTCTTCCAACTTCTAAACAGGGAGCTCTTAAAATAATCACCCTTTGCTGTGGCTGCCAATGTCCTTCCATGCTTGAGGTAATGGAGATCGTACTCCTTCAGTTTTTCACTGGTGTAGCTTCATGCTAGTAACACATCTTCATACATAAAAAAGCTGGTTTAAGTTTACACACACTGTGTTAATATAGCTCCATAGCTTTGTCTTAAACTTTTTTCTCCATTACATAATAAGTCTGTTTCAGAGATGATGATAACAAAACTCAGCATACTGAAGAGTCTTCAAATATGAGTTCTGTCTTTGATGGAAACTCGGGAGGAACACAGCGAACCACCTCTACCGTCTACATAGGAAGAATTTACAAAGAGTCAGAACAATATTGTGGCTGATAGTGTTGTTTCATTCACCTTGGCCGTCCACACTAAATAAACACAGAAGGGAAGGGACTTGATTTGTCTGGAGGTCCTCCATATACATGCGAGAGACTATATGCTCCCTCCATTCAATCACAGGCCAGCTGTAGAATTATCACATCACATGGTAAATTCTTCCAATGGTAAATTACTCTTCATATTAAAAATCTGCACCTCATTTTCACTTTGAATTCTGCTGACTTCATCTTCCAGCCACTGGATCTTGTGACACCTTTGTCTAGTAGATTAAAGAGTCCTCTAGTATCAGGTCTCTTTTCCTTGTGTAGGTAATTAGGGACTGTGATCAAGTTACTGCTTAACTTTCTCATTGATAAGCTAAATAAACCAAGTTTTCCTTTGGTCTCTCATTGAGATCTGATGCCAGGATACACTTGATATCATGTACATGGAAATCCAGATGATTAAGAACAATGAGTCTGGAAGACTCCAGCATCATCCTTCTTTGAATGTACTCCACTACTATCTGATATGCAGTGTTTGTAAATATGCAGCTTCTTAAGATACAGAGAGGAAAYAGAGAGGAAAATTCTCAAGCTTAAAAAGCTACAAGATTACATCAGTCTCCTGGAGATTAGTTAATATAACTAGAACACTCTTTTATTTGGTGTTTGAAATGTAAAATGTACATAACCGCAATCAGCTCTACAGCAGCCAGCAGATTTGTGAAAGAATTAGTTCCTTGACAAAACACCATACTTCAGGAATTCACTCTTTGTTTCAAAAATGCTTCAAGTTGTCCTGCTTTTTTCAAATGAAAGACATTTAATACTGATAAGATCCTAAGTATTAACATTTTAGAGTATTCACAGTAATTCATTTACAATGTCTTGATATTTACCAGAACTTAGTTATTATAGATGAATATTATCAGCACATTTTATACTGACCATACATTAAGATTGCATTATTCTCCCTCTTCTTCCACCCAAGTATAAAGAAATGAAAAATTCAGAGAGGCACATTCATCCCACTACAAAATGAATGACTTAAGATACCACTCTATATGAGCTTAAAACAGTAAAAAGGTCAGAAAATCAGAGAACTGGAAGGAGGCTATAATTCAATTACTGTCCCCAATTACACTCTTCTTAACTGTCTATTAGTCCTACAAATATCAGATTATCATGTCAATATCAAATCATCTCAATTATTTCAGTATTTCTGTTGTATTGTTCTCCTGTCCAAAACACACTATTATCCATTTTTGTCAATTTGCATAACATTCATCTTGCACTATTTTCAAATGATGTGTTAAACCTTCCATTATTGGGTATCTATAAAACTACAGAAAGTAGAAAATATTGACAGTTCCTGCAGGATTCTTTCTTGCTGTTATTATAAGAGCCAATATAAAGCAACTTCCTCATTCTCAGTTTGAATCCTTTAAAGAGACTTTTTTTTCTTTTAGGATTATTTAAAATGTATTTTTTGCATTTTGCTTTCTCATATCATATGAATGAGGGCCTGGCTGTTTTACATTTCTTACAGGTGGCACATAGTGTGCATTTCATTATATAAAAAAATGGAAATACACACTTTGTCCACCAAAAAGTATTGAAATTATGTTATCTGGTTAGTCTTAAAGCCAAAAATTACATGTGCTCCATCCAATATTTTGCTGTTGCTTCTATTTAAAGTCAATGCTCTTTATTTTGATAGTCTTATGAGTTTGTCTCTTAAAAAACAGTCATGAAAGCTTTTTGTTCTAGACATATCTTGACAGCTGAGACTTCATGACTATGCATGGAAATCTAGATACAGCCCAAATAAGCTGTTTTTAATAAAGTAAAAATCAAACACCAACAAACCCTGTCTACATTTGAATTAAGTGCACTCTTTTTTTTAATATCAACTGCAATTATTTATTTTGAAGTTTATTTGTCCTTGTAAAACTCTTTTATTTACTCAGAATTATGAATACTTTTTAAAGGTAGTAATGGGTCCACTGGTCAGATGATAGATTAAGAAGGAAAAAGGGCTAGGATATATTGCAGTAAAATGAGATAGTCACCTGAATATGGGCATTAAAAATCCCTAAATCTCATGGTTTGGTAATATGGAATAACATCTRTTGGTGACACTTACTTAAATTAGATTAGTAAAGTAGTTTGAGATGTTCAGATGGAAAGTTCTACAGAAGAGAAAAAGAACTGTTACTGCCCTTCTTTCTTACTTGGACCAAATATGAAAGTTCCTTAATTTAATTTCATTTTTGTTGTAACCAAGATCTCTTCTTTTTTTCAGGTAGGTGTCATGACATACGCAATTATTAAGCTTACATTAGTAATTTTTCAATTATTAATTATGTTATGTATTGATTATGTATTGACTATGAATTGTTAACTAACAGCTGGAATTTTGGACTGTTACATAAATCATGAGACCAGAAGCACTGGTTTCCATTCTGTTAGTATCCCTGATAGATTAGCTCCATTGGAGGAACACTTCAGTATTGAGGCTTATTTTTACTCCTTTATGCCATTTTTTAATATCTCATAGCACCAGTCAGAGCACTTCAAAAGGATATTCTGACCCTTTTCTTTTGATTCTTGTTTTTTGAATTGAAATAATCACAAAATTGGAGAAGTGTTATAAGAAAAACAAGGAAAGGAGCCTGTACAAGTCCTATCTATTCTCAGTTACTAAACTTACAGTAGACAATGTTCACTCCTCTAATCTATTGCAAAGAATTGCTGCTTATTCCTCAGCATTTACTTTTTTTAAATTGCCCTTTTAGGTGATTCATTAACGCCTATACATCTGAATTTAATCTACCACTATCAGTGGGAATTGATTGTTTGTCTTTTTGAACCGGATTTCTGGTTAGAGTATTTTAATTGTAACCTGATTCCTGAACAAAAGTATCAACTGATACTTGTAACATTGGCCAACCTTTGTTTATATCTAATACTAAATGCCTATAATCACTAGCATGTAAAGTAACTTTGTTTTTTGTTTCATTTTCAATGCACTTATTCCCTGAATTCCTTTATTATTCTTGACCTTTTGCACTAATAAGGTCAAACAACACAAGTTACAAGGGACATGGTTGCCTTGTACTTATGTATAATAGTATTGGCTCCTTTTTTGCTGCATTTCCCAAACATATTCCTAAGTGTTCCTATAGACTGTTTTCTTCAGCTTCTGAAAATGATCCTCAGAATCATGCTTTCCAACATTCTGAATAAAAATGGAGATTTTCTGAGACTGAATGAATTTTCTTCCTTTATCAATGACCCAAATGGGTTCCTAGAATGCTCTAATTTTGGTACTGAAGATGCGTTTTTCTTTTGTGAAGACAGTTTTGTTTATTGCTCAAATCTAATTACTATTGACCTTAACCTGGACACAGATATTTTAGTTAGAACACTAAAAAAAGAGCTCTGGCATGTCCTTAGCTTAGACATCAAAATCACATCTGTCTGGTAGAAGGCTCATGGAGTACACTCTGTAACCTGGCAACTCTGAGTATTGTCTTTGCCATGTAGTACTTATTTCACTTTCTTTTTTTCTTCTGGAGATGCAAAAAACTTTTATGAATTTATCCTTTTTCATCCTTGCAAGTTTACCACTCTTACTTCTTCAACTTTAATCTTTTAAATTTCAACAAATACTAACTTGACATTTGAACAGCTTTACTACAACTGAGTAATATCTAGTGGGTTTCTGTCGCATTCKGGTAGCCCAAACCAATGCATCCCTTCACTTTAATTTTATTTGATTCAAAGGTTTGGAGATCTATATTTCAAAACATGGTATATTCACCATCTGCCCCCCAGTGTATTCACTAACTCTACTAATTTTTTCAAGTCTCCCTATTTTCCATTTTTAACAGTGTTTTGAGTTAGGTCTTTAGGGTTGCAATTTTTGCCAAACTCAGCATTACCTCCTCAACACTGGCAATTTTGGAGTCTATATCTACAAAGAGTAAAACTACTTTCTTTATGCATTGACTCTGCACTGTACCTTGTTTGTCATTTTGTTTTTAACTAGGCTTGCTGAACTGATTTTCCATCCAATACAAAATAGGCCCTTGTCATCCCCATATATAGTGCTTCTTCAGTTTGAACAGGGTTTTGGTCTATATTTCATTCTTCATCTGTCATCACTCACTTGTGGAAGAGAGACTACCTGCAATACCATTTATTATTATTTATTATGTGTACCAATCTTAAACAAAAGACAGGAAGAAGAAACCATTTCAGTTACACCATGGTCCCCACACTGATGTCATCAAAAAGAACAAAAGCAAGAATGTCCTGTTTTGCCCTTTAAAAAAGGACTGAGAGAGCAGGAAAAGGAAATAGGGAATGAAGGATAAATTAGTGAGGTTATCTGGAGGAAGGAAGAAAGGAATTAATCTAATTTCTTTGTCTCAATTTTCCAGGATGAATAGAAAACAAATTATTGCAAAAAGTTCAGGAGAAAAAAAGAGGTGATGATCATTCACAATTCCCCTATCCCTGCAATTCTTTACAAAAGGGTAAGGGCAACCCCACTTTTCCCTTCTCTTGGTTTTTGGGCAAATGAGAACTTGTGTCTTATCTTATGTCACCACTGAGTTTGCAGAGAAAGCGTATGAGTCCACTGCCTTAAGTGTACATTCCAAAACTATAGCAGGTGGCCTCTTACTGTAAGTTAGCAAGAACACATATATTCAGTCTCCGATAGTGTCTGTCTCCCAGTCTTTTCTCAGTGCCTTCCCTATTCCCATCCCTTGGTGTTGTAGGCTTCCAGGTCATAAGCTTGCACAGTTTCTCATGACAGGCTTTTCTGTGAATGCAGTTGCCAAGGAGAGAAGAGAAGCCCACTGAAACTCCTTCCTTAGATTATCCAGTCTACCCTAGTCAAACGAATATTTAAATTTCCCTAAGGTTGAGAAGGTAGTTTTTCAAGGGAAATTTTGTTGTAAACTGAAATAAAAATGTTTTTGTTAGCCTGACACTTCTCTCCCCTCTCCCCCGAAAAAAAAAAAAAAAAAAAAAAAACCTAATCCTCATAGGCACCCAAGAGACTTCTGCTTGGAATTTTTTCCTGTCTTCTGGTGGAAACTGCATCTTCTGCTTTCTGTATAAAGTGAGCTAACAGGCATATAGTATATAATGAAAAGCTAAAAGCCAAATTTGTGGTCACCTCATCTCTTTGTATGGGGATAGGCAGGAAAGGAAAAAAAGGATGCCAAGGAAAGGAAGGCAAAAACATAGTAACATTGTGGAAAAAACTACTCTCCTTAAGAGTTACATGGAAGTAACAAACAATACCATTCTTCAGTCACAAAACAGTATTTAATTTCATTTTAACCATTTCATAACAGCCTGCTAACTATGAAATTCAAGGAACTTATCTGGTATGTTCCCCAGATCAGTTCTTACTGGATGCCTCCAGTTTTGAAACCTCAGCACTTAAAAACTAGATACTTGCCAATAAAAAACAGAGTACTTCTGAAAAACAAATCACGGTGAATAGCTATTTCATCAGGGAGCCACCCAGAGCCAGCTACAAAAATATGCTATGCACCTGACTCAGTTACACATTAGGTTTTCATAAAATAGTTTAGCACCATTCTGTGTGCTTTTGGAAGTTCCAGCCAAAGGAAAACTGCTACTGAAAATCATTTTCTTCACCGTTAGGGATTTGGATTTCCCTCCTTCATGTGTTTACTAACATCACCAATTGCTTCAAGGAAAATGTGAAATTCTGACTGCGGATCTTCAAAGGTTAAAAGAATGACTCTCATGCACATAATGCAAATCTTATCCAGACTCGCATAACAACATGGAGCTGTCTGCATATACGTGGCAGTCTGTGTGATTGCTTAATGTATTCTAAATACAGATTGAAATGACAGACACTAATGGCATGGAACCAGACTATTAGGGTTTATGAAATACCATATTGAATAAACACTATAAAATCTCAAAATGTTTTACAAAGTACTGAATATGATCAAACTTCTAGATTTATCAGGAAAAATATACATATACTGTAACAAGAGGGATGTCATGTCAAGATATGTAGATGTATAAGGAAAAAAATATGTTTGTTAAGAAATTTGCAAAACAGATAAGTTCAAATGATGAAATAGCTTGTGTTGTGCTTTCCTGAAAAGGGAAATAGAGAATGTAAATAGATGGGAAGGACAATTCAAATGAAATGAATAAAGGTTTTCTTTAATATACTAATGTTTCCCTGATTTCTTACTATTTTCTGTTTTCATATACATTTGATCCACTTTGAGATCATCCTCTGTCTTCCTCAATTCCTATAGTCATATAAGAGTAAACACGTCTAAAATCTCACCAAAGTACCTTATCATTTTTTCTCTGCATACTTCAGTCTAAGAACACTTTCTCAATTTCTCTCTATATTAACCTCTMACTCTCCCCTACTTACAACATGTTTCTGTATAAAATGTTACTGTATTTGCAAGCTTTAAAAGCTTTTCTCCAAAAGGCTCTTGTCATATACCATGTTCTGCAGGATGAGCTGAGTAGTATGTGCCATTATAATTTCGCAGTCCACATTAGTTTTTAAAATCTTTCTTAGAACTTTATTTTTTTTAAATAAATATTGGCACTCCTGCTTCATTTTTCTTCTCCTCTTTGGGGATCTAAAAAATGCAGATATTATTTTTGTGGTTTTGGGCTCTACTTCCTTGCCAAATTTTCTCAGCTTATACTTCTACTTCCAATGTTTTTTTAAGCTTTCAAGAGGCCCTTTTTCTTGAAACATGAGGTTCTGTTCTCCCCAGCCTTTTATAAATTTGATTCTATGGTCAGCATACTGCTTTTATATCCATTAAAACAATGCCCACTCAGCTGGCAGTAACTGACAGTCTTATTCCCACATTCGTTTTCAGTCATCTGAAAAATTATGTGAAGTTGGCCCATTTTCAGGCCATTTTCCTCTCTTTATTGGTCAGGTTGTTTTGCATGTTATGATTTTGTGTTCTAGGAAAGTAATGGAAAGGATTCGGGGATTTCTTGAGAAGGAGCAGCAGAAAGGCTTATTGGAATAAAAAAATAACTCTTAGATAGGGAAACACAGTTGCTAAATGATAACACCCTGGTCAAAATAATCCAAAGAGAGTATCTTAAGTATTCTAAATGCATTATTTCTAAATGCATTTGTGAAATAACAATGCATAATTTTATATACACAGATAAATGTTATTGACATAGGAAAATATTACCTTTGCAAACAGTGAATTCTGAAATAATTATTTTTATAGCTTATTTTATGCGTGATACACATCTGTGTGCATTTGCACTGTTTTCCTTCTCTGCAATTTAGGCAACTCCTGGAATGCTTGTTATGGATTTAAATTCTTGGAAAAATTATCATCATGAAGATGCAGCAGATACAGACATCACCACCTTAAGAAAGGGAAACATGGCCTTTTGAGGCTCTATTTTCAAATTAAATTCCAACAATTACTGTTTTAAGCAGATGTTTCAGCTGACTGAAGTATTCTGAAAGCACGAATAAAGATGATTGTGCTGGCTGGGGCAACAGCATATGTGTATAAGCAGAAGACAAATACATTCATCTAGTGGCATAGAAAGCCATACTGGGACACAGTCCAACTCAAAACAAAGAGGTTGAGGAAAAAACTGTTGGGGCAAAATACATAGCAGAGAAGCTCAGTTAGTACTAGTTTATAGTAGGTTTGAAGTAGATCGTGCCTGTTAACTCACAGGGTTTAAGATGATCTTGTGTTGATGTTGGCAAGAACAGGAAGTTGTTGCTTCTTAATAGGTCTGCTGTTTGAGCTCTGACCATACATCTAGTGCTTAAAGATTAATCCAAACAGGCTAGTGGTGGTCTCAGTATTTACACTCAAACTGATCTGAGCAATTCTGCTCCAGTACTACATTCAGTGAAACACAATCGAGTTTTTTCAAGTAGAACTACACAAATTACATTTTCAGTTGAGTGGACAAGCCAAAAAATAAGACGCAAAATTGATATGATTGAACAAAAACAGAAAACTTTTTTTTCAGCATTAAAAATGGAAAGTTTGTTTTACAAATGAATCACTCTGGACCTTTTTAGGAAAACTAAAGCAATGGAAAGAAAGGACGTGGGAGAAGGCAGTGTTGATTAATGCTTGTAACTTGAAACTAAAGCTGGACATTTATTTATTAAATAGTTACTTGCCAGAAAAATGCAACTTTATTTAACTTACAAATATTAGTGGATTTGGACAGAACTTGTCAGAGTTTAAGCTGAAAACAGTTGTGGGGCTGGATTCAAAAATCAGCATGAACACAAAGGAAGTTCTTTGCTACTTAAAGCAGGAAGCTTTAAGGGACAGGTGCTCAGATTCAGTTCCCTTCTCTATTAAAAGGATGTGAACCCAAATCACACCCTTCCCGACCAGCGTTGTCTGCTCCAGCTCACCTCTTTGCCATAAATGAGCAGTTCACAGTTGGAGAAGTGCACCCCACTAGTCCAGGATGAGCACTGCAAGAGTGAGCTGTATGTTTCTCCAAGGAAAGGCAGCAGCAAGCGGTTACCAGCAAGTTCCTACACATGTACGATCAATTAGGCAATAGCTGATTTTCCCAATGGCATCTGCCATTTCCCTATTTTGCTATCTTGAACTTGGCCTATGCCAGGACCTGCTTAGAAACAACGGGGGAAGGATGGTAGAAAACACTTTTCTGGGCAGGCAGAGGAGGCGCTGAGACAGTATAGACCATGCTGACCACTCCCGTATTGGGAAGGGATAGAAGAACCTTACGTTCTTCTTCTGCCTTCTAAAATTGTGTCCTATAGTGCTAACTCCACCCTCATGTTTAATAGCTTTTCCCTTGCAGAGAGCCAACATTGAGCCAACAGTGAGCCAACGACGTTTTAGGACTCAGTGAAAACATAAAAAAAAATAGCTTGAGGAATAAAGAACCTATGGTATCCACAAATATGCGATGTGTTCTTTCCCAAGAATAAAGACATCATAAAATCCTCGGGGTCTTTTTTTTGCAGAACTTGCATACCGATACATTTATTCCAAAGTCCACTGCAATGAGGAATGTCTAAAGCCTCAAATGTACCATGATGCAAATCCTTAACATTATAATAACTGAAGGCAGCTGTAATTGGACTTAAGAAAAGCATATAACTTTTTGTGAAACCTTACCCGTTTCCTATCAAATGACAGGTAGAAAGATAGGTTGTCCCTTTTTTTATAGATGTAATCTCAATGTCATACAAAAGACGTGTGCAAGAGCCTTGGATTTTAACAGTTTCACATTTGATTTATTCAGTGCATAACCCATAAGAGCTGAGATCTATAAAAGTAATTAGAAGGCAGCCTTTTTCTTCTGCTGCAGAACTTAATTTTTTTAAGCTTTTGTTTCTGATATCTTTTCTTATACAAGATTGATCATAAATCAGTTACACTTTGTCGTTTTTTTTAGCTTCATACACAAAACTTGTTTCATTAAACCCAACACTTGGGAATACAGCTGGGGTAATTTCTACTTCTGAAATTTTAGTTATTATTAAAATTTAATTTTTATGATAAAAAAATACTGATTTATAAAGGGACAGTTAATATAGGCCTAAAACAACCTCACCACCCCCAAACATTTTGTATTATGGTTTGTAATGGACTAGCATGATCCTCAAGAAATTCAAAATTCTACAGCAACCACGTGCTGAGCTGTGATACAGGCTCCAAACATAGCATATGTCCCTCTCCCACCAGTCACTAAATTTAGTGATGTAATATAGAGCAGCTTCGGAGCTGCTCTACCTTATGTCAACTACTAAATGCCCCAAAGAACAACTGTCTGTGAATCATGGTGAGTATATATCAAAATATCTTCACCTTCCTAATATATTGCCATACCAAGTGATTCTTTAATTTCCAATTTAAGATGAGGGTTTTTTGCACTGCTGAGCAAGGCAAGGAATTATAGCATTGAATAAAACTTGATCCATGGCTCTATAGCAACCAAAATTCTAATATGTTTTTTATTATTATATATGGAACATTATCTCATTTTACTAAGTCTGTGCTAGCAAAGAACAGCAATATTTTCTTCTCAGAATTTTAACTTGGAAAGTTCGCAAATTGCCTACTGTAACTAAATAATCATTAAATTATTTTGCATTTCATTATAGATATTTTGCTTAAATATTACAGAAAAGCACATATGTATTCTATACTTGCCTAAAGGCACGCTTTTTGTATCAGATACAATAAGCACTAAAAAATAAATCAGCACAGAACATAAAAACTGCAGAAATAAACATGTAATATATCAAATATAAATTGCATGTAGAAACCCTATAAATTATTTTTATATTTATTTCAGTAAATGGAGCAAGATTTATACAACAATTTCTTTATGTGTAGTCTGTAGATTCTACGTGCACTTTCATATAACTAACTATCAGTTTGTTTAATTTGAGCAGGGTAAAGGTCAAAATGATAGATATGTACAACTTTTTGGAGGGTCTAATCCTCAAAAAGAATTCTCGTGGAAACTAGGAGGAGCATTAGGAGGTCTGTGGGAATAATCTTTAGCTATCCACCTAAAATGGATTCCAGCGCACACATACAGTCTTTCAATGTCTATTATTGCTACGGGAGGAAGCGATTTAGCAGATTTAGCATACAGCTCCCTCCTTTTTAGAGTTCTAGCCAACTGGATTGCAAACCTGCATCTCATAAATTTGGGCATACTCACAGTCTTTCCTGTGGTGAACTCTAGGTTCCCAGTATGAAATTACTGCAACATCGGTCAGCATGTAGAGATACTTTTGTGAATGCTTGCCTGTTTTTGTCCACTATAAGCTGCTCCATTACAGCAGACATTCGGATTTTACGGACTTTTTGTGTACTGTGCAGCTACGAGGAAGTGTGCCAAGCTCAGTCTACCCTCAAACACAGTTCCCTCATACAGGCTCTATTGATTTATTCTTAACATTTGCCTAAATAAGAAAATTATTACTAAAACAAATTTTACCTCAAGCTTTATTGAGAGATTAGATATTTCTACATTTTTTTAAAGATAACAGAAGCCCACTGTGCTAATTCTGCTGCTAGTTCAGATTTTGACCTTTCTTTTGTGTGGGTAACAGGCTAATTGCTTCAGTAGACAATAAACCCTATTAACTTGTATAGACAGATTACTGCCTATGCTGTGATTCATTCTACTTACTGCCATTAAGCCCAGGTTTGATGCATATCACATTCCTTCTAAGGAATAAAAGCATACTACGTAAAAGTCTATCTCTGATAGACTTAATTTTGCAAGACACATCTCTTCTGTGCAGCTGAGAATCTCAACCCTTACTGTTTTCAGTGGAAGCTGAGGGTACTGAGCATATAAAAGGTGATTTCAGCATCTTGCAGATTTGCTTTTTGTTACTGAAAGACAAGAAAGTCAGACCAAAAGAAAAAAAAAAAAAAGGAAAGTAAATGCAAGGAAAAGGAATCATATTAAAATGTGCCTTAGCTCTCTAACCTGTAAGGCTGTGCTCCAATGTATGTTGAAGATGACATTGGAAAGCACAGAGTGATCCTCAATTTCGGTTTATTCTCATGAAATTCTTTCATTATAGAAGTTTTTTGTATGTATACACATGTTTTAGAGACAAAAATAAAATGGTACAAAAGGATAATATAGTTTTATTAAATAAATAAAATCAATTGTAAGAGATTTGAACTCAACTGTTTACAATCTACTCCTAATCTCACTGTGCTAAAATAGGGATAAGATTGCTAATTGTTATTGCAATTCTTATACGATTATTTTCAGTCATTGCAACTGTATGCACAGAAATGTTACTGGGCATGTGGCTAGAGAAAGAATACAGTTTTGTTCGTAAATAAGTCTACCACAAAATATACTCTTTTCTTCACTTACATTAAAGGAAATTCATGATGAAACAAAGCTAAAAATAATGACTAATCCCCCCCTCAACTTTTTAGCACAAGGACAGGTTACTTTTAGAGCAGTCTTAGAGAAAAAATCCAACACATGCTTTTAGACTACTGCAAACTAATCCTCACTCTGCTTCTATTTCTTTCTATGAACTGCAATACAAGGTCCAACAGACAGTCTCAGATGCGTCTCAGGTCCAGCACATGCTTTTCAAACTTAATCAAGGAAATATAAAAATGTATATAAAAAAGATGAAAGTGTCTCTGCCTCTATACTTATTGCAAAAAAAAAAAAAAAAGCAAAAAGCTGGAAAAAAAAGTGAAATGTTTCATAGGGGAAGGTTAAGTCTGATGCTAATGCTTATTTAAAATGGTGACAGTCTGGAGTAGTGAAGCCTTGCTGGGCTGCTTTAATTTCTCCCTGGAATAGCTCTCTCCCAACCTTCGGCAGCACATCAAAGTCTCTGGAGCTCAATTAAAATTGGATTATATTGAAATGCTCTATCTATGGAACTGTGTGCTCACTAACACTTTTCTCTCAGTAATACTCCAGATGACAGTTGCCCATCCCAATTTAAACAGTTGTCATAGAGACCATGAACTAAAGCAGCAGTAACTAACAATACAAAGGAAAGGTAAGGCAGGATTTCTGTGAATGAGGGGCTTGGTTTCCAGCTGCACTGCTTACCCTCCAAGCAGCTGAATGCAGAGAACAGAAAGGGCTGTGACGCTCTCTGCAACTCCAAGCAGAGGAGCAAAGTAAGGCAAAGAGCAAAAATGTTTATTGCTTTCCGCAATAACTAAAGAGATGGTTTACACACTAGTGTCTTCTAACTAGCTACTATATCTGGAATCAAGTGACTTTCCCTAAGAAAAACAGCAGGTAACCTTGCAGTCATACTACAGGCTACAGGCTGGGAATTAAAGAAGTCAATAGGTACTTTCTAATTACAATAGCAAAAATAAGGTATTAAGGGCTTTTTCTTTTCGAAAATAGATTATAAGAGATTTTTAAACAGTTATGATGTACGCATACTCTGTCTTTATGATAAAAATCAAAAGCCAAGATCTGACAGAAACTATAGGAAATTCAGAGTTTGAACCCATGTAGTTAACTTCACAACACTCAGTATGTCTAATGTTTTCAAATTGTTTTATTACTGGTTTTAGCTGTATTATAAACCACAATCTTGTAGATTTTTGATATATTGCATCAGAGCCTGACAATACCACCAGAAAACTAGCATCTTCCAAAAACCAAAATAAAATAAACAGCTTAAATTTCTGGCAGCACCGGATAGTAATGTATTTAACAGTGTAGATTGCTAGTAATGATACCATTTTCTCATGTAGATGGCATGTTCCTGGCACTATAAAACTCTTAACCTTTCTTGTAATTGGCTTATTGAGAGTCCCAAGGTTGTTTTTTGTGCCATTGGGCTGATCACCATGGAAATGAACAATTATTGCTATTTTACTGTAGTGCTCTATTTTTCTTTCAAGCACTCGATAAGCACGCTCCTTGCTCTCGTGGGAAGGTAGCGTTAGGATTTTGAAGCAGCAACAAGGCAGAGTGCAAAGAGTGCAGGCCAAAGGGGAAGAAAGCAAAAATGTGTCAGAAAATCTAAAAACTGCACGGATCAAAATTTGTCAAAACAAGGCCTGGGTTTAAACCAACAAGAAGGGCCCCTACAGCTTGGGCCTTGACAAAGCATGGCCTTTTTTATTTTGTTATTATTATTTTTTTTTATTTTTAGCCCAGCTGTAGAAAACACCATCTAATGAACCTGTCTGGGGCTGCTGTCCCCATCCTGTCAGGCATGTCAGGAAATGACAAGCACTGGGGACAGGCCGCCGCCAGTCATAGACAGGCCTGCCAGCTGGAGAGTTCAGCCCCAATCTAATCACACCACCAGAAAATAACTTTCACGCTTTCAGCCTGACAGGATGGGCTCAAGGAAAAAAAAAAAAATAGGATGGAAACAATGCTTTTTGCTTCAATTAAACATCTTTTTGGAAAAAAAAAATTGAAAGCTACTAGTGCTTCCTGCTAGTTTGGATTAATGGAACTCTATTTATGCCTTTTCTTTAGCAAAAAGGAGGACCAATAAAAACATTAATGCCAACAGCTACAGAAGAAGTAAAAATAAGACAGGATCTGCTGCACCTGGATACACTTTTGCTGCATTTATTACTACAAATACACACTCGTTATCTATATATAAATATATATGAATAGATTTGCACCCATTGGCAAAGTTAAACTTATAAAAATGTATGACTAATGGTATGCAATTTTTATCATTTCAAGGAAGGCAGGTTTGCTGAGTATTATGCCTCTTCATATCTACCACCCTAGGACTTGTATTATCATTTGGTCAAAAACTGCCAGAATAATAATTGTGGGGCTGTATGGGCTCCCTAAATGGAAATAAATATTTATACCTAAGAATAAAAAATGAAAAAAGTTATACAGTCCCCGGTCTTTCCTATTTATATAAAGACTATGAAGAAATAAAAATGAAAATCTTGAACATATATCTTCAAAGTTATACTGAAAGAACAATTGGTGAGCAACCTGTCCTCCTCATTCAAAAACTGCCAACACAGATCTCCACTTCAGATATTTAAAAATAAACAATTGCCAACAGAGATCTCTGCTCCAGAAATTTAATAATCAGTAAATCCACAGAAAGAGAGGCTGAAAATTATTATTTAAAGAACAAAAAAATATTCCCCCACAAAAAGCACTAGAACAAATTATTAGGTCTAGAAACAAGCATAACTGCTTTAAAAAATTTCAGCTAAAAGAAAAGTTTAAAGTGTTAACTAAGCATATCCTATCCACACCTAAATGTAAGTCAAAGGTGATTTAGCATCTAGTGTATGTACCTTAATATGCACATGTTAGTAAACAATTTGCATGGCTTTGAAAGGTAACTGGGGTGGAAAATGAGTGGTGCATGTAAAACTTAGTAATGATTTTAGGAAGAAATTATGCATGAGAGTAGGTCCATCTAAACCCTATAAAATAATAAAAAAAGAGGATTTGTTATTGCATCCTGCCATTCATTTCACTCTCTGCTGACATTATAGATGTCAGAAAGTCTGTTTAAAAGCTTGCTATCTCTATCCATCTTTGTTTCTGGCATGAAATAGACTATAATAATCTTGTCAAGCCCACATTTAGACACTAATTCATGACCCTCTGCTACAATTTAGAGAAAATTCATACATAACTCTTTTAAAATAAACTATGGCTCCAGACAGAACGGTAATATCCAGATTCAGCTGTCAAATATAAGCTGACTAAAGCCATGGCCACCCCAATGTTTCTATATGGATGAGATGGTCCAAGCAAGTAATTTTTTTACCTGTAGACTGATCAGAAAATGTTCCCATTTTGAGATATAAGAAAGTCAAGTCTTGTCTTACTTTCCTGAGAGAAGGGATCATCTTTTCACAATTTAAATACTATGGCTACAACTGTGAAAAAAAAAGGGGGAAGAAAAAGAGAGAGAGAGACTGGCTGCAGTGTCTACTGCCAACGGCGCTGAGAACTGGTGGCACTCAGCCTTCACCGAAGCCGAGCCCTCAGCGTGCGGGAACTGGCCTTTACAATCCTATGGAAGGATACACAGTGCACCTTGCAAGGACCCCAAATCCTTCTGCAGATAGGGATGCCAAGCAGAAACAGAAACGGCTTACTGCATACATGCGGAAGCATCTTCTATGAGCTGCTGAGATACAAATGCATTTCTGTGAGCAACCTAGATACCAAGGTACGTACGCTTCAACCTAAAATCCCCAAACCATCCTGGAAATCTCAAAGATGGGACAAGAGAAACAAGTATTGTCACAAATCCTGTTAATATTTTGATCAATCTTCTAATTTTCTGAAAACCTAGACTGCAACAATCTTTCAGAGAACAGGAAATAAGATATTAGAAACCTTAATTTCTTTTAGGAATTTAATTTATTTTGACTAAGTTGAAAAAGAGAACAGGCAAAAAGTTGCTTATTACTAGAAAGAGGCAAAGGTACACCACACTTGTCATGATGACTTTAAATATAGCTGACCAGCTCCGCCTGTTGAAGGCATAGATTGGCATGGTGAAGGGCTATGATACCGATAGGTTTTGTAGCTCCTATATTTGGCATTTTCATATGACCAGCTACAGATTGATACAATGTTATATATTTACTCATATGAACAGGAATTACCACATACTGCCCAAGGAAATGCAAGTAGCTCTTGTTGATTTGAGACTGCTGAACATTAACTAATACCACACAACAGCTTAGGTCATGAAGTGGTACAGAAAGTTGTACCCCTCTGAATTGCCAGGAAATTTTGGTAGACAGATTACACTTATTAAAATGTTAATTTGTTCTGAACGTCAGTATTACCACCTTTGTTAATGATTAAAGGTACTGTAGAAATTTAGATGTCTCCAAGTGAATAGAAAGCTGCTCTATTTGAAAACAATAGTAATGCAAAAAATCCACTGGTTTGAAACAGCATTTCTCTACAGAATTTTTCTAGTAGACAGCTTCTTTTTCAAAATCACCATGTACTATTTTATCATTAGCTTATACGCTGCTGCTTTATGGTAGCATTATTTAATTTATTTCATTCATGTAGAAGCAAAGAGAGCTCTGGCCTCTTGACCCCAATTTTCACTTAAAGAAACAAATTTCTTTTTTGCAAACTAACTCAATTTTTCTCCTGTCAACCTTTAGCCTCACTTCAAAATATTAACCTTTTTTCTATCATGATAAGCATCCAACTTTCTTCTATCCAAATTTAATGTTAACCACCATATCTTATGATAATATTACATTCACTTTCAGCTGCCTCTGTCATACACACGAAAGTAATTTAAATCCATACATCTTCTTGAAACACAGTAACACTTGACCACTTTTGTACACATTGAAAACACACACTAGTACATTTTTTATATTTTGTACTTTAAATGTCAACTAAGAGATCTGCTCCTCCTTTGAAAGAACAGATCTGCTCCTCCTTTGAAAGAACAACAGGCAATCTGAGACGAGGTCTGAGGATATACTTTCAGAAGAGAGCACTATGCATTGAAAATAACTCAATAGTATGCAAAATCACCCCAATCACTTGTCATGCCTCTTCTGCCAAAAATCATTATCTAAAAGGAATCTACAGTAGAATTAGGGAGAGGAAGCCTAAACTGGAGGTAATTTTTTCCTACGTTTATTTTAATGCTATCCCACCAAGTTCACTGAATGTGCTGTATCAGTATTGATAACAGGAAAATCCATTTTATATAAATTTCTATAAATAATTTAAAACATTAATGCCACAGAAAATAAGTATAAGAGAAAATTTCACTTTATCTCTCTTGAAAGAGCATCTAAATAAGCTATATTAGCTATTATACCTGAGATTGATAGATCGATTGATCGATCTATCTATCTATCCCAATACTGATTTTGAACTTGCTTGTAAAAATGTTGAGTGCTCTCAACAGCTGCTTCCTTTAAAGGTTTGAAGCAGAAGCTGGAAGTACTTTGGAGAGTCCACATTTATTTTATACATAAATGCCCACTATCAAAAAGCTCTTGAGTGACCTTACTTGCTCTTCCCCTGAAAGGGTCTTTTACCTACCCATAAGGAACTCTTGAGAAGAAACATCTATTTGCTTCAGGAGGAGGCTTAGATATGCACATTTCTCCTTCCAGGTGTTAACCATTTATCCTTAAGAGTCAGTGTTATACTTTTAAAGGTTGCAAAACATAAGCAAAACAATGCCATAATAATTTGTGAAACACCTCAGTGAATGAAAATAGAGACCCACTGTTTGGATACTTCAATCTTACAATGCAACTATACAATATTAACATGAGTGTCTTGTACTATTRAATTTTAACACATTAGTAATGGAAAATAAAACAGTAAAAGTATATTTTAAAAACATTTAGTGAGAGAATTGTTCTTGGTAAAGTTCTTTAAAAATCAGTTGGCTGCTATTGGAACTGCTTGCTCAAGCAGCATAAAAAGGTTGGGTACTTTTAATATTTATGAAAAAACATACATTTTTTACATTGAAAAATGTCAACTAGTTCTATAAAAACCTGAACTCTCTAAATACTTTTTGTCATATAATGGTAGAATGTTTCAACAAATACGGTTTTTCAAAGATATGATTAAAAACTCAGAATATGGGAAGTTTCAGTCAGGTCCTGCTGGGATGTGAATTTATGATATTGAGGATAATATATCTAAAAAGATTCCAATATTTTACAAGCTTATACCAAATAATACCAGGAAGTAACATTTTCCTACATAAATACAGACAAACCAAGCAGACCCCAACTAAAGATTAAAAACATTCCAAGACACATTTTATATGAAAACTTTGCTTCTAACAAAATAAATACGCGCATGGATAATTTCAATACCGGATGTGTAGTGCTCTGATTTTAATGAGCTGGTTTGGCCACTAGAGGGCACAGAGGTGGAAAATTAAAATATTGAACTGAAGCATCACCAAAATAAAAATCCTGGTATTATTAAAAAAAACACATAATATGAACACAAATAAAGTTAGGAGGAACCTGCATTCATAAACCATAAGAGTTGTCTTCTGTGATAAATTACCCTGTTTGGATAAGCATGGCAGTAATTTGTATCTGTAGAACCCAGTAATGTCTGAGGATTTTCATGGACATTTAATTGCAGAAGATTTGCTCAGATTGCAAATCTGCTTGATTTTAGTCATAGTGGGCCTTATCCAAAACCCGTCAAAAACATTTTAGGTCTTTCCATTGATTTCAATGCCATTGGATTTAGAGGAACTCTGGTGACAGAAACATCCCTTCACTGCTTGTCATAAAAAGTGTGGGGAGAAGCACCTACATTGCTAGTTACTTGCCCAATTAGAGAGACAGAAAAAGAAAGTAAACATATCACCCTATTCAAGTGATTAGACGATAAAAGAAAGAGGGGGATGTTGGACAGACAAAATATAATTACACTATCCTGATCTTTTACTACATCATTGCATTCTGTAAACAGATGCTGAAAGGTGGTGATGCCATACAATGGCATACATGCCATCACTGTGTCTTGTCAGGACATCCCAGGATTTTCTGGCTCCCTGGGCAAGAATTGCTCTTTAGTCTAGTATGAATACACATCAGTTTAGATACTTGCTCAAAATTTGCTAGAAAGCCAGTTTTGCAGAGTCAGTGTGCTCCATCTTACTTAGTTCAGGCCACGTGTGATCAGTTTGGGTGTAAAAGAAAGAATTTATTTTATAACTATGAGTCATGCAAACTGGGCCGAGACTCTCAGTGTCAAGCTGGAGTCTTTCCTGTTTGCACATAATCACCAGCGAACTGTAAGCCACCTGAGGCGTATGCCATATGTTGATATTGTAAAATTGAGGTGTACAGACCTTTCAGTGGACTGGTAGGTCAACTGGTAGGGAAAAAATGCAAATCTGTTTTTGTTGTTTGCATTTTGCCTGCAAAGCTAAATAAATTTCTTCAAAGCTTAGGTTAGAGAGAGGAACATGAAAAACTCTACTGCATTGTTTTGAGCATCACTAGTCACAGCCAAATATAATCTCCGCAGGCAAAATGGTTTCCTTTCTACCTCCTTTCCCCTTCTAATACAGAGGTACAATAAAGTCAGACAAATGTTACACTGAACAGTGATGGGAAGATGGGAAGACGATTAGATTCCCACTTCCTCCATGCTTCTTAGTCAGTTCTGCAGGGATTTACTGCAAGACAGCATGCTGTAGGGTATTGAAATAGAATAGGCCAAACTAGGGGAAAAATAGGACTGATGGACCGACTGACTTCTCTCCCTCAGGACAAGAGAGATTTGAGTTAGGACTAGAATCTCCCACCTTCGCAGAGAGACAAAAATTGACCGTATGTTCTGGGGAAAGATACTGGTGATTTTAAGCAGTCTAATCACTACCACTGTTGTCAAATCACCTAAAATTTTTAATTTAAATTTAAAATAAAAATGAGATGAAAGAGTGACATGAATCTCTGCGGTCAGATATCTCCTTCAATCTGAATTTGCTTTAGCAACAAATGTTGTAAACACAAACAGCAAAATTCACAAGGATTGTCTGATCAGACACCAACGATGGCAATGATTCTAGACCTTTAAACATAATGCTGTACTGTATACTATGAACAAGAAAAAGTGACAGAAAAAGAACATGATCTGAACTATCAAGCACAGAAATGTGTCCTACCTGCAGGAGGACCCAGTTTCTAAGTCACAGTTTTTGAACAGGTTATTGTGATAGATATCCGAGCATGAGAACCTGTATATTTTTTGGAAAATTTGTATCATGAACCTGACCAGAGCCTTCTGGTCCTGTAAGCACCATCTGAGTCCCGGGCAGCACAGCATTCAGTCTGCTGAAGCAACCTTCTCATATTCTTGTGTTAATAAAGCAAAGCATAATACTGAATAAAATTGCTGTCTACTCTGTTCTCGTTCATATTTGTCAATGATCAATAAACCTACTGTAATAAAATGTAGCCTCCCCAACCTAAACCAGCCCCTGACCCTTTCTATCCCTCAGTCTGCTCCCTTTTCTGTTTATCTTGCTATTATGCATGATGTAGCTGAAAAATGCCTTCTCTCTCAGTGTCTAGGTTTCAAACTCCGTCAGTGAATGATCCTGTGCTACTGACCTTAAGTATTCTTTCTGAAACCTACAGYATCCTGGATATGCCCTTTACTGTATGCAAACAGTTCAGTTTAAAAAATACACAACTTCATTAAATCAAAACCAATTTCCACTACTAGAAACAACAACAAATAATCAAGGCACATTCCCCATTTTTTTTTATCAGATTGCAGTTTTTCATCTGTAACCCTTCTAGTACTAAAGCTCATAGAAGACCTCATTTTTCCTACAAAGAGCAGCTGAAAAATTGATTTTCTTCCCTTTCTTTTTGTGTCAAAACTTTGGAATAATTTTTATCAGTTAAAAAAAAAGAACTCTGGATAGTCCATCAAAATCATTCCTCATCTGAAATCAGCAGAGAATAGAAAAACAGCAAGGAAACTGCATAGTTTTTAAAAAGTTATGAAGGCTTAAAACCCAGGATCCATTCTCTGAATATAAAGAGTTATATATTCTTAATTAGCAAGGTCCATATCCTTTTGAAATTAAAATGTATACAGAGGTAACACCATTATCAGGGGAAAATACTTTACATCTGTAGGGCATTAAATAGTTAAAAATTACCATGTATCAAAACTTTAAATGCACACAGAATATTTTTAAAATATATTCTGCAGTAAGGTCAGCTGCTACTGTGAGAAAGCATAGAAAATAAGAACGCTAATGGAAATTATTGAACCAGTAATAGCTTTCTTAGGAGGCAAAACTTGACTTGTATCTGAGTTAAAACTGCAGGACTGGTCTGTACAGCTGCCAAATCGCTTTCCGTTTCTTCATCTTGGATATTAAACAACAGTAAAATCTTGATACCTCAGCAYAATTTTATGTTGTCACTAATATTACGGGACACAGAAGCTCTTTTAYGGACATCTGTTATGCACGGTCTGCTTACATTTGCAGTTGTGCAATGCAAACAGTGTGTACAGAAAGACCTGTTCATTGCCTCAGCATCAACAGAGAAAGCTGCCTAATCTGAAAGCACAATTAAAAACAGTAGCTGTGATGAAAAGAATATCCCACCAGTTTACTGTTACGACCACTGGAGTACTCCAGGAGCAATAGCCATTGTGTGTTTATGGAAACAGGGAGGTGACTAAAAAGTGCCCTGTCAGTTTTCTGCTCTGTCTTGCCAGCTGTATTAAAATGCAGCCCTGAGCAATTTTTTCTTTTTTTTTTTTTTTTTTGTCTGGAATTTCAGGAGCAGAGAGTACAAAAGAGCTGATGAGCAATGAATGCTTCACCCTTCCTCAATTAATCTTGTCTCTCTACCTTTGCTTTTGCTTTCCCTCTACATGAAGGTAATAATGACACCCTCATCCATTATCCTTTTATCCCTGTTATTCTCATGAAATTGCTTAATAATATGTTACAGATTCGTCTTCACTCACATAATTCTTCCTGTCATTTGCAGTATATCATCCTGAAAACATACAGCCCACTTTCACTGGCCCTTCTTTGAAGATTATTGTCAGTGACATCTTCAGGATGCGTTTGGAATCTGGAGCATCATTTCTGTTGCGATGGGGAATTACACTGACTTATCTGTCATTGCCAAAAGCACAACAAGCAATTCAGTGTTAATGCAAAGGTAACACAGGTTTTTATCATGCCGCCAGAACAAAAGCTCTTGTAAATTTATGCTAATATGGCCCTTTTATAGTTTAATAACCTCCCCCCACAGGAAAAAGGGGGCACATGCATCCTCACAAGCACGCACATACCCACACKCACGCGCCTACACACACTGGTAGCTCCATAATCTGTGTCACAGTGTGGTAGGTAATTTGTGGCTGATCCTCTTGTAATTATTTACTTTAAATCTTTTCATGAACGCTAATCTTATACAGTGCAGCGGATCTCCAGTTTTGTTAGATACACAGAAATTGTAAGGAGCGACAGAACACCTTCCGTTCCGCATGGCAGATAGCTGCCGTCCATCGTTGCTGGAGCACGAAGCCCCAGCTTCTCCGTGAGGCACCAGCAGCCCAGCCTTGCCTGCGGGGCTGGGAGCCCGCGGCTGCCGCTTCGGTGTGCTCTCCTCACCAGGAGACCCACAGTACTACAAACGAGCCCTCTCCCTGCTCCAGGGTGGCATTCCAGCGGGACCTGGCTCTCCGGCGTGCATGCCAAATCTGACAACACATGACAAGCCGGTCAGCGTGCAGTAATTTGACTAATTATACCGGATTAGAGCATATTAATGCAAGCTGTTTTCTCCAGAGTTAATGACCTGCTGACTGGGCTCTGTAAGGCCCCACTAGCTCTACAGACAGTTAAAAAACAAAACCCTGCTTTCTAAGCCCTCGTCATTTCGCATCAGCAAATGAGTGTATCAAACTACTGAGCAGCAAAATCCAAGCGACATTTTGTGTGCTGCAAACCCATGCAGCTTTCTCTAACTTTCCACCTCAAGGGTTTCTTTGATATAAAATTAAAATCCACTTTATTATTATTATTATTATCATTTCCTTCCTGCAAAGCATGGCATCCAGAAGCTGAGGAAGAGATTTCTTTCTAGAGTTTTCCTCTGATTTCAGTTAATGAGCACAGGGGAATGAAAAATAACTTATGGCCACTATAATGCTGACATGTGATTTCATTATTATGTAAGATTTTATACTTTTCCTCAAATAACCCAGTATTATAAAGAACTCTATGAGGCAATGTTCTTAAATTAAATGTGCTTTTCAGGTGATTATAACATTTTGAAATAATTATTTTGGGGGGTTGTCTACCTTTTCTGATGGAATAACTTTTTCAGAAAAGAGACTGGCTGCTGTTTTAAAATATTTTAAGCAAATGAAAAATATCTTCCACATTTGAACTGGATTGTTTAAAAATAATTTCATTTTAAAATTTGGCTTATTTTAAATACAGTTTGTTACAAACATGATTGTTTTGACAAATATGAAACAACTGGATTGAAGTTAAAGGATTTTCCCCCAAAAAGCCATTTATAATCTTTAACAACATAATGGGGACTTTGCACGTAGCTATGTACACACAATGCAATCCCTCATATTCTGAAATATAAAAATATGTTTTTCATTTCATGGTTTTAATGTATACATTCCTGAATTATCCTACTATTCAAACACTTAAATCTTCTGTTAAGGATCCTAAAATAAATTCACATGTGGAGCTATCCATATGCGCAAGCTTACGTATTCTCTTATTTAGGGCTTAGAATATTTGAATATCATACTGAGTACTGAAAATACGCCCATTTAGTATACAACAACAGCACTTCTTTTCCTTCTTCTTCTAATGTCCTACATTTATTTTAATGCATGTATGCTCCCTTGCTGCAACAACTAGAAATATAAAATCACGCTACTGGTACACTCTTCTGGAATATATACACAAAGGCAGGCAACCGAATCCCAGTTCAGCCACACTGAACACACAAATTTACAATATAAATGTATCACTGATGCAAAATACAATAAGCAAATTTATTGCCGGGAAAAAGAGATTCTATTAGCACTATACCTACTCAATTCATTTTATTTCTGCATGTTAATTTCTATCTTATGTCTCATTAAGGACTAATTACATCTAATATGGAAGTTATACACAGAGAACCAAGCACTACTCATATGCACACATGTACATCTAGCGTAACTCAAATGGAATCCAAATTTACTTCACCACAAATGAGATCACAAACATACTCAATTAGCCCATAAGGTCTTTGAGGCAAATTAAACTTGGTGCAATCCACTATCAAATTAGTTATGCTTTGAATTTTGTAAGCCAGAGGAAAATTGGGCTATTTGTGACTTGTGCTTGCAAAAAGCATTCTTTCCTTTCAGTGAGTGAAACAGCAGGTCTGAGAAAGGCTAGTACTGCTGTAAAAAAAGTCCTAGGAAGTCTGGCTCACTCAGGAAATTGGTAATGGGCTAGAGAACTTGACTCTAATTTACTAGACTATATACAATAATTGAACCAAATCCTAGTCTTGCCTTTAATTACCCTAAGACCTTTCCCTTGCCATTACTCCGAAGAGACTGAAAGTTATTGCCCTCCGACTGCTGTTCAATAATCTAAGTAAAATGAGATGTCCGCTGCGAACCAAAATGCAGTTATCAAGCATCCACAACAAAAAAGCACCACCAGGCTGGCACTCTTGTTGGCACTCCCCGCAGAGGACGGGCCGACTGAATGGGTATGAAGGCTCCCAAGCTGTCACCCCTAAGGGGGATCCTTCAGGTCATGGGTGAAGCCTATCAGGAGGGCAGTGTGGGAAAGCCAGGACTGGTGCTGCTCATGCATAAATAAAGGACTTTGGTCTTCAGGGCTGTCAATCCAGCATCTTTCAAGAGAACTAAATTCATTATACACAAAAAGTGTAGATAACCCTTCTAAAAGGAATAAAGCAGGCATCTGATCCTTCTATGGATAACTATGTAATCAATTTTAGATTGAAGTCGCTTTGACAGAAAAACTAGTTTTAGTAAATGGGTTTGTATGTTAAGAATAAGAAAAAAACCTAAAGCAACAAGGTGTATGGTGACTTCATGATAAAAAGAATCCATATAACTTCATATTTAAATATACACAGACTGTATTTTTCATATCAACACATTCACAGGAGAAAATACAAAAATAAAAATAAGGAAAATATCTATATAACACTAAACTAGCAAAAATTTACACACTGATACGGGGAATCTCAATAGTACTGCAACTGCAGACTAGTAGCTCATTGCTCTTATGAATTTATGCAGTACAGACTCACTGTAAATGAGAAGAAATATTTAATTTCTGACATTATGTAAGTCCTGAGTCTGTTTATCTAAACTTCCAACCTTTGTAGCTGACAAATTTTGTGGCTTTACTTGAAGAGCCTGATTACCCTTCCCACCTTCAGATCTCTGTGGCACTGGCACGAAATTGTGACTGGGTGATCTCCCAGAAACTACACAGATGCATAAATCATGTTGTTGTCTCTCCTGTTATGGCTATATAAATCCCGGAAGAGAGGGCAGGATGTTTGTGACACTAAGGTCTGCTCTGATAACTTCCCAAGAGCCCAAAGGTTGTATCTGATTTACATATAAATTTCCATACATATTTACAAAAAAACCTACTGAAATACAGAACTGAAATATTTTTGTTGTCATTGTGTTTTCTGATAGATAAATACGAATTAACTGCTAGGGAAAGTCACCAACCAGTTATTAGCCGGAAGCTCACTCTTTCTTCAACCTGTAAATTCTGGCACTGTGAAATCCATTCTTTTTTCATGAATATCAGCTGTACTCCAGAGCCTACACAGTGAAAAAATTTGTAATAAAAGGCTCTAGCAGGAAGTCAGAGGGGTCTTCTCTCAGTACATTAAGGCATTCGTTAGTTTCCTTTTGAAGAAATAATAAAGCACATTTCAGTTTATCAATCACAAAATATCAGACTATAAAATACATTTTATGTTACAGTAGCTATTGCATAACCAGTAAAATTCTGCATTTTAGTTTGTTACAGTTTTGCAAAGTGCATCTCTCCAAGCTGCAGTATCCTCAGGTTATAAAATGGAATATCTTTCTGAATGTAACCAAGTTAAATAAAATAACCTGCTGTGTGTGGAATATATACACTTAGTTGTCAGTTAGGAACACAGCATACTACAAATCAGTGAGGGAAGCTTTCTTTAATATACCAATATCTGTCGATACCCTACTTTACCTGGGCATGGCAAACAGTACCAGCAATTAGAGTTAAGTAGCAGGGTTCTTTTTGAGCTAAAGCAATAGAGTAATAAAGAACCAAAACCTGTGACATTCTGAATCAAGTGTTATTCTGATCCTCTTGGATATACAGAGCTCAGAACAGCCTGAACATCTTCAAGCAGGCTGATATCATACAATTTACATTCACTTCATTCATTTGTGATACTAATTTATGCAAAAGCCTTAAAATTAGGTAAACTAGGGGCAGGGAAAAAAATTCCTGCTGTAAGTCTCTTATTCCAGTGTTGGGCAGTATTTTTTGAGAGAAAAATCGCTACAGGCGATACATATTATGAAAAAAAAAATTTGGATAGTGAAGATTTTTATTTCACAAGTCACTGTGCATACTGCCATCCACACAGAAAATACCTTCCCATTTTGATAAAGAAGTTGACAGAACAAGTTTGAAATTATTTATTGTTACTTCCATCAGGCGCATCATATTAATATTTCACTGAGAGCTGAGCATTTAAAAAATGTAATTATTTATGGGTGTTCAAAGCCCTAAAGCTAGCTATTCCTGTCTAAATGTAAACAAAGATCTGATTGACTACAAACACAGACTACATTAAATTCAATCACCGCTTATTATGCAGAGTTTACTGTTGAAGCTGAATTCTCATCAAATCAGACTCAAGAGGCAGGTCAAAACTTTTTTTAAAATTATGTTTTAAGTGGTGTTTCCTAAAATTTAAATTCAATAAACAATAATATATGTAGAGTTTTTGATCTGGCTTAAGTATTATCTAATAATGATGGCACTAAATAAAAAACACTAGAAAGCTATAGCATCTGCAAGACAACAAAAAAGGCTTACAGCAGAGACTCCATGAAACATTTAGCTGGTATTTTCCACACACTGATCCAGTGAAGAAGGGTAAGCTGTAAAAATGTGCTTCTGAGAGTTTCAAACCATATTGTACAGAAGTCACATCAAATTAATACTGAGGACCATTTAGAGCTTTTATTCTGAAAAGCTTTTGAAAAGGGATTAAACTATGAAAACTCACATGATACTAAAGTACCTATTAATGGGTTTGGGGGGGGGAGGAACAATGCAAGTGTTATTTTTAGATAAATCGTTACTTTGTATGTAGCAGCACAAAGCATTTGCTAAAGAGACACTGCAACAGTTCTCTAGCAATATCCCACACATCTAAACACTGATTAGCAGGAGAATTTTTCTTGTCATTAAGAACAATCTTACACAGAAAAGAAGGTCTTATGTTTTTCTCTTTAATTTTCAACAATTTCTATAAATAATTCATTAGAAGAATGTACTCATAGTCAAAAATCGCATAAGTAAAACCAGTGCCATTTTTATAAGATTACTTATTGTTGTAGAAAATACTACCACATGTTTGTAGTCTTCCACAGGCACATCTGATTTTCCAAAGGCAGCTAACAAACTACTTGTATAAAAAAGTTCACACTGTACAATACACTTAACATGCAGAAAAATTATGTTTTCAAAAAATAACAGGAAACAGCCCAAGCAGTGAGAACAAGGAACTGGGGTAGTTGTCATCTCATCAAAAATAATGAATGCTCAGGAGATTTCTAACTTCGTCTCTTCCCAGTCATTTGTCCGCTAACAATAGGCTACCGGGAGAGAAAGACTAGGCATGGAGCACTCTCTTCTTCATCAGCCCTAGCTAGCACCTGTAACCTCCAAACAACTATGTACCAGCTAAAATCTACATGACGATGGCCCCARAAGACAACTGGAAATGTTGTTCCTAGCCCGCTGTGCCTCCATTCAGCTAAGGGATGCACCACATGGTGGATGACAGCTTTGCGTCTGCCCCGTCCTGCAGCCTCCCCTCCTCCCTCGACACACAGTCGTGCACACACAAAACAGTCTTATGGCTAATGATGCAAACATGAAGTGTAAAGTCTCCTTAATTTGACCCTTGTTAAACTCCTAATTGGATTGAGGCGGTCTCAGAGTGGAAAGCAACCCTGGATTATTCAAGAAAGCTTTTACAAAATGAAGACCAAATTACAAAAGGCTTCCACTCGGGCTGCAGGACACCACAAAGAACATGCAATGAATTGCAGCTGTCACTTAAGTTAAAAATCTAATCAATTGCCTTATTTTAAACAGGTAACTTTTTGAACAGTTTCTTCATTGTGATACTCTTCAGAGTGCGCTTGACCCAAATTTAATAAGCTGCTATTAAAGCAGAAGAGCAGCTGTAGAGCAAACACTGTAGAATGATACTGTGCATTCAGAGTCTTAATGATTTTAAAATGACTACAACCATTGCTTCATTCAAGAGGAACAAAGCTCAGGGCTCTTTGCTCAACAATGTCTTAACACAAACTGTCTGAACAGACAGCATTCATTTGTCCTTCATGAACCCAAAAGGTCAGCTGCATTGCTGAGAACATCTCAACAGTTTAATTGTGTTTCTGCTGTAGGAAGACTGAGAGGAGAAACTTGGGGATTCCTTGCATATGAAAACTAGCCTTTTTTTTCCATGGAAATATACAGCTTAAGTAGAGAGACAAGGGGTGCATGATATGCAGACAGGTGTAAAACATGAAGTAATTATAGAAGCTCAAATTAGTTCCTAGGCCTGAGGCAAAAAAGAGAACAGTGCCTTGACAAAAGGGAATAGCAAATAAGGATAGCAAACAAAAAATGGCTTGAATGTGTAAATTAGCAAGAAAAATGAGACAGAAAAGCAGCTTTACTCTACTATTATTCACCACATGAGAACAGAGCAGCTGAACATGATCAAGAGGGCTTTGGAGGAGAGAGGCAGGCATCAACACCGAAACGAAGCCAAAGAGTGGCAGCTCCGCACTTTCTAGTCAGTCACTCATTATGTGGTGAAGTGCTCTTGAGAAGTGCCTCTTATACTTGACCTATCATATTACTTCTTCTGTAAACACATAATCCCTGCTTGTTAGGTGGTGTCAACACTAGCATTCATTCACTGTGGTAGTCCTTTTGTGTATAGACACTTTAGAAGTGCTGCCAAAACCAAAGAATTGACACCATAATAAAACAATTTGAATTTCAACCAGGTAAACAGATCCTATGCGTTTCTGTAAAATACAGTGTGCAGAGCATTACATCCATTTCTCCTTATTTGAGACAAAGCTGCTTTCTTATCACAAAACTATTTTCTTTGCGCGCCTTTTTAGCTAAGATAACAACTGCCTACTAATTAACATTATTAAATGAACAGGTTTAATAACAGGAATCATGCCCATTGCAACCTCTTTGCTTCATGTGTATAAATGAAAAGAGTTTATATATTTTTATTTACTAGTGCAAGAAAAGTAGAACACCTCAACCAAAACAAATTGTGCTTGTGCAAAACTGATTACCTCCTACACAGAACATATTCCTAGTATGAAGATCTTACAAAAGCCATAAAACTGGTCAGCTTTTACACCRTAATTTCATCCAGTTGTACAGATGTTATATACTTAAATCTTTGTAGGGACTTATGCCTAATTATTATGATTAGATCTTTAGACCTCCACCCTAATTATTATTTTGTTCCTGTTAAAGGCACAAATCCAGACTTGAGAACACCTTTTTTAAACCAGTTCAAAGGTCTACGTAATTGATTCTGTGTTCCCGAAATAGCAGAGGTATTCTAGACAGAATATCACCTGAACAACTATGAAATGCTCTAAGCACTTTTGCAAGCTATATGACTAATAAGATGAGTCATTCTTTCATTCAACACTTGATAAAATATGAGTGAAATATCTGATGCATTTTGGAATATCAGTGAAAAACAACATTAGAATGGTAGTATTTGGTTAAAATGGTGATTTTTACAAACAAGTCTACAAAGATTCACAAAAGAAGACTCAGGCCTGTGGCAGGCCCTTCAGTTGCGAGAGGTGGGGTGCTCAAAAGGAGCAAGAAAATAACATTGCAGGCCCAATATTGCAACAAGGTGATGTAAGGCATTATTGCAACCATGTCTAAAAAATAACATATTATTATGTTACACAAATGCCATCATCCTCCTGCTTGCGATTGCCAAGATTTTTTGTTAGGTGTTCTTGGGAGGGAAACTGAGCCTACATTCCTATCCACAAGTAAATTTTGCAGCTGAATTTTTTGTATTCAGGCACTGAACTGTGCATTTCTGGGAAACCTCAACAACAACGCTACTGTTTGGTTCAGTCAGCTTGCTTAGCAGGCAACAACAGACAGTTTTCCTACTATTTGGTGTTCTACTCACTCGATCTGGGATCAAGGACAGTGAGATATTTCTACCTGCACTAGCCATTGCATCTTGTTCAAACACCTTTGATCAAATCCTCAGCAGCCTCAACCAACCTGGACAAAATCACATCAACTGAAAATCCAGTTCTCAGACCTTCTGCCTTTGCCTTTCAACTGTTGCTTCTCCCTGTCCTAAACCTTAACCAGAACTTCTTTCCTTACATTACCTTCCTTTTTGAAATTCCATTTTACCCTGTCTTTAAAAAAATTCAGATATGCAAGCTTCCTACATAATATAGTAGCCAGCATTATTTATTACAATCTTTTTCCCTTTTCCACTATCCCTTCTTTCAATTTTTGTCATAATTTCTTGCATTTGTCAAAATTAGACTGTAAAATGAGGCCAGAATCACATAATTTTTATTTCTCTAAGGCAACATGGAAATGTATGTCACTCTATAAATATTAAACAAGAGCAATAACAAATAATGTAGGCTTGTGAATGAAGGCCTCGTAAGTCCCATGTTTAGTAACATTAATTTAAGAACATATAGTACTATGAAATAAAAGCAAATTCAGCAGTTTGTGCACCCAAAAAGATTTAATTCAGCCTCAGTCATTAGAAGTTAATTTAGTAGGTAAGGAAGTACTGCCCAAGGTGTTGGTATTACTATCTGCTCATCAAAAGACATGACATGAACTTCATTATACTTGCTCTCTCTCAACTTCTGGAATCTCTCTGTTGTCTCACTCTTCTCAAACACACCCTGTTTCCCATTCTAATAAAGCGATCCCTTACTGCATGGGCTGCGTAACCTTCTGGACAGGTTAACCTCTAGGTCAGTGAAGGATGCTGGAGAGGCTGCTTTTTCACTGTCCGAGGCACCGGAGAACAGCTCTTGGAGAACCACCTTATTGGCTTTCACAAAGCAATGACTTCTGTCCACAAAAGCAGCAACTACACTGAGGCTGGGTCAGTTCCAACGCAGCCAAGGTTAAACCTGGGAAACGTTGACACTCTCGAGCATCATTCAAAATACCAGAGTCCTGACTCGGGCCAACTACGCTTAGACACACTAGCAGAGATTCCTTAGGAGGAAGGCACTGTTCATCATGGCATGTACCCTTATATAAAGAAAACTTCACTTTTCCACTTTAATTCAAAACTTCTTTAAAACAAAGATCTATTTCTTCTCCCTTGGTAATTTTTCCTCTAATTTCTCTTGAAATCATCCCTAATTGATCCTTTACATTGTTTTTTTTAGTTCCCTCCCTCTAATGAAACAAATTTTACCAGATGTTTTCAAATTAGTTTTTCCTATAAAATTCTAATGGCTACCCTTTAAACCCATTTTCTTTGATCTGTTTGCATTCTTCAACCCTTGCAGACACTTTTTTTCTAATGCCAAACACCTTATAATTTCTTGGTTCTCTTCTTGTTCTGATTTATTTCTCCCACTCCACAAAGCTGCTCAGAACTTAACTAAATTGATATAAAGATCAGATTTTTAATTAGATTACTATCCTTTTGCCTGCACAATCCATCATCACATACAGTATTACAGGGTCGGTGTGAAGTTGGAGTTCAAATTCTGTATATATTCACCGAACTCAAGCATTTGTTTTATAAGCAGTCTGACATCTCCACTGTGTGACCTGCACAGATAGAGTACAGCAGACACTCTTCAGTCAATGCTTTTTTAGAATTCCTAAAAAACAGAACAGGGCAGCCAGGGTTCACAAATCTGGTACACCACCAGTAACAGCGGAAGGACATGGGCTACCAGCAAAAAGGAAAATCTACTACTATCACTGGTGGGCGTAAGAAATAAGAATATGCTGTTCAAAAGGTGGATGGTTCTTGGTTCCTGTTTCTGCTAAATGGTTATCACCATAGGTAATGAGTACTATTTTATTACTATATCTGATACTGATATGAAAAATGATTTTCACCTACCCGCAACTAATGAGCAAATCATACACACTGCATCTAGCATAGCATAGCATTAAAAAGTTTCTGTGTTCAGTAGTGACATAGTCACTCTTTTTACAAAAATTCACGTAGAGTGGTAAAGGAATGAAAATGTTTAAAACAAATGCAGCTTACAGAAGAATGAAAAGTAGCACAAAGGATGAAACTACAGCTGCAATTCCCAACTTTCAGAGGACCAAACTCTGCGCTGACATAAGAAAGTGCAATGCTCTTGAAGAGGCTGACTAAAATGAGAAACTAGTTCATACAACTGAAGTTTGGTCACCGCAAAAGAATGACATGCAAACTTCACTGACCCAACTATACCTGATGCAATTAGCACCATCATTTAACATAGTACTTGATTTGGCCACCTAATCTTAAATACTTTATGAAACATTTAAAAGTGATGCATAACAGATGTACTCTGACTAAACATGAGTAGATTAGAAAACAAAATGACACCTAATCACCGCAGTATTTTAACTGCACAAAAACATAATTCCAACCAAACATTCTTTAAGTACGTGACAATCTTTCTTCAAGTAAAATAACTGCTCATTCTTCAGCATTTTCTAGTATACCAATCACTGTAGTTTGTCATGGTCCTTTAACACAGAAAAAACAAAAACCCAGAAAACCTTGTAAAATGTGCAAAACACTGGTTTTCATCTGTGAAGTGAATCCCATCTAAGGAATTCTATGATAAGTATGTGTTGTCAGTTTAGCAAATCTCTTGTAATACAACCTACTCTTCCTTATAAACATTTCCCCATTCCATGTATCTGGCATACAGTGTAGGTGAGTAGGTAATATGAGTGTTATCCCAAAAGTTAAAACCTATCACAATTGTATTAGTAGTAAACCCGAAACCAAAGATTTCATAGCAATGTAAATGATCATGTAAAAAYTGCATCCAGAGAACAGTTTTACATATGGAGGAAATCCAGAACAGAGCATAAAACTAAACATCCCTGTTGCCATAGCCAGAAAACAAATTCTGTTTATTTAAAACAACTTTAGCATAACTGCTAAGTTATGAAACAGTTGTTCTCAATGAAATAATCAGTTTTCAAATTGTATGTTTCTCTATATAATATATATGAGTATATAATCACACACATTATACACAAAGCTTTTATCCAATACTCTTACCTTCCGRTGGTTATCATCTTAGGTATAAAACACTGCTCTACAAACTCTTACAAATTTAGGAGTAAGAATGAAGTCACTGGCAGACATGTCCACTATTCTCTTCATGAGATAAAAATCAGGTAGAAATTTTGTTTTGTTTTGTTTTCCAGTGGATGCAGTGATTTGGAAAAATGGTACTGATACTGTGAACTTCACTGCATGGACAGATTAGGTCACAAGCAAACTTCAGATCTGCAGGTGACCACACCCCCTTGCTTAACACACTGACTGATGAATGTCATCTCATATGATTCACCTCTGAGAACAAGCGGTATCTTCTCCCCCACCACATTGTTAATGTTGTCCAGAGCACATCCTAGGCTGTCTTCATAAAACCAGGTGTTAACAACAACTTGTTCTCATTGCAACTGTTTTCTAGTCATGCAGGTAGTAAGAAGGATGTGCACTGTATTTTCTACACAGTTGTCTTCCATCCTTAAATAATGCTTCTATGATACCCATACCAAAATAAGTATTTATCTCACTTCTCCCATTCCTTACAGGCAGTATTGCAACTTTTAATCTCTCCTTTTCTGTAGAGAAAAAAAATAAATTGTTTAAGAACTGAAAAGAGAAGATGCAAAAGGCTTCCAAATCTGTATACAGAGTTAGAAGATGAAGATGGGAAAAGCAGATACAAAGTTTATTATTGAAGATTAATGTTGAGATCCCTGTAATAACATCCAGCCTGTCTGGATATCTGTGATTTCAATAGGTGAAGTGGCAAAGCATGCAGTTCGTGTGCACTCCACAGTCTCATGATTTCAGAGGCATGTTAGTGTCTTGGAAAAAAGATTTTAAAAAACGTCCTTGTAAACAAATGTATGAGTTCTTCTTGTAGAGAGGCCAAGCCCCACTAATGTCAGTGGATTTACTTGCATGAGAGATGATAAGTCAAGACAAATTAGGATGCATGGTATAGCTAAGGTTAAATAAAGGCTGACACCCAGGCTTCAGTAATGATTGTTTTGTTGCTTTCCACCTATAAAGTTACAAGATATTTTCTTTCCTACTTTTAAATTCATCTTTCCACAAAATATCATCAGATACTAAAACTTAACTTGCATTACAAAATCTGCTTTGCTGAAAGGTATAAAGGGAACTTAAACTTAACTGATGGGTACATAGTAACTCTGATCAATTTAACAGTACGTCTAAATGGGTTAATGCAAGTCTCCTAAGAGTACACAACAGCAATAATAAAGTCAGTATGCCTTAACTTACAGATCCTGTTCATAAATTCGATTCCTTCCTATATTTTTGAACAGATGCACCCATCCAATATCTTCATAATTAGTCTGTGGTATACTGAAAAACAAATTATTTCAGTTTTCTCAGATTGACTCAATAACACATGCTCCCATACATGTCCAAACTGGAATGCACAATATAACCATTTTACAGAACTCTCACGAATCAGACAGGAGCAGAATAAATCACTCTGTGAACAAGCTGTGTACCAGGCTTCATTAGTTATAATTACCCCCCAAATATGCTCAGCAGAATGCACACGTGTCATCTGGGAGTGACACACAATAGAGTGGGCAACTTATAAACTCCTCCAAGCACAGAAAGAGTCCATAAAACAACTGGCTTGTGCATTTGGATTCATGTGATAACACCTCCTATTGCATAAGCCACCAGATGACACAGATGGGGCAAATCCAAACAAGGAACATTTCTTTTGTATAGGCATTGGACTTCATTTGATGCCTATTCAACCAACAAGCTGAGAAAGCTGAGTATGAAACACTAGATCTTTGTCCTTTTTATTTCCCAGATTGTGCTACACTGGAAATAATGAAACGTGTATAGCTTTAAGTACTTTGAACATAATAACTTAAAGAAAACTAAAACAAAACGAAACCGGAATGATAAATTTAACATACTTATGCACAGGCAAATACAAACATCTATCCCCAAACTTTAATAGAAAATGTTTTTAATGTATATTAAATAGCATATCCATTTCATACATCTTATTACCAAAACAGGCAATTACTGACTGAAGTTCTTTGAGAATACATGTATTAGCAATCAGATCTATTCTGGAGAAAAGAATATTAATTACTGTTATATTCACTGATTAGATTACCTTTCCTTTAATGATTATTGCAGGACCAAATATGTTAAAATAATTGCAACATTGATCTCATCTTCAATTCACTCTGTAAGCTCATTTTTTCCTGCCTTCTGTATTTTTTGCCAATCATAGTAACTATTTTCTGTCTGAGATTTCCAATCTCATACCAAATGCACTTTTTTTCTCCTTTTCTTATCATTTTAGTTTTTTGTACCCATATCCTGTGCTGTTCCTAGTCTTCTCACTAAGATGCCTTTCCACATGTTTTCTGTGGTTTTCTCTTATTTCCCATTGCTACGGGGATTTCATCATGTGAAAATACTGGAAGGAAGTACTTGTTTACTATAATAAACCTGTGATTTACTCAGAGGGAAGTTGATATTCATATACATATACTGTTTCCCATACAGACTGATTTAATGCCAAACATAACATACAAATTAAACATGTTCATATATGTCAGTATTTTAACATAAACTTTGAAATATCTGGATGTTATTTGGATGTTACATGTGTAAGCTAGTGCATGTGTACATATATTGATATGAATGTATATGCATCTGTTTTCCGGCATATTCAGGTATATAAGCACATACAATATGGTCATATAGAAATACAGACACACTTACATACACACACTCAGAAAGCATTCTAGATCTTTAGGGGACATATACAGTGCTTACAGTGTGTTACTTTTTTAACGTGCTGTTAAAGAACTCTGTAATATTCTCACATCTGTTGACTACTTTCAAGACAACCCAGAATTTAGCTCTAAAATTCTGACTGAAGAATATATTAAAACTAGTACCTTAACATTAACCACATCAGTAGTGACACTGAGTTCTGTGAAATTGCTTATATCCATAAAGTTAAGTAAATACTCATTTTTTTGATAGACTGGCTCATAGACTTAGAATGATAACACGAAATATCACGGAGAGAACTGAGTATATCCACAATATGTAACTTCAATTAAGGTTCATTATGAACAGCATCAGTTAACCTGTGATCTATCACATCTGTGCATCAGCAACATTGCATGGATGTAAGCAAGGGCAGAATTTGGCCCACTTGTCCCCATTTCCGTGTAGTCCAACCGAGAGGTCAGTTACTGTATTCATGCATTCACTGCTGGCAAACTCCATACAGTGCTCACAGGCACAGTGGCATCAATTTCCTATTTTTAAAACATCAGAGAAGCATGAACAATTTGTGAATATGAGCTGGTAAGGTATTATCTGAAATTTCTGCTTTCCTCTCCCTTTCTTTTCTTGTTTTTTTYCCCCCCCTTTTTAAAGAAACAGATATTGAAACTATCCCAGCTAATAATTTCATTCTGACACTTGAGTTTAAAAGGTTAAGTTACTATCTGAAGAAAGGTAATCTGGCTGCCTTTCAYAGCAGCCTGCAAGCTCTGCAATCTGCATAGAGAGGGGCATTTGTCATCATTAGCTGAGCAGTGACAGCTGGCACCTAGGGCGTCCCAGATTCAAGAAGTGGCAAAGGCACTCTTTTAGCTTAAGTTGCCATTAAGTATAGCATACTTCATAAGGAGCAATATTTTCTTTTTGTTATACAGCATGAAATAGCAGCAGTGAATGCATCTGTATTTTCTTCAGCATGGGGAATGTGCAGATATCATAAAATTAGCAGTTGCCTTTAGACAGCAAGACACCAAGTTTACAATGTGAACAAACATCCAATTCATGGAACTTGAAAATGACTACAATTGTTTCAAAATTAGGGCAGTATGTTTTTTTCAAAGATATTTCAGACTGATTGATTTGTAAATTTTATTTTGGGGCATGACAAATTGTGAATAAAATACAGTTTTCACTACAGGTATATTATTGTCACTTCAAGCCAGGAATGCCTAATCACTTAAAACAGACAGTTTATTAGATATAGGAAAAAAGATAGTCCTACACTGGAATACAAGTTAATGTGGTACACGAAAGCTTTGAAAAAATACCTAATGGGCACCATTTTAGCAGCAGCATTAGAAACTCAAAACATGTTCATAGTGTGTACTTAACAGTTTGCTGCAATATGCTTTCCAAAACAGTTCCATGCAATTTTGAAAATGTAATCATATTTAAGAGTATATTTAATAAGTTGAGTATGTAAAAGTCTATAAGAGAAGTCCATTTCATACTAGCAGCAATTATTCAATCTAGGAAAGACTGAAGAAATCATTTATAAACATGAAAGGGCCCTGATTTGGTTATTTTTAAAGAATCAAAATATAAAATATACAGCTAGAAACTAATATGCTTTGACATTAAAAAAAACAGAATTAAAAAAGCAGAAAAAATCACAATTTTCTACACTCTTCCAAATTTGGAAGCATAATCCATAATGCTAGATTTTGCATTATTATGTAAACTAGTTTTTCACAAATAAAACTAATTTTTGTGTTAATGTAAAATCTATGCAAATACATGCAGTCATTTATCAGGAAAGCTGACAAGCATTCCATATTGGAGAGGGAAAATGAAACTGCTTCAAGAATAGAGGCAATTAATTATTTCTGTATTTTCTCTTCCTCTGTCTTGAGGCACAAAAGTTATCCATCCAGTTAAAACAGCAAATGAAATAAAGAGATTTTTTTTTTTATTTAAACACATATGGCTTTTGCCTGCAATACTGATCACCACAAGGTCTACAGATGCCCGTGGCTAAATTGTACACTGGCAGATGCACACAGGGGAAAACTGTGTTAATGCAGCGTGGTGAACAAAACAAATGAAGAACTGAATTTCGGGGATGGGGGGAGGACTTTTCCCCCCATCGAGATACACAGTTTGCCTACCAAGAGTGGATTAAGTTAGTAATAAATCTAACCTGAAAAGTTTTTTCTCATCTCCTAGGTCAAAAAAGCTAAAAGAGACCTAGCAAAATAGTATGCGTTTAAAGAAACATGCGTGCAGACCCACACAATTTTATAAGGTAAGGTTATAAATGGGTTTGCCAAGATAAACGATTATATTATTTTATCTTTACAAATAAAGACTAATAATACATAATGAATATAGTCACTGAATATAATGAGAAAACTGTTGTCCATCATACTTGCCGTCATTTTAACCTACTTAAAGAAGCAATTTCTTGAAGTGTATCTGAAAATTGCAAGCATTAAGGCAAAATCTAGCAAATTTGATATATTCTTGTGTACTTTAGAGCGCTAGTAAGAGTTTTGCACTTATTAATTATTCCCCTTTAAAAGGTTATTTTAAAAATATAAGCAAAAATTAGCCTCTTTATACCTGAAAATAATTTGCAGAAGAAAAAAGAAACAGAGATGGTAAACATTTACTGGAAATAAGACAGAATCATTTTGAYTGCTGTAACTTCTCTCCTAATAGGTCTGTACATGTTGCGTAACATTAAAATTACCAGTGTAATGACTAAATAAAAAATAGGAAGGAATGTATTTACGATCTATTTTTGATGAATACATCACACAACAGAAGTAAATTCACTCCGTTAAAACCAGTGTTGAGAACAGAAATCTAATTTTTCCCCAAAGTTTCCTTTAATTTTACAAAATAATTATTCCAAATCAACTGAAAGTGTAAACAAATAAGATTTTAAAAAGGGAAGTAATAAAGGTATCTTCTCCTCCTCATCTAAAACTAAGGAGACCTAAGAGATAACATTATCACTATCATGGCRGATACACCATAATTCTTTTCTTTTCAATGGCACTAATGTTTTATAAACTACAACGTGCCCAAATGGCAAAATCTATTTCTATTAATTAAGAAACATTCACAGTAATATTCCTACGAGATAAACACAAATATTTCTGTAAACTCCCAGTATTTCTCTTTCAAAATTGTATTGGAGATTTACAAAATTACAAGACTACATGTTACTTCTATAGTCATTCTCGTATCAGTTATGTTGGTTCTGTGCTGCAAAGGACTCAATTCTGTATATCCCATCCTAGTGCTAAGTGGGAAGAAACGGTAGGGAAGAGTAGGAAGGACAGGAGGTGATCTAGGTTAAATTTCCATACGCAAGTAAGAGGGGAACTCAAGTGGTTTGCTGCTCTAACAGAGACTTGATTCCCACTGCCCCTTCTCCCCCCCCCCAATATTACACTCTACAATGACGACCTTCCACCAATTAAGAAAAAATGTTCAGCAGTGGTGGTGGGAAAATCAATACATTTTAAAGGCAAAAAGATTTTAGTACCCAGTATTTCTAAAGAGATCTCTCCCCTCCTTACTTAAATAATAAATTGGATGACATGTTTATATTACCATTAGAGTCAGAATATTTTTCGGAACAATGAGTAAGTGTTTCTAGAAAGTAGGTTGCTTATATTTAAGTCTGTTAAAAGATTCTGTACTTTTAGGGAGTTATAGAAATAGTTTCGAACATGTGGAAGTATATGAAACATACAGTTTTGAGATTTAGAAAGCACAGTCTTTCAGGCATTACTGTGAATAACCTCACCTCCTTGTAAAGGATTTAAAGCAGATTAGGGATTGTATGTTCATGGGAGCATCCTGTTAAAATATGGACGAAACAGCACCACCCTTTCTCAAGAAGCTAATTCAACACTATTGCTAAAATGCAATGACATTAAGAGGGAATTTCTGCTTGACAAAAGAGTATACATTTGGGCCAAAAATACTTTTCCTCATAATGACCACCAATGCATGCAATTGATATTTTTAAAGTATTTTAAAGACATACCATAGTTCATGCTATTCATAAATTAACCCTCAAGAGCTATCCCACTTTGGCCCTGATTCTGCAAAGAACTGCCTGCGCACTTAGCCTACCAAAGCCACTGACCTCACCAGAGCCAGCTGCATGTTTAGTTAACCACGTTTGCATTGGCAGGATCAGGGCCTTCATAAGGTTCAATGAAACATATTAATCACTCATGACCAACTCACTCAACTCCTACCTTCACTGTTATTTTGAAAGAAAATACCTGAAAGCTATACACTGCATTAAAAAACACAAGACTACATTGAAATATGTAAGGCATGTCTTTTTATACCTAAGTTGAGATGACATGAGTTACATAGGTAGTTTACCATATACCCATGCTATTGTAAAGTGAGAGAACAGGTTAGTTTTGAGTTAGCGCGACTTAACTTGCCTGTTTTATCGGCAGTGAGAAAATTAGCAATAAGCACATAATATGACAAAAGGTATATGAAAAGATGGTGCATTACTAATAGCTGTATATTGCTTAGTGTTCAAAGGTGTTAAGCAATATGTTTTCTGCTGATTTCAACGGCTCTTGCAGCTACATATACAAATTTACTTCGGCTGCAGTTTAATTTGCTAGGCGATGTGAAACCAACTTACAAAAAATACCAGGTACAGAGGTATGTACATTCTAGGCATACCACTTTTCCATTTGCACTGGACTAATAGATGTTGGGTTACTCGTAAAACATAGCATGAACAAGTCGAATGATGCCATAATTTACAAAATAATATATTTCAAATGTTACCACGCTTCAGTTTTGACTTGCACACATTTTCTAATGTTTCAGTCTTTCCTCAGACAACGTATTTCAGGGATACAAGTTACCAAAGGGAAAGGTTAGTTTAGACATGAAGTCTTAGGAAGCTGCTCATCCAACACGTACAGCTTTATTTTCAAGGTCAATGTTGAATATTTTCAGTCATTTAATCATATACAGCATGAAACAGTAATGAGAGTTCTGAAGTGTTGGATGACCCACTACAGATGTAGTAGATTAAAAGGCGCTAATCCCCACTGATTCCACACCCCTCTCTGAGTTCAGCAGAAAAGAGCATTCTCAAAGCAGAAGACCTTTAAAAAAATTGTGCTGGACTGCTTAAATAAAATGCTGTACTTTAAGGAATGTCTGGCTTTGGAGAAGCTGATGTAGAAGTGAACCAAATGAATAATTCAACGCATTTTTCCAGCTTGAATGTTTCTGCGATTCTGGCTAAAATTACAATTTGCAGTTGTGCAAGCTCTATGTTTTCAGATGTAACATTTTAAAGAAAACAAATCAATTAGTTTTTTCCCTTAACAGATTACATATTAGAGGAATTTAAAGCATTAACAGTTCATCCATAAGACCTAGGATGACAAAGTCCAACACTAACGCGAACTCTTACTTTTAATGTTTTTATTTTTAATGGGACAAGAATACATAAATGTGTTAAGTTTAGCACCAATAAATGCTAACTGTGTATTGCAAAAAGGAGCTAGATTATATGTTTTCAAAAAAAAAGAAAAGGCATTTGCAGAAATCTATAGGTAACTGAAGAAAAATATTTCCATATCTAACTATGCATAAATCTAAGTTGTGAGGTGTATAGTAATGTCATTAAAATGGAATTTTTGCAAACATGATAAGAACTGACTCACCTTTAAATTTACCTTTTCATTTCTTCCTAAATATGAAAGTGAAGCTGCAAACTAAAATACAAATAAGTATATAGAAAATTACAGGTATCCTCAAGATCTCTCACAAAAATGATACTGCCTATTTCACATAATGTGACACATAAAGCACATTCTCTAAAAATATCTGTCCTTAGTTTTCCTACTTGAAAAAGTAAATTTATTGTTGCTGGCAAGATGATATAGATGAAATAACCAGGATGAAATGAGGGGGGAAGGGGAGAAAGAGGAGGCAAGAAATCAGATACATTCAACGAGCCTTCAAACTCACTTCAGCAGTAGGGATAAATAATTTAATCAACTCAATTTCATCTTTTTCCTAGCTCCCTAGTGCAATAGGCAGATATTAAAAAACAAAACTTTAAAATTCATAAAGAGTTGTGTGTGGAAAAATTACCACTATATAAGAAAAAATATAAAGTGATATCAACATAAGCACTTTGTGTGCCTGGGCATCTACATGTGCATTTTAACTGATACTTTTCATCATATGAAAATAAATTATTGGTGAAATTTATATCTAGCAACTTCTTTTTTTTTTTCCAAATTACATTTTGCAGGCATGGGCGAGTACCTGCAATCACACATTTTCAACGCCATTTGGCTTTTTGGCTAACAAGAGACTAACATGACAAGGCACTGTATTGTGAAATATCTGAAATATCAGGTAGAGTTCAACAAATGCAACTATAATATTCTAATTAGGGGAAAATATTCAGAAAAAAGTAATTTGGTAAAAGTCACCAATATCTTATGGTAACATTATCATGACAAATGATCAGTCATCATTTTAATGAGGTGATTTTAATCTCAATTTTCCAGAACAACTCAACACATATAAAAAATAAAGCTCTCTGATGAAAAGGCATTCTTTGCTTTTATAATTTAGTAAGCACACATTAATAACTGCAAAGAAAAACTAACGCCAGTAAGTGGTCAAAAGCATTAAAAATATTCATATTTTGTATTATGAAAAGTTTGAGATATCGCCATTTTCAGCATCTCAAACCAAAGCACCAACTTCTTGTCATTTTAAACGATCAGGTCAGCTTAAAACAGTTCATTTCAGTTGTTGACTGGTGTCAGAGATGTCAAAATCCATGCATTTTCAAACTATCATATGTTTATTTCTGCATGTGTGAAATGAAACTTTATAATGATGCAGCGAAATTAAGAGCAACTTTTAATGCTAAAGGTAACCCAGTTAGGGTTAAGTCGAATATGGACAATATATCCCATAACCTTCAAATTACAATAAATGCATATAACCTGCATTATTTGATGTTTTAGGTTAATCTTAACATTATACACTGATTTAGAAAATCAAATGCAATTTTCATTTCAATTAATTGTGCTAAATCATGAAAATCTGACTACTGAAACTTTAAGATATAAGCTATCGCATTTCACCCTTAGAAACTGGAGTTACTGAGCTAAAACTTAGGGGGCAAAACTAAACAAAACCTTGCCACCGAGATTTCCGTCTTTAACGTGCCGTCCCGGTGTAATGGAGCTAATGCAAAGACCTTAGGCGAGTCCCACTGAGGAACTGGGGACTGTGCGTCATCTCCACGGGCAGCGGCTGTTCCCCTTGATGAAGATGGGAGGAAGAGACAACCTTTTGTCCGCGCGGTTTAACTTTCGTTTCTACGCCGCGCTGGCATGCAGCCTCGCGGGGACGGAGCCCTTTCTTATTTAAATCGCTCGAAAACCGCCTCCGACGAGCACGGGCTCGGCGCCTTTCGCCCCGCGGCTCCGCAGCCCCGGGACCCGCGGGGAGGGGGGAGCCGCCTG
>NW_020450678.1:0-56774 GCF_003343035.1 Apteryx rowi | reverse complement strand
GAAGCAGCCGCCCCGGCGCCGGCGGCCAGGGCGCGGCGGCCGAGAGGGGGACAGCTTCTTCGGGACGGCCTGTCACCTGCGGGCTGTCAGCGGGGAGCCCCACGTCCCAGCCTCCTTTTATTAACGGGCGGAAAATTGTTCCTGCTAGGAAGCAGCCTGCGCTCTGCAAGGGGAACGCCCGTGTAAACGCTAGACCGAGCGAGCCAAGCGCAAAGTCAGGAATTCCTCGCTATATGCAATAAAGTTGGTCGCATTAATACGTTGAGTAAATGTCGTGAAATTTTCTTTGCGTTATGACTTCTCCCTGGCGCTCGCTATGCCCCTGACAGTTACTTTAAGAATTAATAAATGGGCGGTAGATTAAGATTCCTTAAAGACAAGGGACGAAAAGGGTTTTTTTTTCCCCCTAAAAAAAAAAAAAAAACCAACAACTTTGAGTTTTCTTGAAGCGAAGCTGAGTAAATGCTGCAAAGCAGAAGAGTTTGTCACTCGAGCTTATTTGCAAATGAAAGTCCCCGTTGCTAACACTTAAGGTACTGAAGGAGAAATTTGCTAATTACACATCGCACGCGAAAACCCAAACTGCCGGATTAGTAGCATGCCAGCATGTTTGCCGTCGCTAGCATCCCTCCCGGGCGCGTATTTACTGAACACAGCTTGCTAGGAGAGCTCACAACACAATAAACCGTCCAGGTTTGAAATTAGGAGATACTTATAGAGGAACTATGTCTCAGAAAAACAGCCGAACGTACATTCTTTACAATATATTGGAGAGTTATACCGAAATATAAAAACGAAGCTAAGAACTGGCAGATCAGATTTACCGTTCATACCTGCTACTTGATTTCTGGAGGGAACGCGAAAAAGAACTGACAAATACGTTTAGCAATTGATTCTCCCTTCATAAGACATAAATACAAAAAGCAACGCAGAGACGATGCCGAAATGCATTAAACCTTAAAATCGATTACACCCCGTCAGAAGATCTTTTAAAACAACACAGATCGCGGACTTTGGCGTAATATTTTATTCCAGAGATCACTAAATTGCCGTGAATCTGCTGCCTCGTGCACTGACCAGTTCATGAGAGAAAAACTTCTCACTTGCAGTTACAGACAACTATCAGGAGGAAATCACGGCGCGGTCTGACGCCGAGTGTGAGTTAATGAATTTGCGCCGCTGCCGCTGTAAGAGTAAGCCCTCGGCTGGGCTCCCTGGTTGATGGATGCCCATTAATACACCTGCATCCACGTTTCAGCCATGAGGAGACAAACAGGGATTCAGTGCAGAGCAGCACAGTTTTGCCAAGTCCCTTCAAAATGTCAATACACTTCAAGTTACACCCAAAGGAGAGCGATTTCTCTTGATTTCCGAGCGTATGGATGACCAGCGCGGTTTTCTGCCAGTAACCTTCTACCTTTGTATATATGCGTGTGTGTGTGTGTATACATATCTATCTCCTAGAGAGGGATTAATTAGCCGGGTTTGAGCTGAAAGAGGCTGCAGTGACGAGCCCAGTGGCGATTGGCCGCCCGCCTGCCTGGCCCTGCCTTTATAATTTCCACACGAGTGCATCTGGGCTCTTATACAAACCAACAGCCAGCTTCTTCTGACATACACACACACACACACACACACACACGGCACTTTTCCCACCATCTGATTAACCACCCTGCACACACACAGTGATTACTACAGGAAAACATAAATAAATACGAAGAGGTTTTATTATTTTGACTACTGGAAGCCTCGCTGTGTCTCAGTTCAACTTTTGTTTTTATTGCTGCTGGGGAAGGTGCAGCTCTCGATGCYTTCCTCTCACTCACGGACCCTTTAAAAAAGAGGGAGGAAAAATATCGCCCCCTCCAGTCCCCCGCCCCCCTCCCCGCCACACACACTTCAAGACGGCCGATCTAAAAAAGCAGGAAGAGAGCATCTGAGGAGCAGCAGCCCCAGCGCATTTTGAAAAACATTTGTTACATTTCAGAGTGCAGCAGCCTGTTTCTCCTCTGAAGTTGGCTCCAGCCTTAGCAGCCGCATTGGATCCCACAGCCTATTGCGAGACTCCGGTATACAACCCGGATCTCTGCCCCAACATGATCGCGGCCCAGGCCAAGCTGGTGTATCATTTGAATAAATACTACAACGAGAAATGCCAAGCCAGGAAAGCTGCCATCGCTAAAACGATCCGCGAAGTCTGCAAAGTGGTGTCGGACGTGCTGAAGGAAGTGGAGGTGCAGGAGCCGCGTTTCATCAGCTCCTTGAACGAGATGGACAACCGCTACGAGGGGCTGGAAGTCATCTCCCCCACGGAGTTTGAAGTGGTGCTTTATCTGAACCAAATGGGGGTTTTCAACTTCGTGGACGACGGCTCTTTGCCGGGCTGCGCTGTGTTAAAGTTAAGCGACGGGCGCAAGAGGAGTATGTCGCTCTGGGTGGAGTTCATCACGGCGTCTGGCTACCTCTCCGCTCGCAAAATCCGCTCCCGGTTTCAGACTCTAGTGGCTCAAGCCGTGGATAAATGCAGTTACAGAGACGTGGTAAAGATGGTAGCAGACACCAGCGAAGTGAAGCTGAGAATCAGGGATCGGTATGTCGTGCAAATTACTCCGGCTTTCAAATGCACGGGGATCTGGCCAAGGAGCGCTGCCCACTGGCCGCTTCCCCACATCCCCTGGCCGGGACCCAACCGGGTGGCCGAGGTCAAAGCGGAGGGCTTCAACCTCCTGTCCAAGGAGTGCCACTCGCTGGCCGGCAAGCAGAGCTCGGCCGAGAGCGATGCCTGGGTGCTGCAGTTCGCCGAAGCCGAGAACAGACTGCAGATGGGCGGCTGCAGGAAGAAATGCCTCTCTATCCTCAAAACCTTGCGGGACCGGCACCTGGAGCTGCCGGGCCAGCCCCTCAACAACTACCACATGAAGACTCTGGTTTCCTACGAGTGCGAGAAGCACCCCCGAGAATCGGACTGGGACGAGTCCTGCTTGGGCGACCGGCTCAACGGGATTTTACTGCAGCTCATCTCCTGCCTTCAGTGCAGGCGATGCCCACACTACTTCTTGCCCAACTTAGACCTGTTTCAGGGCAAACCTCATTCGGCCCTGGAAAACGCGGCCAAACAAACGTGGCGACTGGCTAGGGAAATACTTACCAACCCGAAAAGTTTGGAGAAACTTTAGAGGCTAATAAAAAGCGGGCCTAACCGGTACATCTGCCTATATCCTGATGAAGTTTAAGCTTCCTGTTCGAAAAGTCAAATATTTCCACTTGACAATGCTAACAATATTCTCTTTTAAAGGGAATATAGCTTAGGCTCTTCACAAAGAAAAACAAATAAAAACAGCAAGTATCATTCCTCTTCATCACAGTTTTGCAGTTCCCCGTGAGAGAAAAAAAAAATGTTACCCGGAAAGCAAAATTGGCTGTAATTTAACATGATTGTGACCATTCTGCCCAGAAGCGGTACCAACGGATTATAACAAAACCCAGTATTTTTATGTAATCCCTCTGTGAGTAAAAACTATTTGGATATGCCACCTGAACAAACCCTAATGTACCTTTTAATTTGTATCAAATATTGTGATCTCACATTGTCTTTGAAATTGTGGATGTTGGTGTTTTGTGATTTGGTGAACAGAAGTTAAATTGCCATTTTGGATACTTCAAGGACATTTTCTGCTAAAGAAGATACCGTTTAAAAAGGTAGATTTTATCATGGTACTTTTGTTAATTGTCTTTTGAAGTGTCTGAACTTAACAAGTTTACATTTTTCGTTTCATATATATTGCTTGTTCTATTTCTAACATTCCATAAATATACTTGAAATGTTATTTAAATATATTCAAAAGAAATTTGGATTCTGCTTATATAATAACGCTTGAATATTGGAATTATATATTTGAAAATGCACTTGAAATACACTGGATAATTACCTTTTGTGATTTAGATTTTAATTTCTGTTGCTGATTTATTTAATTACAAGCTAATAAATGAAGTAAAATGCATACGGGTAAGCGTTTCAATACCGAATCAAGTTTTCTACTTTAAAAATCAGAAGGGCAGCTATGTTTTTGGAATTTTGACTTTCTGTTGATAGTTGCTTAAATCCCCGTAAAGCAGTAAACTTAAGGGGAGCCTTCTGACTTTGCATTTTTAATAGTTTTGTAGGGTAAGGAAACAGTGGTGGTAAATATACGCTAGAATTTAGCTCCAGATGACCATCAGCAACTGTCAGACACTGAGGTAATTATTAATACAGTAACCATTTACAGCCGTCAGAAAATAAATCTAGTTTCAAAAGATTTACTATACTGCACTGATGTGTTTCTGCTCGGCTTTGAGCAATGCTGAGGAAGCACAACATATCCCTCAAGCAGAGTCAGCATACTGAACCTGATTCCTTACAAAAACTAACGTTTAGGCGCAAGTAGTAATAAAGAAGAAAGTAAAATTTATAGGTGAAAGGGTCAAGCCTGCATCAATAAAGTGAACAACAATATTACTTCTGACCTACAAATCCGTTATGAACGTGATAAGATTGCCAGTGGCACTCACAGAAATCAACCCTGCGTTCGCAGGGCACGAACGTGCATATGCACCAAACTGCCAGCGACCTAAAATTGCCTGTTCCTACTCCAACACACGGCTGCTCTAAGTATGCCTCTCTTTTAAGCGACTTTAAGATCAAAACATAAGATAACAACACCCTAACAGTTTAGTACCCTAACAGTCAACAAGTGCTGAAAGAGGCCAATCGCCTATGTAACACTAGATGTAAACAGCAACTATTTACAGTGGGTGTACTTTAGCGAAACCGTTATACTAAGCTATTGTGAAAGAATCTGTTTTTCCAGCACGGCGAAGAAAATTCCGACTTTCAGAAATTATTCGTCAATACAGAAATCACCTTATTACAAACATACTTATATTCAGACGAGTTCACTTGCATTTTTCTTGTAAATTATTTGTGATAGTTCTTCAAAAAATCCCAAGGTCTTTTGAAAAGTCTCTCTCCTATTTTTCACTTAAAGAGAGGCTTGTAACATTCTTCTAGCACAATAATCAAGTAATAAAGCAAGCACAACGATAAGAATAAAAAAACGCAGGAGAGAGGAGCACCCTGCAATAAATGCCCTGCGCTGTCAGCCCCCTCCTGCCCCGGATCCAACCCCTCTGCTCAGATCCAGCGGGGACGGGTGCACGCAAAGGCTCGAGTCACGCACCCCTACTGCTGCTGCGGCTGGCTTGGGGCTTCTTTTTTTTTTTTGGGGGGGGGGAATTGATAGTAGTAAAAGACTTCAGAAAAAACAGAGCTTTCCCAGGAATCTAGCCTTGGGTACATGCCCACGCGATAGCCATTTCTTTTTCTTTCTTTCTTTTTTTCCTCAGAAAATAAGCATTAGCTTGGATTTCAGCAATCAGCATGTTTACTAAAACAAGCAGTATTTTCTTACATGGAAACCAACTTTCTTGAAATAAAGGGATTCTCCGATATCCACTAAAAGGGTAAAACCCTCCGCTGTGTCTTAGGAAGGCCGCGGTCAGGGACTGCTGTTACCTCCAGGGATTTCAGAGCAATTGGCTTAACTACTAAATCTGCCCATGTTCATACAAAGGCATTGAGCGAAAGACTGCTGAAAAATGTGCACACCGCCGTAATAGAGGATTTAACATCATTAACACACTGCGCTTTTGGATCAAACGCGGCGAGAGGCGGCCGAGGGGAGCGGAGTTTGGAGGGGAGGGGAGGGACGGCCCCGGCGCACGTGTGCCCGGGGCCGGCCGCGGCACTCACCTTGGGGTCGATCTTCTTGAAAGCCGGGTCATCCTCGTCCACCTCGAAGTAGATTTCCGTGGTGGTGATGGAGAGCGTCCCCTTGGCCACCACCACGGGGGCGATGAGCTGAGCCGGCGTGCTGAGCACCACGGGGCCTGCAAGACAAGGGCAGCGGCGTCAGGTGAGGGCGCCCGGGCGGCCCCCGCGGCCCGGCCCGGCCCGGCCCTCCGCAAAGCCGGCGCYCCGCGGTCCCCCTGGCAAGCGCTGCTTGCAGCCCGCCGCCTCCTTGCTCGCCCGCCCGTCCGCGGCCAGCGCTTTGAACTCCGCAGCCAGGACGGAAAAGAGTTTGCGAGCTGCAGGGCGAAGGGCTGCGAGATAAATCAACGAGAGGCAAAATTCAGAGGAGTTAGAGTGAAAAATAGCCGCCTCTCAGAAGTAGGTTCCTTGACTCCTCGTGCCCTTTTCCTCCTCATTAACGGCTATCGCTGTTTATGAGCGGCAGGCTGCGGTAGCAGTGACACGTTACGCACAGTTTCGGTGAAGCGGCGCCGCAGCTTAGCGGGCGAGGGCTGGCCGCGGCCCCCGGAGCGGCGAGCGGCGCGGCCCGCACCCGCGGGCAGGCAGCAGAAACCTTCCCAGCGAAACCTGGCGGCATTACGTTTAACTCCGGGTCCAGCCAGACCTCAACTCCGAAAGTATCGCAAAAGATGATTTTTTGGAGCTACTTGAATACCACACACACACACAAGGGCTACCATCGTTAAGTGTATTTATGGCAAGATAATTTTTATTTCGACTTGCTGTCACTTAATCCTTTTAAAATTACTGTAACAACACTTCACTCAAAATATGTTCCTTAACAAGGCACTTGCAGGGCCATTGAAAGATGGGGTGGTAGGGGAAAATCTATTATAAAAGGCAGCCTTTTCCGCACAAATTGTTAGGTTTTAATCAGGAAACAACTTCTGCTTTAATGCAAAGGACACTACAGGGTATCACTTTTTCGCCATCTTATCTTCAATACGAATGCAATCTACTAGGAGGCGGACAGTGTCAGTGTTTAGGAAGCTTACTCGCTCTAATTAAGAAGAGATTAAAAATAAAACACACTCTTAGATTTAGCCACTAAACCGTGTAGGCTAATTTATATACACAAGCATACACACATATACATGCATACACAAACACACATCTGACAACAAAAAAGAAACAACAAAAGTCTTAGTATTGAGAAACTCGGTATAACATCTAACTGACGCACCTTTCAGAAACTGGCAAACTGATCATCTCAGTGAACGTTAAAGAGATTTTGGCTGTGTTGTGCAGTTAAAATCTTCTGTACAATAATGAAGACCTTGTTCAGACGGCAGACTGCCTGCGTACGCTCCCAGCTGCCGTCCCCAGACACTGGTCTCTCCGGGGAGGAAGGCAGTGCGTGTTTGGAGGGCCCGGCAAAGACAAGGCAAGCCCAGGGCTGCAGTTCGCACCAAGGCTAACAGGCATAGAGGCAACCTTTTCTCTCCTCCTCCCCCAATATTGCACACACACATTACTACCAGATCTTGCAAGCAACACTTCAAATTACTCACTTAGCCCAAATTAGTCCTGTATCAGCGCATCTAACTGTCATGTTGTTAATGTTTTACTTTACTGTAACACCCAATTTGAGACTGTATTGCACAATGTTTTGTCATTTACGCTGCAAAATAAATAAAGAGGGAGGCACAGATTACTGCGTGTAGAAGGGGAAGCTAAAACGCCCAGCTTCAGTGACAGCTTTCAGCAGCCCAGCGTGGCAGCTGGATAATATTGATACAAACTCTATTTTCTTTCATTTTATTGTTTTCCATCTCCTAATAAACCAGGGTAGCCTCTTGACCCTAGTCAGCTGATCTGAATCACATGCCGCGGGTTGCTCTGCTGCTCTCCCTGCCTCGCCTCCATCTTCCCTCCGTGCCCCTGCGGAGAGCCGCGCCGAGCCCGGCTTCGGCCTTCGCCGGGCAGCGACATCGATCCGAAACGCCGCTTTAAAGGCTCATCAATCTTCATCTAGGTCGCTCAAGTAATTATGCCCGATTCTCTTGTACGATTACAAGTGGATTTGGGTTTCTATTCCCCAGGCCCCCTTCCTTTGTGTTTACAGAAGGGGGATCGGCAGCGGCTCCCTGCCCTGCAGAAGCACTTGCCCTCTGCAGCAGACCATTCCCACCTCTCCTTTAACGCCTCCCCAGCAGCGCCGCCGAGAGCAGCCACTTCGCCCTCGCCCCCTGCGCCCTGCGCACGGCACCCGGCTCAGGGCCTTTGTGCGAGCAGAAATCCGCCTTCACAGGATGCGTATTGGAAACAACCGCTATTCTATCATTTTAAGGAGGCGTTTGTGGGCTTTCCTGAATCCCAGAAGGACGACCATCAATTTAATCCAATTACCTCCTTTCCCTGGTGTTGTGTGGCTAAAATATAAATAAAGTCACCACGATTTAATGGCCAGAAGGCCAGACCCGTAGTACCAAACCCTGGAGAAGACAATGGGTGCACCCGGCAAGTAACTGCGTGGGGGTGTTAGCGAAACACACTCACCCGTACGGGAGGAGGGGGCAGAGCTGCAGAGGAAGGGGGTGGGTATGGAGGAGAAAGGGAAATTCACTTCTTAAGCCTGCTACTAAAGGCAGGGGAAATCAGGGAATTCTGGCTTCCTCCTTCCCCTCTCGAGAACAGACTCCGGGCTCCCAGACCGGTACCTTGGCATCTGCCCTGGCTTCTAGTCAAATGACACCCTGGATTTGCTGCAATGTAAACACGTCAAAGGTATTAAAATGCAACGAGGAGTAAGCATTAGTGTGCTTTCCAGACGAGAAAACGTTCGTTTGTTGTTTTTTTCTCTTTTTTTTCTTTTTGCAAAGAAAAGCAGAAAGCATTTTCTAAACACTGGCCAATTTATGGGATGATTTTGGGGGCTGGGGGTGCAAACCAAGTTTAAAAAAAATCTTTGTAGATTTTTTTTCTCCTGAAAGCACAAAATGGAAAATATTCTGCGTTAACAGTGTGTCAATTTTACACTTGTCCTTTGGAAATCTCCAATTACAACTTCCAATTCCATAGCATGTTTAAGGAGCACCGAGTCTTTTTGTTGTAGCCTTCAGGGAGCAAACCAGCCACTGAGAGAATACGAAATTAATCCACTACAGCAATATAGAGAGAGGATTATGTTTTAATCCCCTTTGGGAGAGTCTCTGGATTTTAAGGATCCGATATTAAAATGTTTACATAACGCATCATCAAAATACTGCGGATTTTCCATATGGCACCGAGGTACCGGGAGGCTTTGGGTCCTCTTCCAAAACGCAATCGCTAATCCACCGCGAGACCAGCCGGGCGCACCTGACGCCGAGCAGCCGCCCGCCGGCGGGAGGACGCCGAGCTGCGGCTCCCCGCGGTGCGCGGGGGCCCCGCCGGGGCGCGGAGGGATCCCGCCAAGCGCTCCCTGCGCGCACCCAGGGCAGCCGCGGAGCCCGCGGACACTTCCAGGTGCGCCCCGGGGAAAGCGCACTTCTCGCGGCTCCGTTGCGCCAGGCGGCTCGGGGTTTCTGGACGGGACGCGGGTCTGCAGGGCTTGCCAGCCGGCTGGCCGCCACCAGAGCACCTCTCGTGAGGAGTCACTTCGCTGCCCCTTCCCAGCCCTCCGGGGAGGAGCGGGCGGCCGCAGCCAGCGGCGCTCTGCTGACAGAGACGCGCCGGCCCCCAAAGCAGCCCAGAATTCACTTCCGATCCACAGGTTCTGCAGTCTGCTCAAATGCAGAATTTTCCACTTCGACTGAGCCCTGCGGTCGGCACATGTGATTTACATTTCTAAAACAAACGGGACTTCACGTATACATTTTAAAATAATATTTCCTTTCCAAAAGTAAATGATTGTGGGATTGGAAGGTTCCAGTGAATAAAAGCAGAATGTAGCAGCCCCCCGCTCATTTGCGCTGAACAGGGACTTGAACTCTTGTACTCTGAAAGTCAGTGCAAGTGAAAAGTTTTATCAGCTGAAGAGCTTGATACCTAGTAAAGCAATACCGATAAAATTATAACTCTGGTCTTAAAAAAAAGCCCCCAAAGAGTGATATTTTAAGCTATTTCAAACATTTTCATTTTCATAAATTGTCCATTTTAATTGCTAGAGCTACAGATGTGCTATGTTTATGAGACTGGAAATTACACTGGAGGTATATTTGCTAAAATGATTGGGCACAATTATTCCTAAACAGGAAAAGATATATGCTTTTATATACTAAATTATGAAAACACGCAATTTTACCTGCTGCAGGTTTATGAGTCTAACTTCAAAAATACTTCGGTGATTATTTATAGATGGAAAATACGATGAGGAACAAATTCTTTGAAAACATATTAAATCATATAGGCCAGTTTAATTTTACAATCTACTCTAAATCATTCTGATAAAAACATGATGAATTTTGTCATGTTTGATTTTTAGATGACATTGCCTTAAAAAAAAAAACAAAACAAAACACACACCTTAATTTCTTTTTCATGAACTGTTTAACACGGAAAATACAAACCAGATTAGTTGAAACTAATAACCTTATGATGCAAAATAGTTTGTATAAACCCAAATTTGTACTTTGATATACTTAAGCAAAACTTTCAAATAATACAAATAATAATTAAAGATCATTCACAGTCTCTTTGAAATAAGAGAACTGAAATTAATCCAGCACTTTAACTAACTCTAATGCCAAGTGTATCTGACATTGACTTGCATTTAGAATGACTAGAAGTGCATATATTTGAAACAATTCACACACAACACACACACACACACACACACACACACACACACAAAAACCTTCAGTTTTGCAAAATATAAATCATGTGATACAAGCAGATACAAGGATAAAAGCAGAAACAGCTATAGGCACCAAAAGCTTTGTGAAAAGTGCTGTGGTCAGGAAAGCAAAAAAATATTTCAACCAATTAAAAAAAATAATAATTATTATACATGCACTGCCATGTAAATAACAAGTAAACAACTTAGATTCCTAAAAAAAAATTGTCCAAATTTAGCCTGTTTGTTCCTGTTGTCATCATAAATCTGTTACAGAGCAGCCTTTAAAAGCCCTGCAATAAATATATTGAACTTACATGTGGATGGTTGCCCCCCATTTGTTTTCCACATTAGCAGATACAGCGAGTAACTCCTTCACTCAAACCAAGGCTTCTACAGGACTGTGTATATATATAGCTCCCTTTTCATATCACTTTCAACAGTTTCAATAAATGGAATAATTTACACAACTTTTTGATTGTAAAAAAACAGAATCTAAGTCTAAACTTGACTACAGTCTTGTTTTTCTCCTCCCCCCTTAAGTAACATCCCCAACTCCTTTCCCTTGTTTTCAAAGATCCCCAAGCTTACTTTGTTGGTATTTTATTCTTTCACAATCATATGTTTCATATTGTGAGGGAGGGATTGATTTTTATTGTTTGTTTGATATCATTGACAGCGTGGATAGGCCCTGTTTTCCAAAATTTTCCACACCTTTTTCCCCCCTTTCCTCTAGAATGCATATAACACTAAAACTAACACCAAAGATCTACTCCAGTGGTCTTTTTCAACAACAATAACTAAACAATTACAGCAAGTTCTCTTAAGTGGTGCCATAACTGCAAACAATTGCATTTGATTAAAAAGAAAATGAAATGTAAACAAAAATAATTTTACATATTACTACTATGAATGAAACAGTAAGAAGTAAATACCTATTTATGATGAGATTGAGAAAAATGCTTAAAGATAGCGTCACCTAAGAAAAAATAATGGAATTTTCTCTCAAACATATGCATAATTTGCATACATTTGAAAAGAAGACACACATGCACCTCCGCAAGTAAATTATTACTTGCATTGCATACCTTGCTGGACACATTAAAAGAAAAATATGAAATAGTACTTCTTCCTGAAAAAAAAGGGTTTCACAGAATTCCTAGAAATATATATCTCTTTACATTGTTCAAAATATAACAGAAAGCAACCACTTAATAAAGAATAAAATAAAGAATAAAATTAAAGAACGTGCATAGACAAGCTTAGCACTACCAAAGTCAATCTTATTAGGCATTTTCTCACTGAAGGTCCAATGGAACAATTAGCTGTGTGTCTAACAGACAACCTACACCAATTTAGGAAATCAAATTTTGCCTCCTTTTGTAGGTGAAGTCCAATTCATTTTGTGGCATACATGAGAACCTCATAGGTCCTATAACTAAATGGCTTCTATGGATTTAGTATTGTTCTAGGACATGTTCAAGCTAGCTCCAACCTGGCAGATGATCAGGTATTAATAATAATCAAGACTCCCCATAATGATTTACATCTGGCCAGAAATACATGAACGTTTGAGATAGGCACTCCACTACTGCAATGCATACATTTACCTCTTCAAAATTAGATTCATACAGTGCGCTCTGCCTGAAGCTATACCTTGGAACTACTAAGTAATTTAGGCTGTTTCAGAAACTAAGAGCTGGATTGTTAAGTGGTGTATCCAGATGTGAGTATATTATACTAATGCTTTATGACTTGCACTGGCTTCCTCCTCATTTTCAGGTGAATTTTAAGGTACTGTCTTCAACCTAGAAAACCTTAAGTGATGCCGAACATGCTCACATAAGTGACAGTTTTTGTCTCTCAGAGAACCACTAGAGCTATTTAATCAAAAAATAAACAGAAAAAACACACCTTAGAAAAGTATATCTAATATTGGAAGAAAAATCTGAAAGCAGAGATAGCATCATGCTATGCAATATACACTGAAACAGGAACATGAGGGATCAAATCCCAACTGCAAGTCTGAGTGCACCAGACTTGACAGGTATCTTATACAGTCCAGCTTGTGTACCTTGTCATGCCAATAGAGCTCAATTGATTAGAAATGAAATGAAAGATGTGAGCCCTCAGGTTTCATTTCTTGTAGTCTCCATTCTGGAAAAGCTCTTCAGGATAAACTGAAAGCCTTATACTTCCTGAGACTGTAGTGAAGGCAAATACTCTGTTCAGATAGCTTGTGACATTTTTAAGTTCATTTTTTTGGTTAGCTACTTGTACGTGTGTTTTGGAAGAATGAAATAAGTTATTGAATTAGCATATGGCTTGTTTGGTATATTTATAAGAACCATCTAAGATGCAATAGTTGTTATTTCAAAATTATCCAAAAATATAGAGAGTATCTCTAAACAACACTAGAACTAATACAGACCATTTTCTTATATAAGTGTAAACAGTGTTTGACTGCATGTTTTGTTTTCCCACACTGAGGGAACTTCTAAAGACTCTCACACTGTGGTATCAAATAAAATCAGAACTGATGCTGCAGTCTCTGTCATGCAGGGTTTTTTTCCTTAACAACCTGATTTCCTTATAGGAATTTTATTGCCTCTGAAATCCCTAGTCCTGTGTTAGATTTTGTTCAAAATGGCTTCCAGGTTCAGAAGTTACACAGATAAAGGCTGACAGAGCGTGCTCGCACATAAACTTTGTTTCTTTAAAAAGCCAAGCTAAAAATCTTTACCTAACAGGTACCAGCAAGGACTGCTCAAATGCACTGGATGAGGTTGCCACTTGTAGAATTTCTGACCAATGAAACCAGGACTAACCAAACTGTCTTCTTGACTGATTTTTAGCTTACTTTTGTCATACCAGTGTTAAAAAAAAAAAAAAAAAAAAGGAAAAAATCTGTCCATAGGTCTGTGAAGGTGCTTAATTTAATATAGATAGTGTTAATACAATTCTGGATATACTCCTAGATACCATATATTCCTATATACTGCTAATCTATGTAGGTCTTACAAAGATTTTGGAGAACAGGGATTTTTATATGTTGATAACTGCATAGTGAAGATGAAGTAAGACCCAGAAGTACGGAATCGCACACAACTAGCTCCTTAGGCCTAGGTGTGTTATTTTTGTAGTGCCATATGATGGCATCTGTCCTACTGTTTCCTATGTATCAGAGAGCCAGTTGGCTTGATCTTTGATCAGGTAACCAGTTGCACCTCGTGTGTGGTACCCTGGGACAAGGGAGAAGCTACAGAGCTCTGCAGTAGGTGAGCGTGCGCTTCCTAGCCTCCACTGCAACCTAATTCTGCAGTCTCAGAGATTTCAAAACAAAAAAAAAGTTTTGCAACTTATGAAAAACAGAAATATGAGTAATCTGGTGTGAGTGGATAGTTTGAGCACGTGAAGCACTCTCAGGGCCTTCCACAAATACAAAGCAACAATGTTTGAACTGCGTCATTTCAGAAGTTTGGAAAGCAGAAAAGACAGCTGCCATTTTAAAAGTCAAAGACGTTCAGTTTTAGAACAGGGTGTAGTAAGGTAAAAAGAGAAGAGCTTTTCAAAGCTGTGCTTAGGAGCTCTGTCATACGTGACTGACAACCACCTTATAAAATACTAAGCTATTTTGGATAGTAATGTGGAAAAATGATTAAAATAACACTGAGATGTCTAAAAATAGAATGTTATAGACACTGTGGGGCTTTTTTTGTTGTTTTCAATGTGAAAGCCAACTACATATCAGTAGTATAACTGTTTTCAGTCTATGCCTGAGTCTGTACTCTAAATTAAACTCATACAAATATGTTTTTCCTTTTTGTACTTAGACTTGAGGATCAAAATCTGCATATATAATAAGCAGAAACTATGGATATCTGGCTGAATGAAATTTCCATGTTTGGAAGTACAAGGTTTGGGTAGTTACGTGTCTACCATAAAAAGGGAAAAAGAATCACTCTGCTCCCACATCCCCCCTCCTCCAATGAAATTCCTATCTTGAATGCTAATTTGCAAGAAAAATGGAGTTTGGGGGGAGAAAACTATTCAGGAGTGCATGTCGAATTCAGTGAGTAGTCTACACTGAAAAACTTGAAAAGCTGGGAGAAATATCAAAACATTTTGTTCTGATATTTTCTATTGAAACTCTGACATTTGGTTGTCCAACTGACGTGACTGTGTGTACACATACACACACTCTTTCTTTAAAAAAACTTAAAACAAGGAAAAGCTTCGGGTACCTTAGCAACCTTCAGATGGAGAAAGAGAGAGAAAGAGGGAAAGAGAGAAGAAGATCGAGAAAGAGGGAGAGAGGAAGAGAGGAAGAGGGTGAGAGCAAGAAAATAAAAAAAGAGAGAACAAGAAAGAGAGCAAGAAAGAAAAAGGAGCAAAAAAGTGAGAAAAAGAAAGAGACAGAAAGAGAGAGAGCAAGAGGGAGAGAAAGAGAGAGAAAGAGAGAAAAGAAAGAAAGAGAATAAATACTACCCCTGACTCAGGAAGCCGCAGAGATGCAAACAGTTGGAGGCTTGGAGAGAATCAGTAGGAAGCATCACCACACACTTGTTATAGTCTTTCCCAAGCTTCCCCTGTGGCTGCCGCTTTCTGCCCCTGCAGGATCCCTCCAGACTCCAGCACCATTCGGAGCTGCTGGTGCACAGATGGCGACCACGGCAGGGGAGGAGAGCATGCAATGGAAGGCAGGGCTCCTGTGGCCCTGCAGGAGACGGCTTCCTGGGGAGAGCAGTCTCCTGCGGGTGCTCCACAGAGGGAGCAGAAGCCTTGGCCAGGACAGGCAAGACACAGTTCTCACACGAAGCCCTCCAGGAGCTTGAGAGGGATGAAGATGATTCCTCCCCTCTTCTCTACGAATTCCTGGGTAGGCTGTGGTCACTCCTGGAGACAATATAATGGGCTATTGGTCCTGTCTTTTGACTCATTATGTCATGTTACTCTAACAGATAATTTAACAAAACTTTTACTGGTTGGCCCCAAAGAAAATGATTGTTTTTTTCTGCAAAATCCAAAAATCTGCCTTCTCATTAGAGGCCCATGTTATTGTTCTTTACTTTCAGAAAATCCACTCTTTGTCTAAATCCGGTAACAATGAGCATGGAAATGATCTAACATACCCTAGAAGTGTTTTGAGAGTGTTTGAGAACATTTTGAGAAAAAAAAAATGCCCCTACATTATTCCTTAAGAATAGTTAAGAAAAAGCTGCTAACAGCTTACCAGAATCTACAATGGTCAACTCTACTAAAGAGAATTCAGTCTCTGATTTATATATACATCCATCCATACACACACACACACACATATATATATATTTAAACATGAGTCACTTGTATTTAAGTTTTCCATCCCAAATACTTATTCCATGAGCTTTTTGTGGCCTTAGATGCACTTGCTTGGTGTGTTAGCTAGATACAGTTTTTAGTACAGTATCTGGCCCTATGCAAGGCTTCAAAATACTATCAGAAAAGTAAATTAAACCTTTGTTACAACCCGAAATAGAAAATATCCTCTAAGGGCTGAATGATTTACTTCTTTATTTGAGGTGCTGCTATGTAGTTTTAACCATAGTTCTATATAGTAGAACTTTTGGCACTATTCCAATTTCCCATAAAGACCATATCAAATATTTTTTCAATTGGAAATTGCTCATAATAGCGGTGATTTCTGTCAGTTTGTCTGAATTGAGACAAAAAGTTCATTTTGCATAGGCCACAAAACAGATGTTGATAACGTTTGGTTACCACCAATCTTGTCTGGACTTCAAACGGATGACCTGGAAGTGAAAGGTCTTATATCTCATTAATAATACTACAAGCTGTCAAATCCCCATGACACAACATGCTTCTTAGCACAGGGCAGTAAGTCAATACATTCGGCACACTACAGAGAAGTTTGGAGAGAGGGCTTATCTCATTTAGCCCTCATGTTAATGTGGACTAGCTAGCAATGCTAGCTTGGATGGAAGATTAGCTCTTTTTTAGCAGGTAGTAATGATTCTTTCTATAATTTCTACGTTGAAGTTCAGGTTTGATAAAAGCTAATGCAATGTGGGGCTGCTGCTTCTCACTAAAACTTTACTGACAAATATGCATTGGGGGGGGGGGGTTCTTCCACCTAAAGATGCTGTGCAGGAAGAAAGGAAGATTTTGCAGTGAAGGCTAAGGCACATTAAGACTAACATGCATTAAAGTCAGTTAGTGCCTTACCATGGGCTTACTTGGATGACTTACTCAGTCTCCTTGTATAATGGAGAGAATAATATGTATTTATTCTTGCAAGGCTGTTGTGAGGATATAATTCACTATGGCTTATGAGGAAGTCAGATTCTGAGTTGATTGAGCCTGTGCAAGTAACCAGACAGATGCCTGCCAAAGCCTTTTGTCTTCCTTAAATAACCCAAAGCCTCACATCCTCCTCTTTCTTTCCTTTCTTCTCTTCCAGAAACTAATGTTTAGAGACTAGCAAAAGATTTTGTCAGGGCTACTTTGCCCAGCTGGTCTTATTTGCTAGTGCCACCAGCCATATGACAAAATAGATGATATGTGCTCCAGTTGTAGAACACGTACCTTTCAGAAACATCATTAAGACCAAATTCTGTTCTGAAATGTGCACAAACAATTCTTAGCAAGCCAACAGCAACCTCATGACAAAGAGAATGTATTTCTAAAATGTAAAATTCATAAACCTTAAGTGGTTCCACATTTGTTTTGTTTTCTAGGATCTATTCTAGTATGAGGTCTGTGCTTTTGTTATTTAAAGTTTGCCAAAAGAATATTAATTTTCTGTTAAAATATGCTGCCCTTCGGGAACGCTAGTTTATGATATTAGAATACATCCATATATTTTTCATTCTGAAAAAGTCATCTACTAAGCAGAACACAAACTGTTAGCAAATTTGCATTCTCAGACTCTTAAAAGAAAGGGTAAGTATGTAAGAGCCCTACTGCAGCATTAGAAAATCAAAAAGGAAAAGCAAAGGAGAAGCGTTAGTAATATTAACTCACTACAGTGGATTTGATTGCATTACCACAGATTCACAATGTATTAGAAAAAATGCTACAATAGACTGGACTATCTCAATCATTAGTTCTAACAGAGATGTGACTTGCCTCTTGAAGTGAACAGTCTGGGAAGAAAGGGAGCTAAAACTGAAACAGAAAAATGTAGAATGTTTTAATATGTAAATACTCAGACAAGAACAACAGGTTTTGATAACTCATTATACTGTAATATAGTTAAAATACTGCTTTAGTTACAAATTTTGAGGCTAACTTAGAATTCATGATTCTAAGAACTCCATAGGAACATGGATTCTGATTTTTATATTTTCTTAAAATGCTACTTAATATAATGAAATCTGAACAACTGCCATTGCAACATATGGAATACTAAGACTATATAATAAAAATATTCAGACTATAATTATCTAAAAAATTCGCCATCCCATATGTAATTTATCAATGTGAACTTTACATTGATTTGTGCCACATGGTTGATGAAAAACTATAAAGAGTCTCTGGAACAAAAGGTATGTACAGAGAACTTTGTAAGAACAGTCTCAATCTGTTTCGAACTTTCCTTTTTTAGTTTTAACTTTACAAATCAAAATATTATAATATTTATATTGTCTTAGTTAAAAGTTTTCTAAAAACTAAGGTCTTGTCTCTTTAAAAGGTACCTTAGTTTCATGGAAAAAACGACGTTAAATTGTTCTAGTTAAATGTAGACAATCTTAAATCAATTTAAACCTGGTTTATAATGATTTTGTTTAATTCTGATTCTTTATTGAGACAATCCAAATCATTATAAAGCAGGTTTAAATTGATTTAAGCTTTAAAGTTAAATTGGGGACATATCTGACTATAGAAATTCCTAACTGTCATTCAGTCTGAAAGGTAACTAGATATAAATGACATTGTGATATACCATGACTTGATATATCTCGGAGATTTTTGGATCACATGCACTGAATGTACGTAATCACTCTCCAGAATTAGATGAAGAATGACAGTCTGGTTTTACTGGGGCCTGCTCTTCTGAGCCTACGAGTTCTTACTTTCTTAGGCATAAAAACCACCTTGCCCACTGTTTTTCTCGATATCAGTTACTGGTCTCCAGTTTTAGATTCACATTGTATATATTCAAAACCCTGTAAAATAGTGATGTCATTCTATGCAGAATCATGCAGCAAAATGGACACTGGGTATTCAAGGATTTAATTTTTTTCACTGATTGGTAAAATATCACATATGATACCATGCGTGAGCATTACCTCTCAAAATCGTTCCCTCTATTCTTACCAAAAGAATAGAATTCGTACTAAAAACGAGCAAGGGTTTAGGGGCAAATGTTACAGTTTATCTGATAGTAAAAATGAAGTGGTGGAAAGTGAGTTCTTTTTGGGAAGTTCATATTTTTTGGTGTACATACAGTACCATTAACATGTCACCTTGCCACATGTGGAAGTGTCTTGCTTGTCCTTGTTAGTGTTGATAGGAAATGCAAAGGCTAATTGCTGACATTCTTATGACATATTTCCTGTCAATAATTCAAAAGTTAATATGTTTTAATTTCTGTAATTTCTCCTTTTCTAATATCTAAAATGTTGTCCAATTTCTACACCTATAAAAGCAAGGGACTAGAATTACTGTCCTATGTCCTGAAGGAGCAAGGGATGTCATATATATAGTGATCTCTGGTAAGAGGATCATCGCACACAAATACTTAAGGACTCATTGAAACATCAGGTTTTTTCAGATGGAGGTAGCTATAGGGTTGTATTGCATCTGTGTGTTCAAATGAAATGGCAGTGTTGGGGCATATATGAGAACTGTAAAGTGGACTGTGAGAACTTCTAGAATGGACAATTTTTTTTCTGACCACCCTGCAGTTCTAATCAATACTTAGATCTAATGTCAGATTGTAGCCTTTAAACAATATATATATTTAGTTGGAAGCACTGTTCTTAGATATAAGAAATTAGCTGAAGCTGCTTCTGAGTTTTCATTTCTAAAGAAGAAAAGGATATAGAGCAAAATACCACATTAGTGGTCCTGCCTGTCTTACTATTTTATTGACTTAAGATAACAGTGTCTCAGCAATGGTTAGCAGTTTATATGTCCACATAAAGAAAAGCAAGAATATGGACATATTAACTGGGATAATCATATACTGCTGATTACTCTAAAATAAAAGCCCCTTCCTTCCCCCCTGTAATTTAGTTTCAAGCTATGAGACCAACTTCCATTTAGACATTTTTTTCTTTTTTTTAAAAAAAATCCAAGTATGATTTTATCTTTGCTACAAACTTCCACTATGGCATCATAAGAAAGTGCAGGAGCAAAGATAATTATTTTGGAAATTAAATTCTGCAGAAAAAATGCTGAGACATCACAAAATTTCCCCTTAATGGAGTAATTTAAAACAGGTATTCCTAAGTAAATTAATCTAAAAAATTCCATACTGCATTTCACAGGTCTCACATTTTTATTTCATCTGAATGGAGATTGCATTTTCAAACTTTAATGTGCCTTTCTTTCCACACTACTTCCTTAGGAAACGTAGTATTTCTTCAGTACAGAACTGTAACAGAGCTCGCTAGAACACAGGGACAAAGCTGAGACCTCACTGTGTATCTTCACATAGGAAGAAAGGAAAGAAGAGATCTTTCATGAATGTTTCTGCACAGCATTCATTCCCAGTTCATATTCTAACTAAAAAAGTTCATCTGTTGCTTATAGCTTCATTCTGTCTTAGTCCCTGTTTACAACAGGCAGCTTTTCCCTCTTGCTGTGACAGGCAGGGAGAGCTACTGTGCAGCCCCCTGCACTCCACGAGCGAGAGCAGGGGGGGCAAGCGTGCAGAAGCAGGAGTCTCTCAGCAAGCTCCACGGCACTTGGGAACAAGTCATGAGAGTGCGCAACCACGCTCTGACTCACATAACACTGAATGCTGGCATTACTCCCCATTGCCATTTCAACCAAAAGAAGAAACCTTCCACAGTGGGCTTACAGAATTTACAATAAAAAGTAACAGGAATTAGTAGAGAGCACTCGAGGTACTGTTATTTCTCTGAAAGACTGTGCAATGTGCATGTGCAGGGTAATCAATTCCCCTCGATCATGGAAGTAAGACATCATATTAAATCTAGAACATAAAGAATCTGTTCTCAGTGTAATTGTATACTTAGCTGTCAACATTAACAGACTAGCTGCAAAAGTTAAGAAATAACAAACTTAAAAGAGCTTTGGGTTCATATCTTATTTGTAATGAAGAATATAATTACCCGCAAGGTTGTCGATCTCTTTCTCTTGGAGCAGACTAACAGCATCATCATCCCCTTCCAGCATAAGCTCCGTTTCTGCATTCTGATTTACTACAGCTTGACTTCGAAAGGTTTTCTTTGACTTTACCACATCTTCTTCAGTGCCTAAACAAAAGTTACAAATGTTGTGAATTTAGCTGAATAACATTTTAAATTAAAAAAACCCACAGTCAAGTAGTAAAAAAAATACAGAATACATCATCTTAATTGAAAAAGGGAAAGAACATTTTCTAAAATTTTGTCAAGGATTACAAAATACGCAGCCTCATTCTGTCTTTCAAAATATACCTTGAATAAAAGACAAGCTCTGTTTCACAAAGGCTGTCCTGCTTTTAATAATTCCCATTTGCTAGATGTTCTGTATTGTTCCACTAGCTTTCCACTACCAATGAATTTAGCAGGAGTTTCTCTTGTCTTCTAGGTATTCTGCCTCTGACTGACCTCTCAGGGCTCAAACCACCTACTCTCTGAATAAAGGAGATGCTTTCAGGAATTCAAGATATGCCATGATTTTGGTCTTGAAGATAGGAAAGATAGGATGGTGAAGTAAGAGATGGGATAGCTCAAGATACGGTAGTAGCAAGGTGAGCTGTGCAGGGCTTCAGAGTAGAGGCAAAGAAAAGGACATGCACAGTGAGTGAACTCTGCTGTGTGGGTTGTTTGTTGTTTTTTTTTTGAGGAGCACAATAAAAATGCTGGTGTACGGACATGTGCCAATTATCACAAGGACTTCACAGGAGGATTTACCCTTTCTTCTTGCCTACAGGCAACTTTGTCTGTTCAGACTGACCGCTCCTTAAGGCAGAAGATGCTTCATCTTACATTTGGGGAAGGTCCTACTAGTATTTTCGGAATGTATTCACTTTACATAAGAAATTAATCATAGTGTGGTCAAAAATGATAGAATCATAAAAAAAAAAAACTTTTAAGAAATACAGAGATACTGTTGCAAGGTAACTGGAAGAATTATAGGTTGGCAGCTATAAACAAAACTAATTCTACTCTGGTACCTTTAACATACTGTTGTGAGATTGGCCCACCATTTCTTTCTTAGTTAGGGAGAGGTTATAAGTTTTATTTTCAATATAACAGATTTGTAGTAGCTTCTTAGGCTGGAATGCTTTCTGTTTTTTTCCTAAGCAGAAATCTCTGCATCTTCACCTTGGATTATAACATATTTTTATTTATATGGAAAATAAAAAGCACCACCTTCCTTATAAAAGGCTCTTTTATCTTTAGCATTCATTTTTAGTTGAATTAGAATCTTTTAAAATTTTCAGGTAAGAACTGACCACACTCAGGGGGCAATGCAAATTTATTTTGTATAAAATCTAGACATCTTCAGCTCTCGTAACTAAGAAATAGAAATCAAATCTAATCCTTCCCGCACACAATTTGGCATAATATTTCAAAATCCTGCACATAATTTGGAAATTTTTTTCCTATTAAGCTACAGAATTATGGGTGAAATCCTAGCAGAACTGAATGAGCATGGATTTCTACTATGTTCCACAATACCTGGACTTTATGTGATGTATACTACTATGGCAGACATAAAATGATGAGGTAAGACCCATTAAGACTCATGACCTCATATTAATACAGGACAACTAACAGGAATATAATAAGCAGACGGGTTAGTGAAGATACATGCATGGAATAGAATTTAAGTGTCAGGCAGTTTTGTTATTACAGAGGGATGCCACCACACGCTGAGGCAACTTCACATTTTGAATAGTCCAATTTTAACCTCTTGTGTATTGCTGCTATTATCCCAACTGCTATTTCTGAAACTACAGAGCAGGTAAAGACAAGCAAGCAAGCAACAAAAGCCTATTTTTTTTCTCACCAAGCTGGCCCAAAATTAAGGACAGCATCTCTAGTCTTCCCAGCTGAGGTTTTCTCCATTAAGACCACATTGATATTGACAGTAATTGAGTCAATACTGACACTGAAATGTATACTGATATTTTTGGTGGAATCAGTTATTAGGCTGTAATCTTTAACTCACTTGCATTGGTTACTATGTAGAACAAGTCACCTCATTTAAAATAATTGAATCAAATAACTGAGGGGTGGAAAAGCTTTCAATATTAAATCCAAGCTATTTTTTTTTTAATTCACAAAAAGAACAAGAACTGTAAGAGTTTTGAAAAGCAAGAAAGAGTACTGTGTTGTAGCCAACCTTCAGTTTTATTACATCAGCATTGTCTCGAGTATTTAACTGCTAATCAGAATTTTGTTACAATTGTGTTTACTACAAGGGAGCTTAGCATCATTTGACACAAGTAATTGCTCATGCTGTGAAGCACTTGATACTGCAGGGGACCAGGTCCAGGACGAACTAACATGGTGGAGAAATGAAGAATGAAAATACTGTTCTCTTCCTTTCTGGTAGTTCTAGTGAGTGTTATGAAAGTTTCTCATTTTCACAGGGTGTGATATTCTTCAAATGAATTACTTCAAAAGTACTGATTTGGAATAACAGTGTCAACTATTTTTTTAATAGCTGATTAGATTAGTTATAGTCCTTTAAAATTATTTATGCCTGAAGTTAYATTTTAAAAATTACAAAAAAAGGTCCAAGCTCCAAATTATTACTAATGCTCAAAATGCATCAGAAGAAGAACCTGAAATGTAGTGTATTTTAACTACCTTGTCATGATGGTTTCAGTTACCAGATTACAGAAATATTTGCAATGTAAGAAATGTGGTAGAGGAAAAGGCATTAAATGAACTTGGCAAATTTGGAGCTTAGCATCTAAGATAAATGTTTCTAAAATCCATTTTGGTTTATAATATTAAACATGGATTCGTCTAAAGGAAATATAGTAATGGTGCTTCTTTGTCTTGATAGAAAAGGCTCTGGTTTGGCTGTTGTTTAAATTTATCACTTTGCTGAGTGCACCTCAGTTTTGCTGTACTGTACCAAACATTTATCTAAATGAAAGTGTACGAGACCCAGAGTTGCCCTTCAATCACTATATCCTTTATGAATTAGAATTCCATTTATCAAAATTACAGCAAGAAGAGTAAGGTCTCCCAGGGCTGTCTCATTACAAGGCTTGTAAACACTGTCCTCACAAAGAAATAGTTTAACACCTAACAAATCAAAAACTGATTGGGAATAGAATTTATTTGAGATCATCTGTCTTGAGAAGACGTGCTGTACTGAGTGCACTTCTTGGCCTTTCTACCCATTCATCAAGAAATTAACAAGCGGATACTGCAGACCACCAGATCTCCTTGGATCCTGAAATGTGAAATATGTGCACAACAGATCTGTCACAGATGTTCTATTTTTATATTTCAAGATGACTTCAAAAAGGTTTTTTAAAAGCAGGAGAACCTCTTGGAATAGGAGTAAAAAGAAAAACAACTTGTCTCTTTAAAACCAGACAACAAACCGAATAAAAAATGATGACATAAAACTATGTCTAGCATTGTTTACAATGATATCAAAAGGAGTGATGAATAAATGAATACTTGATATTCCAGCATGTTTGTAAAAATTCAAAACTCTAATTGTCTTTTCAAAGCCACAGCAAAATTATTATGAAATGAAATTCATTTCCAGATATTTCATTTAAAACTCCTCTCAGGGACACAAAGAGTTTGTATTTTAAAGGCAAAATATGGAATTATATTAATGTCAGCTCCTAAATCTAACTAGAAAATGCTTCAAACATATTAAAATAGGAAAAACTAAAACTAAATTAAACAGAATTTAAAGAAAGCAACATTTTAACATTGGGGCATTCAGAAGGGGAACTGCCAGAAGCTATCAGTTCTCAAAGAATCAAGTGCCTTGTTAAAGGTAAGAGTTTTTTTCTAAACTAGGATTTGCAAAGAAGCCTTGAAATAAGCAGCTAAACATTTCTTAAAACTACAATTTGCAAAAAAGTTAAAGGAAATAAGTCACTCAGATCTTACTGAGGTTCAGCTTAGATGGTGCCTTAATTCTTGAAACTTGAAGACCATGTCTTTAAAAATATCCAGGGACAATGTATGTGGAAGACCAGATAAACTATTTAAAAGAAAATCCATGTTTTGTTACATCTGTTATCATACCAAGCATTTTTAAAGGTGCGTGTTAAAATTGGCTGCTTATGGTAGCTTCAGGATACCTAAAAAAAAGCTCATCTTTAAAACAAATTAAAGAAATCAACCACCAGTCCTGTACTAAACCCCAGTTCCAAGACAAGGTGTATATTTTATATATCAGAAAAGCTATAAAAGCTACACAGTGAGCCTGTGCACCCTCACCAAAAATCTACTAATCTCTCTTTCAGTGACATTGCTTTTCCTTCCAAAGAAGTAGGGATTATTAAGCAGACCAAAAAAAAAAAAAAATCTGATAATCTAATAATCTCCCATGAACAGGAGGACGAGGTTATTTTGCAGCTACAGCCTCTAGAAGCATTTAATATAGGCAATATTTAAACAATTTTTTTTCTTTTTGTTATTGCAACATCTATATCTTTGCCTCTCAATTTTCTGTTAAATCTGTAAATTCCTTATTGGATTCTGTAGGTCACAATAGATTCTTGGGAAGCAAGCTAAATTTCAAAGATACTGTGAATGTCCAAACCCATAAAACTGTCCTTAAATAAAATTTTTAATGAATGAGCAGTACAAACATAACATATGGTTGATTATATTTATGTTTATGTACATTTATTTTACTAGACGTTACACTAATTACTATAATCTAGCTGAACACAGAAATGGAGTTTTCAGTTCTCTCTTTACTGATATCCATTTATTACCTATTCAAATGTAACTTTGAAAAATTCTCTCTGCATTTAATATGAAATGAGTTAATAAGGTTAATTTTAAGAAAAGTTTGCTTGGCAATACCATAACCAACAAAAGGAGACTACTGCTTCTTATAAAGTTGTTTCCATAGTTTACTTCAACGAATTACCAATAAGGCAATTTATGCAGTGAACTCTCTTTCATCTTTGAAGAGAGATGGCAGAATGGAAAGTTAACCTCATTTTAATGTTACCTAAATATACTGACAGGAAATTCTAATGTTTCCAAACATCTGGAAATCTGCTTCATGGGATGGTGTTCTTCTTTTCTATAAGAAAGCTTTTTCATATATTGTCTTTTACGGCTTTATGTGGCTTCTAAGGAGCATTTTGACATAAGTAAAGTCTGTCCTCTTTACAGTAAAATGCTGCATTTAATTAAAAACTCTCTTTTATAGAATCTAAACTAAAGTTTTTGTGAAGCTTTGCTCTCCTCAGAAACTTTTAAGGGTAAAGTCGCTTTTTCCTCCTTACAGCACACTGACATGTACTGCTTTGTAAAACACTGCTTTTGTTGTATTTTAATCATCGAAGGTGGTTTTCAATATTTAATTAAATAAAGGAATTCAGAATTCGTTCCTCACAAGAGACTACCTCATAGGTGATGATGTGGACCACAGAATGATATCATAGCTAAAATACAATCTATCAAGCGAGTTCGAAAGAGCCAAGCTTTTCTGGAAAGAGCCTTTTTGTTTATCGGGCAAGCTGCAACGTCTGCTTTCACAGGAGCAATCAAACTTACAGCATGCGTATACGGATTTAAAATGCCATATTGGTATCTACCTTTTTTGTTAAGTCAGCATGATTAATACTTGAAAATAGTTATAAAAGTTTCAGGAAATACTCTTCCTGCTTCATAYGTCATAACAGTTTAAAGTCATGCTTTCATTTCTAATCTCTCCTAACTCGATTAGGCCCTGGGACCCTCACAGTGGTCACAGTTATGGAGAGCAGCTGCTCAGGAGTCTGTGCACTGACCTCTGCAAAACCCAGTAATATTAAATAATCGACATGGGAACCGCTCCCCCGGCCCACGGTTTCGCTGCCCTGCCGGGGAGCCGGCGCTTCCCGGGCTGCGCTGCCTCGACGGCCAGAGCGCGGCAGGCACCCCGGGGCCCGCTCAAGAGAACCGGCCCGCTGGCTCGGGCAGCCCAACGCCCCGGCACGGCGTGAGGAACCGTCCCCACCCGCCGCTGCCAGAGCCGCGCTCTGAATTGCCCGCCATTCCTGAAACCGCCAGCTTGGCCGGGCAGATAATTTAGGTTCCCTAGAGAATCAGAGAAGTGACTTATTAAAGGGAGGCTGTTTCTAATAGATTTAATAAAAGCCAGAAGAATATAAATCATATTTTCATTATTAAAGATCTTTGAAGAAATGAGGGAGGAAAACTACGAAAATTGTGTAGAAATTAAAACTTGCATACATTCATACTGGAAATTACCTTCTACTTAAAGTAAAAGCAACATCGTTAACAATCAATTTTTGTTTTCTACAACATATTAACACCTGCAGATTTTATCACAGACATTCCAAGCACTTTTCTTTATATCTAATTTTTGTACCTAATACCTCGCATTTATTCCTATCCTTACACACCAAATGATCTTCTTTATGTGTGTCATGTGTAAACTAATACTTAACTGCTGTATRCATCTTCCCCTTAAAAATTCTCAGATGTTTTGCATTGTAAAAAATGAGACTGATGACACAAACTTACTAATGAGGAGACTGAGAAGAAGGTTAAGGCCAAAATGAACAACATGTTTCTCAGACGAAGTCGAGGACGGTTTTTTTGAACAATAAAAACTTGTAATTAAAGTCAAAATGTTGTATATTAACACAAAAGTCCTACTTCAAAAATAAAAATGAACCTTCCAAGTTGGACACTCATTATTTTTTAGTTTACAGATAGGAAAACTAAGATTCAGAGTGGCAATGAAATTAATTTGCAGAAGTCATCAGCCTTGTTGTTACGTTTATTTGAGATTTCACGTATTCTGAACATCTGAGGAAGAATCCTGCATAGACCCAGTACTGACCATAAAGAGAGTGGGAAATGCACAGTCTCTTGAATGTTGCAATGCACCTTCATAGTCCTCAAAGGCAGTCTTCATTCTGACTGGAATTAGAAGTCCTTCTGACTGGAACTTAAACCAGTCAAATATTTAGATTTGAATTAAGACGTAGTTTGCCACCGTAACTTGCACACGCAAGAACGGATTCCTATTTCACGACTGATGACCTTTACAAATTCCTGTCAGTGTGAAATGTAGCCTCTCAGTGTATTCTGCACTGTGATAAACTGCAGAAAGCAACTGAATTTTCTGATATGCTACGGATCACTTAAACAGGCAAACATGATACATAATAAAAATAATTAAGAGCAATAAAATTTTCCTCACTGTATTTCCAACCATTTTACGAAAGTACAGTAATAGCTGAGAGGAAAATAACTACATCACACCAACAGTTATTGCTCAGTGGAAAGGACATCAAGGACACTTGCAAGTAAGAGAATTGGATCAATATTAACGCGATTTTCATTTCATGCTTCCCCAACTCCAGTAAGCTGACAATATACTCTGATTATGTGAACTGCCTGTGAGTAACATAGAAAAGGTTATTAGAGCAAGAGGTGGAAATGGAATGCACTTTTTATATTGACAGGTCTGCTAATAGAGTGTACTGATTTTCAAAGCCATGCAATGCATTTTCACAATTTGGTTTTGACAGCAAAAAGGAATTTCATTTATCCCTAATTCGTAATATTCACATGTAAGCAAAGGTTTCTTAAGACAGGCCACTGAAGAGGGTAATCAAACTATTTCAATAGAAAAATCTAATTAATAAGCTAAGAAGCAAAAGGTGATTGAATTCAAATATGTATGACTAATGAAATAATGAAATAATTCTGTTAAACATAAATGATGTATTCTATGCTTTCAAAATAGAATTTGATAAAACATATTTTAAAGATTACACATAAATGATAAATGTGGAATCTCTCAGCATTCAGGTCTGGATTTTGTCTTGAAAGTTTTAGATTAGTTTTGAGTTTGAAAAACTTAAAGCAAGCTCACATTCTACAGGAAAAGCCATGTTCTGACTCTATCTGTTTGCAGAGCCTCAAGACAGGATCAAAGTTGTCAGACTTCTAACAGGCACACTCTGTACTGAGGAACTGTGCCCACATATGCTAGCCTTAATTTGGCTTTCTGCTCACAAAAATTCTAACAGAATAGGCTAATTTAAAAAAGCCCTGAGATGAAATGAAATGTTGTTTAGAAATAGAAACTCCTGATGTATGCTAGCAGCTCAATGGTAATGCACTGGCATGTGAGAAACCATGTCCAATACTGGAGTAATCTATACCAATATTTCTAACTTTCCCCGGTGTTTAAAAATCAGAGTCTCCAAACCATGGGAAAAATCAGTATTTTTAAAAATGATTTTAAAATTATTTATGTATGTAGTTTGTGGTCTGTTTTCTGATATTGGAATTCTCCCTCTCTGCAGCCAAAGCACAGGCAATTGTCTTTGCCAAAAGGCAATTTTGTCCCGCACCACATTTGCTATTGCTACCAGAGCCAAACAAGGTTGGCTCTTTCAAAACAGGCATTGTACAAAGACATAAGAGGACAGCTAAAAAATTCATTCTCTAGTGAAGAGAATGAAGGCATGGGAAATGAGATTAAAATGATTTTATAGCAGCTTTCAAAGTTCCAGTAGTTGGGTAACTATTTTAATTTCTATTGAGATGACTCATTTAGAGAGGAAAGACTTAATAGCTCATCATCAGTGCTTTGAGGCACTTATTTGCCAAAATATCTGAAATAATCTTCAGGAATGAGGTTTGCTTTCTGGGATGGTATCTTTCCAAATGAAATTCTGCATACAGAAGGAACATCTTATGCAGTCTGTACACAGGCAAAGTCTCCTATACAAGACATACCGCTGCCTATAACTGATCCTTAAAAGCACAGTTCCCATTGTATATAAATAATAAATTTATCAATATAATAACCCTAGTAGAACACCTAGATTTAATCTTCATTGCACTGTTTAATATTATTCCAGCAGGTTCACTGTGGTGCACCAATTTTCATCTATGCAAATTTCATTTCACCCTCACAGAGATCACCACATCTTCAGAACTGGCACACATCATTTTCACTTCAGCAACAACAGTTGCTGTTGGATACAGCTGTTATATACAGAATATACAGTAGGGTATACACATTTGTGAGACAGCAGTGCGTCCCTAAGCACCGGGATATGTGTTTTGCTCTTAGCTCTGCTGAAGGACTGTGCTCTAGTCGTAACAGACAGCACTTCTGTTTAGGGCCAGTCTGCTGCAAAAACATGAGCTCCTAGTTTCTGAACCCAAAATGCAATTTGCTATTACATTGAAACTAAAGCTTTGCCATTTGCTTGACTGGCACCAGAATTTTACTCTGATTTTTTTTTCTTTTTTTAACAAAATTAGCTGCAGCTATAAAACTTCTTTGTTTTATACAGTGTAGCAGCTGAAAAGCTAAATAGTAGCAGTACACAAGATATGGTTGAGATAAATCAGAGTCCAAGGCTCTATTACCAAAACAGTTCAAAGGGATAATCTTCAAGCTCTTCATTATTTTGTCTCTGAAATTGGTGAATGGCAATTACAGTCCCAGGTAGGAAGCCTGTGTGCACATTAAGGAGAGCTAACTCACAGAAATCTTAGCAATAGTCAGCTGTAGAAAAAAAGGGGACCAGTATTTTATTTCATCTTTCACAGAACTGCAGTGTGATGTTTGTGATGTCTTTCTCTCATTCTGCTTTGCAAAGATCATAAGAGAATGCAGAGCTCCTATGCAACTGCAGGGATACTTGCAAAATTGCTGTGTTTGTGTTAAATTTGCAAGCACTGGCAATAATATTTTCTATGCAGACTGGAGCTGAGATACTATTTAGACAGCATGATTAGCTTTTTTTGAGGACCTGGGACTGAATGACTTGTGTTATGTTATATGGCTAAGGAGAAACCAATGAAACTCTCTCCAGGCATTACCTACAGTCCTCTCAGCTGGGAAAGTAGGTCTATTTGTAGATGAAGTTCAGAGTTTTATATAAATATACTAGGAGATATATAAGCATTATATATATTTCTTAGGCATACAGTAAGTATAAGGAAAAAAGTCTTGTCATGATGTAGCACACAATATGAAAAAAATATATAACTGGAAAGGTGTATAATATGCTGACTGATAGAGTTCTTAACAAGATGTCTTCATGAACATGTGGTTCAGCAGTATATTTGAGAATTTTTCCTCAAAATGTATTTGGCTTTTAATACAGTGTTCTCATTAGATGTTTATGCTTCCTTGTCCCTTACTTTGCACAATGTTGAAACTCATAAAAATCTTCCAATTTCTTTCACTACACTGTTACTTTTTGTGTTTCAAAGCTAACAACGTAAAACAAGGTGCACATAAAATAAGTGATATTGAAGAACTCACTGTACCTGTATGGATATGTAATAGCCAGTGCACCTACACATAAGTCTATTTTTATTTTGTACAAATCTTACTATTTACATAAAACCTATATAATAATTTTAATGTGACATAATAGAAATCTATTTCCAGTGATAAATTTAAAGCAATGCAATGTAAAAAGACTAGTAAAAACACTTAAGTGTATTAAAATATATATTGTCTCTGAAAACAAATTTCTATACTTTTAAAATCTATACAGAGCTATTCTGTTTGCTTTGTGACAGGCAAGGAATCACCTATATCAAAGAGATTCCCACAGACTACTACCGTCCACCTAATGCATCTTTCCCTTGTAAATAGCCCAGAGGATCTCAGAAACCTGACCCCTGACAGCCTGTCATGCCTCCTACTGGCTGTTAGAAAGGGGGAGAGAGTGAGTTGCTTTATTAAGTTTTATGACTGTAGGCTGTACTAGCTGCAGCGCTGCTGAAAAAACAGCCCTTGATTCCAGCCTTGGGTTTGGCAGTCTTTCGTGGCCAGGTCTTCAGAAAATATCTTCCTCAGTACAGACAGTAGGAGAATTTCATCTCGCATTTTTAGACCTATTAGGTGCCACTTTGGCTTCTTTACTCAGCATAACAGAGCTCAGCATCAGTGTGAAGGATGAATTTCTCCATCCTACCCATTTTCTTGAAATCATGTATTCAAAGCATCCAGTCCTTGTTTAAGGACTTCTATAACCAAACTACAATATCTGCAAACAGTAAACACTTTTTTCTCTCAAAAATTGTAAGTATTTCCACTTGCTCATATACACAATGGGGAAGGGACTCCTGCAACCAAGAAGGGATGAATAAGAAGAATGGAGAAAATTTAAAAACGGAATTGTTCTGTGCTTTTAACTATAGTCAAGGGAGATTTAAAGTGCTGTTATTCCTTAATACAGGCACCTTAAAGCATAAAAAACAGGAAGAAAGGCACACTGTAAAACCAGAGTCTGAAGAGCTATGTTCGCAGCTGTGAAAGCTGTCCTGGAGGTCTATAATTAGACCTTTACTGACAGAATATTCTTCCAAAATGTTTCTATGAGATGCTGCTGAATGCACATTGGTCAATAGCTTCTATTTCTTTGTCAATTAACAATACAGCTGAATTAATAGAACAAATATATTCTTCACGTGGGTTTGAAAAAAATTTCACATCATGGTAATTTATTAGTTTTGATAAGTAAATCACCTTCATTTGGCAAAAAAAACATATATAGTGTGTTCTTTTCATGTGTAAATATAAAGGTGGAAGGGAGAAAAATGCTAGAAATCTAAGACTGACAATGCTTTTGATTTTTGGCTGTTATAAATGGTTTTGACAGCCAATGTGATTACTTTAGGAACTTTCTGGAGTCATAGACTTTCAGCTGAAGAAGTGAGAAACAGAAGTAGTTATGTTAACTGCTAGTAAAAAGACAGAACATTCTGCAGTAAAATCTATTAGCTCAGAGCTATAACGACAGCTAAAATCCAGGTCATGCCAAATAACCTGAAAATGTCAGAGGAAAGGCATTTGAAACCCAACACTGAGGGTCTTGGGGAAAATGTTTTCACATGCTATTTGGACCTATTAAGCCTGAATAAAAATAAAGATAGAGATTCTGATATTCAAGACATGAATTTGACTGTTTCACGAATTCATGCCCAAAGCTTACTATAAAGCTGCTAAGAAAATCATTATGCTAAAAATGGCAGATCACAGGGAGCAGATATTTAGAGACTGCAAAGCACTGTTAGGATGCAATTGCAACTCTATTTCCCTTATCTAGCCAGACAGCAGAAGCTCAGACACTAAGAAAAACAACAGTATTCCATCACAGCCTGCACCTTAAAAGTGTCTTGTATTATATTACAGTAAGGTATAACAAGAATGAGGATGATTGTAATGGTAGATATTTTTAATGAGAATATATGTATGCATTTTTGAGGGGCTAAGAAGTGCTAGAAAGAAGACTGTGTTAAATTGGGTATTTCTTTTATATTTAATTATCATCACAATCAGGATCTTGCTTTGCACATCCCTCTAGTGATCCCTCATGAAAATTTTCCTTCTGGGACTGAGTTTTCTTTAAACAAATTTTATTTTCACCCACCCATACAATTACCATGTCAAATCTTAACAGGACACAATTATCATGTCATGTTTTCCCTAAAACCCTATATGGATGAAATATTTGGAAGTTTATTTGGAGAAGCAGTGGATGGCACTGTTGGACTACAGTTATAAAGCTGCCAATGCGAACCTTAAAAAAATACACAGATTTTCATGATGCCCTCAGACACACAATTTGAATGCAAACTTTTTCAGTTTACTTTGGAGATTCCACAATCAGATGTAGAAATTAGTTCATGTACTTAAAGGAAGATGTGTAACAAAAATACTTCAAGTGAAAGTGTTGGAGAGTCAAAAATATCCTTGTTTTCAACATTCTGATCATAATTTTCTTAATATTAAATCATATTTCTAACACTGGGCATCTGGTTATAACAAGAGGGACTTGTCTGGTAATTAGACTACTAGAGACTAAGACAGGCAAACAGAGAAAATGGAAAGAAAATGGTGCTCCAAGTGAAGCAAAATGGTTTACATGCCTGTCTCATCATGATCACATTTAAACTAAAGAACACAGGGGGCTTACTTGATGACACCTGGAAGAAATGTTATGGATTAATTTAACCACTACATGTTCTTAAAATGGTCACCACTGAACATCAAGTAGTATCTATGTATTTTCTGTCTATAAAGTTGATGCTACTTCTTAAAACTGCTCAAAATAACTTGTCATCTTGTGTTTATTTATAAGCTAAAATTAAGTGTACACGAATGAGGTGAGGGGATGGGGTTCTTTTTAGTAAAGGCTTTTGTTTACTTTCTCTTCTGTATTCATACTTATACATTTCCTAAAGAAATATTAGTTCTGGAAGTTATCTGAGGTAAGGGTCATCACTTGCATTTCCCCAGAGCAATGTATTTTATGATACTGTGTGTGTTACTAATTTTCAGGATAATGCGTTAACTAAATAAAAAAACGTCATCAGAAACATTTTTGTGGCTGATGTAATCACAACAAATTCAATTTCAGTAATAATAAATATCATGCTACTCATGAACAAATTAATATTACAAATGTTTTATGATGATCCTGACTATGTGCAAATCTTATTTCCTCACAAAATTCTATGAAGACTAAAGTAACTTGGGGTTGAGGATTACATGTGTAGTATCAGTCAAATGTTTCCTCTGTATTTTGTTTCTCAGTCCATGATAATTTACATAAGAAGTTTAATCTTGAACATTGAGATTTAACAAATTTAGTTTTTTTAAATGTTAATTAAAACTAAGTTACGGCAACCCTCTACTTTCAAGCTCTGGCTCCGTAATAAGAATCACAGAATCACAGCATTGCTGAGGTTGGAAGGGACCTCTGGAGATTGTCTGCTCCAACACCCTCTGCTCAAAGCAGGGTCACCTACAGAGACTGCCCAGGACCCTGTCCAAACAGGTTTTCCGTATCTCCAAGGATGAAGACTTCACAACATCGGTGGGCAACCTCTTCCAGGGTTCAAACACCCTCACAGTAAAAAAGCTTTTTCCTATGCTCAGACAAAATTTCTTGTGTTTCAGGTTGTTCCCACTTTCTCTTCTCCCATCACTGGATATCACTAAAGACAGTCTGGCTCTTTCTTCTTTACTTCTTCCCATTAGGTGTTTATGCACATTGATAAGATCCCCCCGAGCCTTCTCTTCTCCAGGCTAAACAAAGAATATCTAAAGATATCTGGTTCACTTTAGAAGTAAAAGTAAATGTAAAAAAAACCAAAAAAAAAACCCTTATGAAAAGATCTACAACATCAACCATGACCCTGACTGTAAAGCTCGTTGTATAGATACAGTAATAGAAAGCAATATTGCATAGACAAAACTGAAGGAATAATTTGGTCTTTAATCTTTTGCAAGGTACACAGAGAATGCTCTCAGAGTAGATACGCCTGGAAAATGAACTAACTGGATTTTATATGTCTTGTGGGTCTGCTAGCAAAACTCTGATAAGTGATGATCCAGTATCAGTTGCCTTCAATTTGCTTCCAGTGTTAGATACCGAAGTGTTAGATAGTTTCAGCATTAGTTACTGAAAAAATATTGTTTTCTTTAAGATAGTTCTGAAATTACTGTTGTTAAGGCAACCTCTAAGGACCGTTCTGGAAACACTTTCAATAAATGCAGACTAAAGATAGGGAGAAGGTAATAAATTTGGAGGACTTTATGAAGTTGAGAAAAAGTAAATGAATACACAATTACCCAGGAACTTTGACAGGCAGCCTTGAATTTACTCTGGTATTTTAACCAACAAAAGACACCTCTACATTGTTAGCAATGTCATTAGTGTTGACGAGGTCATATACAGAAGTGTGGAACTCAAAATGCAGAATGTCCTGAAACAAAGGAAGAATAGCTTTTAGGTGGGCATTCAGATTTCATATAGTTAGGCACTGGATTTTACAGCAAAGCTTCTGAACAGAGATTGTGAAATTCAGGAATTCCATTTCACAGGAGATTTTGATTTTTTTAAAAAGGCTTATCACCTCAAAATTTCAGGATAAGTTTGTTTATAAAACACTGATGTAGCTTTCTGGAGCAACACTTGGCAAGTGCCAAATGAAACCAACTTCTTACTCGTTTTGCTAGAGTCTCTTCCCGCAATCTTGTTCTAACACTGACTGCAGGAAGCGGAGACCCAAGTGATTCAGGAGAAGGCAGTCAGGCAGCTGTGTCACAGTTCCTTCAAGTTCATCTTGGTATGTTTTTCTTTAATGTCCAGGATCCCCAAAAATTTAATCTTGAGTTAGAGTCCATGGGACTCCTAGGATCCTTGTTCTGAAGACAGACTCTAAGCCCTGGTTTGAGTAGGGGTTCCCATGGATGTCAGACTTGTAAGTCCTTCAGTAGCCTGCCAGGAATCCTGCCTGCACTTCTTTGAAAGTTGATCAGACTCTGGCTGCTTTCATGAAAGCAGATTTCAGATTCAAACATTTCAGATTCCCCAAATTGATGCTCTTTAATTCCGTTTGTATAACTGAAATCAACCTGTATATCAAAAGATGAGCATATATGACATTTGCTGAAACTTGCAGCAGTGATGACACGTCCCAGAAGGAGCCATATAGCCTGCTTCAGCTAGAACTGCTCTTGAAATGAGGATACTATTTAAGATGTCCAAGTATATAACAGAATGAGTAACCTAAAATATGCAAGTTCAAAAGCAATTGCCATAGTGCACATTTAAGACATATCTGTAGCTTTGTTTCAAAAAATGAATGCAATACATATTACTTTATGAAGGGCATTCTTTTTTTTTATTCTAAGCATTCAGGATTTGTCACAATAAACAATTTAACCGGCCAAATATTCTTGAGCACAAACACTAGAAGTGTTGTGCACTCCTACATACAGATACAGATACATGATTACATGTATCTGTACTGCAGATGCTACAGTATGGATTATTTGTATATGTGTAGAATGGAGGCACTCACTTATTCATGTCCATGTTCTCCACTGCAAACTAGAACTGCCTTTCTTGGTCCCCTCCTACATGAAAATGGCTTGTGGAACACAGTCTTGAAGACTGACAGACCAAAGCTTAACAAATTCCCTGTTTTGCTCTTAAGATGACCTTTGTGGAGCAGTATTCTGTTTCACTGTTCAGGGATATACAATAGCGGCTCATCTGTACTAATCTTCAATGACTATAAACTGTTAAAGCAATTAACTGGAGGAGACAGTTCTTTCACCACATGTACAGAATCATTGTGTTTTGGGCCATATCTGCATATTTCATGACAACATTATATTCTACTGAATTTTACTTCTGTATTTGTTCATAGTAAAATTGTTGGAAGAGAAGTAGTGTCTATAATCTCTTGTACAATCTTTATTTTCCTTTTTCCTTTTTAATCTATCAATTAATCAACTACATTAAAACTCCATCTAAACTTAAAATAAGAACAGTTTAAAACCCACTGATATTATAAAATTCTACTAAAAATTTCCAGATAGTTTAAAATCCCATTTTAGAGTTTGCACTTTGATACTGCAGTTAGTAATATATTCCCTTTTAACATTTTGTTATTACTTCTTTTAAACATATGTATAGACCCGCCTGGTTTTCATTTCCAAGGGTTTTCTATTCTTTGATGACTGAAAGTGTTATATAATTACAGTATCCATACAGCCAACATCAACTCTGATTTAATTCTAGAGTAGCTGTAGAGCACTCTCTTATTTATCAAGGTCATATCTTGATAGCTGCAAAAGCTTAGATAAATCAGGTGTTAAGCAGGCACATCTCCAAGGAACCTGGAAATTCTCTCATCTGCAATCTTCAGCATATCTTATTATTTACTGCCAAAGAAATGACTGATTAATTTTGTCATCTTTGCTCTGTGATTTTTGCTCAGCTGAAACTGCCTGCCCTCTTCTGCAATGCCTGATCAGACCTATTTAAGATGATGCCTTTGATCGTAGACACTGAGGAGCTTGCTGACTTTGACTAAACATTCCTCCACTGCAATATTTATGCACAAAATCCTAAATGATTACTGACAGTCAACGTAAATAACAAAAACTTATGTTTCCACTATTTTACTGATGCTCAAAATAGCTTTTCTTGTGCTAGAGGTACCAGTCAAGATGAAAGATTGCTATTAATATAACAAAAGCCCAACAAATTTTGCTGTGATGAATAGTTTATTTCTCACAAACAAAATATCTGAGGTCAGGAAAAAAATCTGTTACTGGAAAACTATGGAGTATAATTAAAAAAAAAAGTTTCAAATTCTTTCTGAATTGTGATATCATGCTTAGTTTTGGAAGCTAGCGGCATTTTACTATCGAACTGTTCCAAACAAAATTATCAAAACAAAGCTAATAAAAAAATACAATGAAAGTTAAGCCCTATGGAAAAAAAATCTGCCTCCAGCTCTTTATTAATCACATTCCAACACCAGAGGCTAAAAGTACATCAAACTGCACCAAATCCTTTTCACATGACAACCTCATAAATTATTCAGCTCATTAGTAACACCAAGAGGCATAAAAATAACATCAGTGTTAAGGATGTTTTCTTACAGAGAAAGGTCAACTAAAAGTTTCAGTATTAAAATCCAAAGGCTTAAGCCTCTGAAGAGTAAGTACATCTAGATAGTATCCATGAATTAAAACTTTAATGCATGCTGGTTTAAAATTCCATATGTTAATTTTAATACATACATGGAAAAGTTATACTCAGAATTATTTATTTTATCACTGCAAACAAGACAACTTTTATCATTGTAATTTTTAATGCAATTTGTAAGGTTGATACACACCACCTCTAAAAATATCTGAGCTTTAATTTTCCTCTATACCTCATGCACTAACAGGTGAGTAGTATGAAATTATTTGGAAAAATATGAAACTATAACTACTGCAGTTTTTCATTTTCTTTTGGTGGTAGCCTTGCCTTGCAGGCTAGCTCTACTACAAGGCAGCTGTCACCTGAACAAAAATACTAGATAGAAGAACACAAAACACTACATTAACAAACATGGTCCTTGCAACAAGCTGAATCTGTTTAAGTGCAACTTGTATAATAATTCTCATAAAAAGCCCAAACCATTTCCAACATCTTCTAAGCACAATCTTATCCCAAAGACAATATACAACATTCCTACTATAAAGGCATGAAACAAAGTCCACCAAAGCAAATGGAAAGCTCCTGTTATTTTAAAAACAGATAGTATTGACCCATAAAACCTGGTGCTAGTTTATAAATTGGATTTCTTCCTGTTTTAATGCTAATTTAAAATCCAAAATTAAAAATATTAAGCAATAAGAATATTCTTAAGAACTCTCAAGCTGGCATAATGCAGAAAGCCCACTGTTGTGATAAATATTTGCCTCACAGAAGGAATACAGCAATTAGCACAGTATTTCTGACAAGATATGTATTTTAATGTTTTGGAAGAACGTGGATAAAATATCCCTCCACCATTTCATCAAAGGTGCAATACTATATACCACTGGGGAAAATTTCTTCCTTACCCCTACTGATGAACAGTTTATGACCTGAAGCTCTGCATATGATAGCCTTCACATGTTAATAAATATTAAATTACACTAGCTGGTATAACTGCACATGCAGATATTCATTTTAAGTTTAATCTTGCTTGAATCCCAGCTATTTTCTTCATCAATTTGCAAAGTTAGTGAAATGTCTAACTTATACAGAGTGGGCTTTGTACCTATCATATTCAGAACTTTCAGCACCATTAGTCTTTGGCTACATATCAGCTAAAAGGTTTAGCTTGCTTTGTGTAAGTTTACTTCCTTTTCCTCAGTTTTTCATATGTGGCTCCTAAACATAATAATGACTCAGAATTTTACTCCTGCATAAATGCTAAGGAATATCAGGAGTACATTTTTTCCAATACTACGGAATAAAAAAAAATGGTCAGAAAAACATCTTAATATTCTAAAAGAATCCCTGTCTTTCATATGTTAAAGAACAACCCTGGTCCAGACCTGAGAAATAAATTTGCTTTAGACACTTCAAGTACTCAGGTTCGGTCTGCTGTTCAGAGATCACTAAAACCCATGAAACTTTCAGAAGATATAAGGGAATTTGTAAGCATGTTCCTCCCTCCTCTTTTATATCCCAGCTGTCTCTCCATGAAAATCAAACATCTTCTAATCCTTAAATTCCAAGGATGAAGTTCCTATGTGGTCAATACACTATTTGATTCACAAACATAGCTCTTAAGCATCCTTAAAATATCTTTTTTAAACAAGTACTTATATGTTTCACAATTTGCAGAAAAAAAAATACTTTGGGGTGAGATTATGCATGTCAAGATAAAATATCTGATTCAAAAAAACCCAGTTAATTCCTCATTCATGAGAGGTTTTAAATGGAACTATTATGACACATTAGTTTGATGGCCTAACAGTTTCATTCTGTCACTCAGGGGAGACAAATTTGGTTACTTTTACCAGTGTCTCAAAATTAGTGTCTGGGAATGCTAGAGAGGTATACTGTGAATCTCCTGGGGATTAGAGAATTTAACAGCATACAAACTCAAGTCTTCTGGTTCATTAAAGTATAAGGATTGAAAGAATTCCCATTATAACAGTATGTTCTAGAAATTCTTAGCATTGTCCTTAGGAAATAAGTGATATGATTCCCAGACATCCCTGGATATGAAGAAAACATCATTATATATATATTTTTAAGCAGGCGTTAGTACTGACCATATTCCACAGCAGCTTTTAGGAGGGCATCAGAATGAGTAGACCCAAAAGCATTGCGAACAAATCGCCTCCGTCGGCGCAAATCATCTTCCCAGTAATCCAAACGCCAGAAGTCATGCAGTTGGCTACGAAATAAAGAACATACACATCAGCACCTACCACAGCTTGAACTGTATTTACATATATTATAGTATAATTTCACTGCTGCTTTTCTCTTTCAGGAATACAATCTTGTAAAAACATATATTACTAAAACATGCAATATTCTAACATTTCTTTACATGCATTTATACATTACAAAGCTCAGCACTGCCTGTCTCAAAATGTTCTGCCTGCTGCTAAAAACATTAATCACACTGAGCCCATTAACAAATGCAGCATCAAATTACAAGTATTAATGGCACAGCTTGCTTTCTTTTACAGTGTTTTTAACAAGGCTTGTAAATCATAGAATGGACCTCAGTGCAAATAGTTTGCAATTTAATGACTATGGTCCCTTAGCAGACTGAACTCAGAAGTATAAAATATTGCTCACTTGAATTTTGTGGAACTATGATTAAACTAATGTGCTGAAATATTCATTGAAATAATTCCCCACTGCCCCTAGCAACCTGAGAAAATTGCAATTTTATTCATTATTAATAACACTGAATTAGAGCAGCAAAAAAATTTCACCATGTGGTAATTGTCTTGGTAAATTATTATTCCAGCACTAACAGAGTACTAGGATGATTTTATAGCTTCCAGCTAGTACAAGCCATTAACAACCATGGCCATCTTCATGTTACATTGCCTTTTTATGTTCAAAAGCAATATTGAAGTTCTACAGAATGATATAAGCCATTGTTAATCTATATTCAACTCAAAACACAAATATGCAATCATTTGGTATCCAATTCAACTTCACTTCTAAAGAAATGACCAATTCCATTTTTAACTACTTCTTGACCCTATCAACAAGAACATCTCCCAGGCCAATTTTGTAAGTACACTGTGGGATATTCAGGCAAAGCTGTATTTTAAGCCAGCATTTTAAAAACTTTCTGGACCACTATCAAACTCCCAAAATGTTTGTGGATGCACCCATATCATCCAACTTGTAAGTGAAAACACTATACACTTAATATGATTCTACAGTCATTTATCATGACCTTACAGACCATAACTAGGTAACCACCGCTGTAAACCAGTGATTTTCATTCTATCTATCTGCAGAACTCTAGGTGTCAGTGGACAAAAGGCAGCTGAAGAAAATCAGTCTTCAACTCACTACTATGAGCCACATCTCTGCTGAATGTTTTTTAGGTGTTAATTAAACCACTGTTTTCTACGTTGCCTTCATTTTGAAAAGCTTTGCACTGGTAGGCATTTCCAGAGGAAATGCAGAAATATGCTAATGCACAGCAGGCCTTTTCATTTTTTTACAGCCCATTTAACTACTTTTTTCATTCTTGCATAAGTTCTGGTCCAACTTTACTAATCGCTGCCATGAGCCCTGGATCAGCTCTGGAGGGCACAGAACTAAAGTGGGGGGAATGTAGCATACCTTCTAGCCACTTAAAAATTTTCAAAAGCAGCATACCATCAATTTTTAGTCAAATGTTTGAATTATGAATGACATTTTCACTATACTCCTTGAATCTGCTTGAAGGTCCTACTCTAGATTGCAGAAGAGGCATTGCTTTACTTATCTACTAGCAGTGAGAAGGCATCTCCAGGACTTCTGTAGGAGCTGCTTTCTCACTAAAAGCAATTCATAGCGTCTTGCATGCAGGTGAGGCTCCCACAGGAGGAAGATGCAGCATTAATGGCCCAGGCTGCATGTTGTGAGACAGAAATATCTTGCTATTCTGAGTACCAATTATCTTTTGCTATGTAAAATAGCCCATTTTGTACTTGTATTACCATACAGTATTTGCTCACAGATGTCATGTTAGTCTGAAGTATCGGCCCATCATTTCTTCTCCTACGCTGAGTGTTAAGTAGTTTTATTGCAACTGCTAAATTTCCTTGACTCTTATGTGAAATGAATGAAAAAATGGGCAGACAACTGCTCTCTGGTTTAAAGGAGAGAGCTTAAAGGCTCCTTTGGCAGTCCAAGTCTATGTTTTAAAATGATGACTGGGAACATAATTGTAAAGGTTTTTTATCACAGGGATTTCTTTTTGAAAGGCAAGCAACATTCCCTTTTTGGTTCCATCTAAGAGAGTAAGTCATGATGAAACAGGAGTAAAGATATTAATGAAAACTCTTACAAACACATGCATGTTGTGAAACTGTGTTTGCTTCCACAAGAGACTGTTAGGCTGAGAAGATTATAATACTTTAGAAATACTTATATTCTAATCCTGTGGATATTCTTCAGGCTTTAAGATTTTTAAGGATTCTAAGTAGACTCTAGGTAGCTCTAAACAGTGGCAGTAACTCAAGCAGAACTACACTTTCTAAGAGCACTAGGCACAAGTCAATCCTAGAAGAGAGAACATCTGCAAATCATCCACATCCTTTCTTGCTACAACTTGTTTTTTCCTAGAACGTGACTAAATCAAGTCACTTTAGTAACTTATTTCTGTGACAAGTGCAATATTTTAACAGGCTTTATTTTATGAATTATATATTATTAATAATCCTTATTTTCATAGCCAAATAGATTATATGTAATTTCTCATTCCCTCACATCTTATACTAGTGACATTTTGAATCAAGCTTGTTCTAGTGAAAACTCCACAGATATGTATACTGCAATGAAAATTTTCTGAAGAACCAAAAATTCATAGCATCCATTCATGAGCTACTTCTACATACTTCAAAACAGCAATATACTTGTATCCCTTTAACTGAACAGTTATTTAAAATGCACTCTAAAACAGGTGACTCAGAGAAACCTGCTTAATGAGCTTAACTCTGAAGGTATTTTCCTTGCAAACTGTAACATAATCTAATATAAACCTTTACCATAATTCAAGAATAAGTAAGGGCTGGTATAGAACAGTGGTTTTACAAAGTTATTAACAATTAAACATTTTATTTGGAGTGGTGTGCATGTTGTGAACTTAACCCAATATTTCAGGTGTGCCACATTCTGAATACATGTTATAATGGAAAAAGTCCTATTTCGATACATATATTGAAGGATTACAAATTCTGTTCCCCTGCCGCTATTATCACTTGTCCCCATTTAGCAGCTCACTGTATACTTCTTCCTACTTTAACAAGATAAAATGCTGTTTAAAGGTCAGCATGGGATGGAAAGGCAAAGTGGTTTTATGCTACCCCAGACAGCCAGTGTGGTCTTTGATACAACTTACAGCAAACAGCTTTGAAGTCTCCCAAGGGCAGGTTGCTCTAAAAGTCAGAGCTGCCCACAATTCTGTGTAGTACCTCTGCTACCATACCATACATCCCTTCCATATCTTCTGGGACAAAGACTATGACTAGGACAGACCTTTAACAATGTGCTTAACGTAGCCCCATATATTACTCTCTTAGAGAAGAAATAGTGTAGTGCTCTGCCACCAAAACAATTTAGAGGAGCGTGAAGCTAGTCTGCATAGCAAACTCCTCCCTGCCTTTGCAGAATATCTTCACAGCTCAGACTTGTTAAAGAAGACTTTTGAAAACATTTTCTGTTAACTCCTTAGACCACAGCTCTGAAGCAGAGGATGGGAAGGGTTTTTTTTTCTTGTACTTTTGATTATTAACTGTCCTGGACAGCAAGACTTTGTTCATCCCAGTGCCAGGATGGCACATCTGTGACAGCAGCTCCATAGCTGTGAAATCCATTCCCTGTTGCCTGGGTGCCTTCACCTTCCTACGGGATGCTACAATTTGCAATTTGCTGTATGTCACCTACAGCTAAAGCAACTAGAGGCAAATAGAAACAGTGGATAGTAGCAGTATACATGTCCATAAAAGATCCTTAGACTGACAAAGGATGGGCTGCCAGCTGGAAGAGATTAAGTTTGAATATGTTAATGAAGGGGAACAAGCCTGCAGGCATGGGGGAAGGGGAAAAGTTGTTTGGAAAAAGAGGTGGGTGACAGAACTGGAAGGATTTCAGAGAATCCACAGTCTTTGCAATACTGTGTAACAGCATAGAAAAGACTAGGAATTGCTGATCTATAACTTCAAGAATTATTCCTATTTTTTCTGTAACATACTCAAAAAAAGAAAAAGTTTTTCTTTTCACAGTCCAGAATCATGACTACGTTTTGAGAAATAAAAAAAAGTATACTGGAAACATATATAAAATATTTCCCAAAGGTAAAATGAAGAACAGAAATTTTGTAATGGTAAAAGAAAAAGTAACAAAAACCCAACCTTGAAAAATAAAAAATAAAAATTACTATTTAAGCAATATTTACTACAGTTGAAAAATACAAGCAAAAATTTAAACCCTGTCAGAATCTATCAGAAGGTCTGTCTAAGAGTAAAGACTTATGTAACAATGAAAAAGCAAATACTGTTCAGAAATGGTATAGCAACAGATAATAACAGCAATTGTATTAGACTGAAGGTTCTTCTGGCTGCTGCTTGAAACAGAAACAATGACTGCTGGTTATATCAAGCTCGTGAGACAGGTATTCAAAAATCACATCTCATGTTATGATGACTATAAGAAAATTAAGCTTTGTTGTATAGGGGCAGAAACAAGTATCAGAAGCTTTAATTAACATACCTAGTATCATCACTCCATACAAAGACTTTTTTAGTTACAAAAATTACAAAGCTCCGTAATGATTTCCAAACACCATGCTGCAGAATACCAGAAATGAAACTAGAAATACTAAAAACAAAAATAATACTAAATAAATAATACTAAGAATACTAAAACCTAGAAATATCAAGACAGGGAATAAAGATGTCCATGAACCTGACACATCTAATAAAATGCAAATTGAGAAAGATGGTAAAAATATTATAAATAGGAGTTAAAAGCATCTTCAGGCATTCTTCTAACAGCAACCTGTTTTATTTCTCGTAATTACACGTGCACAAGAATTATTATTGTTAAGCAGCAGCAGTATATTTGGTGGAGTTCAAGGGTAGAAGGGGAAAGAGTTTCAGGAAAAGAGCTTACCATCTACATAGAGGGATGCTAAATACTCAAGGAAACTTGGGAATGATTCAATCTTTTCAAAGTTTATTATGAATATAATGTTAAGGGACTATATTTTTGTGTGAGAAGTTTCAACTGTGACTGTGAAAGAAGCTGGGAGGATTTCTTCTAGGAAAGTCATGTGGCTGGTATATGGATTGCTGGAAGCAGAGTTAGAAGGCTTAGGGTATCAGATGATGACAAAGTTATGTTCAAAAATTGGGGAGGTGACATAATAGCAGGGACACAAGGTATGAAGAAGCACATACAAGGCTGGTGGAGAGGGCATGGGTAATAAATACCTGGGGAGGGTGATGCAGGTGAAGTTGTGGCAGTGGGCAAATAGGGGATGCCATTGCTGGCAGACTGCTGGATGGCCAGCAACCGCTCATGGTTAGCATTCTCCTGCACTTTACCTTCTGTTTGCTACCATTGCAGCAAACTAGCAGGGGGAGCAAGGAGAGAGGAAGCAAAGGCGCTCCCTGCTAATTTGTTTTGCAAGTAGTGTCCTGGTAACTGACAGCTGGAGGGGGCAGCGTGGAGAGCACGGCAGTCCAGCCGGATGAATTGCAGCCCAGCAGTATGGCTAGAGGGCATGCCAGGACTGCCATATTCAAAAGTGTCATGAGAGATGAGAGGCATTTTTGCACCTTCTGTGTTGTGCTGCCAAAATGTGAACAATTAAAACAAAAAGAGAGGTAAGACAGGAATGATGGGTGAAATTTGAGCAGAAATGTAGACAAAGTCGAGCTTTAAAAATAAGAATGGAAAAGGACTTGATAGAGCAGCCTGGAGTTGGGCAGTGAGGGATTCAAAAAGAAAATAGGATCTAACTGATAGATGATTTTCATTGAGCTGTTCTTACTGGAGTGGGAATGAGACAGACAGATAGATTAAAATGTTTCTTCCAACAATATTTTCTATGATTCTGTGAAATGGGAAACCATAAAGAAAAAGATTGGGAGACAAAGAAATTGAAAAGCATAGATGAAAGGCTTGAGATGTAATTTTTGACTGGTGAAGAAAAAGCAACACTGAGTTAGGAAAATGAGTTTATAAATTTATAAGGAACAGAGAGGTAAGAAGAAAACAAATAACTATGGAAACTAGGGGAGCAGAAACAATTGTAAAAGTGGATGAGAACAGAAAGAAGTCCATATGAATAATAAAACAAATATCATCTGCAGATACAAAGGCTGCAAGAAATGGAGTAAAAAAATCTGGAAAAGGGTTTTGGTGATAATACCAGTGGTTACCAGAATCTCAAGAGCAGTGTATTTTTATGAAGATAACTAAGAGTGAACACAGCAGACCCCTAGATTTCTGCCCATCTGAGAATTCTTCTGCTATGGTCCTCTCAAATTTGTGTATATTACCATTCTGTCTGTCTTCCATTCCTCCCTAGTTGTTGCTTCTAACCTTGCTAATTGTTGAGTTACTACGTTCCTTTATAACCGGAAATCCTGTGGCCCATTATCAAGGCTGTTCCACATTAAGAAGAGATTGCAGAGACAATGGAGACTGTGGAAAATGAAAAACTGATTTCTCTTTCTTCCCTTTTGTCAAGGATACCTGGAAGGAGCTTACCCTCAAATTACATGATAGGTTGCACCATAAATTTCCCTATGGAGAGTGGAGTATGGTAAAAGTTTTTAAAACGGACAGGAAGAAAAAAGTTTTGAAGTTGTTTACCCTTGTGAAGGATGAAAACAATTCATAAACCTGCTAAAAACTCTTACAGAGATCAGTATTTAGGTATTGTAGTTTTACAAGTTGGCATTTTTTTGGAAAGAGAATTTCTTAGGCTTCCCTTCCCTTGCTTCTGAGATGGTATGTTTTCCATTTGCTCAACCTTAAGAGAACACAAAGGAGTAAATTCCTAGCTAACTAATATCAGCAGAAGTTTTTCCATTGACTTGAGTGATGTCCAGGGTTTTATCTACGATGTCTTGTATACTGAAAGCAGAGTTGTCATTTTCAACAGGAGGGCTGTAGGTTCTGTACTAGAATTTCTTCAATATATTTATTGAAATTCAATAAAAGGATGAAGAGTATGTGCCAAAATTTGTAAATCACAGAGTTTTGTAAATCACAGATTTGTAAATCACAGAGAGATGAATCTTTAAACAATTGATTAGAAGCCCATTGAAGCTGGTGAGCTTCACTCTGGTGAGCTGGTCTTTGTACTAACTCCAGTCAGCCTTCGATTAGGCATATTAAGAACAATTTAGGAGAAATTCAAAAAAGTTACATGAATTGTTGGCATGATAGCAGACAAAATCAGCTGTAGACCAAGTAATTATTCACGTTGATGAATAATTTGAAAAGCTTGGACACTGATATTCTCCTAGAGGGAGTACGCTAAATACAAAATGAGATTAACAGTGTATGTTAAACAAGAAGTTGAATTCACGTTCTTTAAGGTCCAATGTCTTCATCATGGAACCCATCAGATATCCAAGAGTCTTCAGCTACTTTACCTGTCATAAGAAATTTAGAATAGCGTCGCCAATTACAATAATGGTGTTTCATTGTTCTATTAAAATGAACCATTTTTTCTTTTTTGTTTGTAAATTAATCCCTGACCCCACAGATAAACCCTAAAATCCACAGATTTCTAGAGTTCATTGCTTTATGCAAAAGTAGCCCAAATTCACAAGTCTCAGAACGATAAATTTTAAAACATATTACTGATCACCTAACAAATATTCTTGAAAACCCAGTATTTATCCGAAATATACACTGTAAATTTCAAGATATCTTATGTTTACCACTTCAAAATAATGAGGTTTAATTCTTGCATCAAATGCAAAACCAGAAACTATTCCTAACTATTGTTATCATTCCATTTGATTTTTCTTCTCTGTCACTGAAGCTTCTAATCCATGACTAAATTGTTTCACATAATTACATAGATGTCTAAACCATTCTTGTGATGCAGTCTGTCAAATGTCTTCTGAACATCCAAATATTTTATAACCATCTGTAGATTTCTTTCATCTATTATTTTGTTGACATATTTTGAGAATTCCCCTAAACTAGAAAGTCATATTTTTCTCCCAGAAATAGTGGATTCCCCTCCCATTGTATTATAGGCATCTAGTAGTTTTACAGTTACGTTTTACATTACTATTTAATTTACTGAAAAAATGTTGGACTGGTTTGAAGTTCTGAACACACAGGTACTGTCCAATTCCATAGCATGGCATGTGATTTTAGTGACACATTCCACTTTTTTATCAGCTTTGTTATCTCATGCTTAACTTTCTTCAGAAGTCATATGTAGGCTACTGGTTCTAATGATTTAGAACTCTAACTTTATTAAATTATTAAGTTAAATTCTTGATGGTCACCTCTTTGGTATCTCTCCCCTTGACATCGATTCACACTTACTACCAGAAGAACGTGTATAAACAGTGGGTGATTCCCAACTAATACTATAGTAAATTGGCCCAAAGGAATTCTGCAGAATCCATGCCAAAATACTTATTGCTCCATTTCCCCCCAGTAAGCTAACTCTCTTGCTAAGTAAGCAAGCTAACAGGTCTCTCTTGGAGACCTTATGTTTCTAATTTTTCCCTATTTTCTTTTTAATTGTTTTTGGGCACTACTTCTTGTAATTAGTTTCTGCTTCCCTTACTTAGAGACAGTATCTAACTTGTCCTTCACCTGCAGTAGTTGAAGTTCTACAATCTGCCTTTTCGCATTCTTATTCTGATGTTCAGATTACAGCCACCAATACCATAATTTATAGGATACCTTCCAAGTCAGTGATGCTAGGACTATCCATTCATGTTACAACACTGAAATATATTTCTTAAATATATATTTACATATGCACATACACACACATAAATGTGTATGTGTATATGTATATATACACACACACATATACATTCTGATGAGACTCCAAATACAAAAGTTACCATATCTCATGGTAGTTCAGACTGATCTTTCCTCGCTTCACATATATCAGAACTTCCTATGATGTCATACATCTTGGAAATCCTGAATAATATCCTGTGGCATACTTGGAAAGACCGACATTGACTTGAAGGGGTTTTAGGATCATATGCTAAATGACCTATTTTTCTGTACTATTTGATTCAGTAGCTTTCCACATCCTCCATTTATATCAACTATAATTCTACTTCTAGTATCAAACTTTTTTAATAGTGAGAGAATTATTAGATATAACTATACAATTTAGTTTAAATGGCACGGTTTTCATGTGTGACTTTGCAATATGGATGAAAGATAGCGTAGATGAACCAAAACCAAGTAACTGGTAAAAACTACCACTAATCATCAGAAGAGGAGCAGACGAGTCACGTTTGAAAAGCAAGAGGAAAATTGCCGTCACAGTGTTTCTCCTTTTATCATGTTACTGAAGTTCTTGCATTAATAATGAAGGACAAAGCTGCTGGAACAGAGAATTGGCTACAAACAAAACGACAGCAAAAACAGAAGATTAATCTTCTGCAGACAGAAGATTAACCAAAGATTCCACCAAACTGCTGGAGAAGAATTTTCTAAGAGCTGTTTTAAAGTGTAGCATCTCTTTCAGAAAAGAGGGAAACGATTTATGTGGCTTTTATTGTCTTTTTACGACAGTGGAAAAGGTGCATTTAAGACACATTCTTAAAAAAACCTCCAGCTCCTGAAACTTGTAGGACTGAATTTGGGTGGAAAATTTAAGAACATTCAAGTTCAAAGATGAAATATAGAAAGGGGAACATGAAAAGAGAAATCTCTTCAGATGTATAAATCTTCAGTCAGATAGTTTGGAAAGGAAAATAATGGAAAAAGGAAAGGAAAATAAAGGAAAATAAAAGTTGTGGTAATAAAGATGTTCTTTTAGCTATGGTAGTACCTGAAGCAGGTCTATACCAAGAAGCAGTAGTTTTATAGATATAAGACTAACCATGCATAAAGCTATATGGAAAAAGCGTAAGAAAAAAAAGCCACATACCTCTTAAAAAATTAGCAATGGAAATGACAAATATAATAACTCAAATGTCTATAGAGACAAAGTAAACGTAAGTATGATTTTTTTAATTATTAAAAAAATTTAACATAAAACATACATTTAAAGAAATGTGACATAACTTTGGCAAATCCAACCAAATGCAAGTGTAATTGTACAGCTAGATGAAATGATAGTTTCCTAAACTTTTGTACTCAGTTCCTTTTAGTTAAACCAATGATGTTGAATGAACAGCTGAGCCAACAGCATAAGAGGTGGATGCATAAACTAAGTTGTCAGAGTTTGACTCACTAAGTTCAAATAATTGGAAATTTGAGACACAGTCAAATTTGGAAAATGCTTTGAAATAGTATACATTGTTTTAGGACTTTTTTTGTTAAATTTATGTCATGCTATCTCAGCACAGTAGTGTACATAGCATGATTTAAGTACTACCATGATGTCACTGTATTACAAACTCTAAGATGGGATGAATGGCTTTTTGAGATTGCCTCTCTCTTTCTTAACTGACCTAAAAAAAAAGACAGACTAAATGATTAGCTTAGACTAGAACCATAATTTGCAGATGGCTAAAGTTAAGTAAAATGGATCCCAGGGTAAGTGTGTAGCTCTTCTTATCGAAAATGTACAAGTATCCCAAAGTTTCACTGACATAAAAATTGAACAAAAACTATATTGCAAATGATCTTCCAATTTACAGGAAAAATCTATTTATTTTACATTTTGACTGGCATGTTTGCTATAATAATGTCACATCAGTAACAGGTACTATGACATCAACAGACGCACTCCTACTGTGGTTAAGATATGTAACTTGAAAAAAAATTCAAAATGAAAAATTTTGAAGATTTTTATTAATTTGCAAAAACAAAAAAATCAGATATTTTCATAGAAATTTATACTGACATAATTTTTCAAGAGAAAGATTAAATGGAAAACTGTTTTCTGACAAAAAAAAAGGTTTAAAACAAAAATTTCTGTTCAACTGTTCTGTTTGTACAAGTATACCACCTGCTGGTAGCAATATTATTTTGCTTCTTAAATAAACTGTGTGTCAAATTAAAATAGAAATAAATGTGGCTGCCCTCTGAACACAACACACAGGAGTCCTCGAGAATTAGGACCTTTTGGCAAGATAGGTATAATCCTCTAAGAAAGCAGAGAAACATCTCAGAAAAAAGCTTGTTTATCTTAATTTTAACAAAATAAAAAGAGGATTTAATAAGCTAAATGGAAAATTTTCGACAGCAAATAATAATTTTGCCATAAAGATGTTATTTTTTGAAACAGGGCTAACTTTTTAATAGATGAAGTCCTTATGATAATACATTGTATACATGATACTACACTGTATACATGTATTTAGAATTACTTTTTTTTTAAATCAAATATTCAATGTAGTTAATATCTTGAGCTTCAAACACATTAAATATTCTTTCAGCAACAATTTTGTAGGCATGATTTGCCTAATAATAGAGTTCAATATTTCTATTTGGCTTGTCAGCCAAGAATATCAAAGTGCATTTTTAGTTAGAAACATGGAGACTCAATTCTGTCTTAGGAAGGTGAACAGTTGGTTGCAGAAGTACTGTTGTTACGACCAGTGGAAAGTAAGGGAAGGGAGGGGAAGGGAAACTGTTTTGTAGTTATATTTTGCCTCTAGCATAGTATCTCCTTCTCTGACTCCCTTCTTGACAGAACTGCATTGTTCGGATCAGGTACAGCACTGAAAAAGGAAGACAGAGAACTATTTATTGAAAAGTCTTGCAGGTACCCTCCTTTTCCTTCTGCATGAGTACTATGTTCTCTGTTTCCACAAGGGATAGGATATTTTGATCCTGAGTTAAGTTAACACCATTAGATTCCTTAGGTAGCTTGTTTTTCCTACCTTTTTGGAAAAATAAAAAATCCATTTTTCCCTTTGAATTCTGAAGGGCAGTAATACTATTGCATTAGGAAAGCCAGATAATGCATCATTCACGAGCACATCTGGAGGTCATCTCCGGGTGCCTCCTCAGCTTTCTGTAAATGTCACTCCTATACTGTCTGCACCAGCACATCACAGAGGTCCTGAGATACCTCAAGTGTTCTAATGGAGCAGGTACCTTTTACAAGAACAACAATTTTTTTTTTTTGCATTATCTCTGTATTTCAAGAGATTCTTTATTATATGAAATAGATAACTAGGAAAAGTAGGCTCTTAGCTTCTCAAAAAAATCTGTAGACTCATTTGACTTACCTTCAATTCTAGAAGGGTTAAGCACTAGCTAAAAGTTGTTTCAGTTTGAGTTGCTGTACTTGATCAACTGAAAAAACAGTCCCAAGCTTTTGAAATGGGCATCCAAAGTAAGAGAACTTGTGGAAGCTCTTGAAAACATAGGTGCATCGTTGCCTTATTTAAAGGTTAAACACTAAAGGCTCTGACTTATAAGTAGGAATTACTTATAAGTGATCGCAGATGAGGATGCTGCCCAACTGCCTGCTCTGTTCCAGGTGCACAGGTGTCTGAACTCCTTCTGAAACAACTAGTGAAGCAGCTACTGAATCTACAATTTACAGTCCGGTTTCAAGGCAAACCAGCAATGATTGGTCTTAAAATCTAGAGCTGTACTTTTAACATAAACTGCAGGGACAGCTAGGACTGGTAATCTCATCAGATACCCCAATGGAAGCTATCCCTGCTCATGAGTCAAAGTCAATGGCATTCACAAATAGAAATTTTGTCTCTCAAAAGCTTTAATCAGAAGAAGGAAAAAATGCTGTATCTAAATATTTAAAAAGTGTTATTCTAGAACTAAGTCACACAGCTTATTTTTTTATTTGACACTATTTCTGAAAAACCCATAACAAATTACTGCTTCAAACCTTTACACATTATTCAAGCTGCAACTGCTTAAAGACAGATAACTTATAAACCTGGCAAGGTGAAGAAATAATTAGCTTCCTTGATGCCTATCAACTAACAGCAGCAGTAATGAAAATCTAATGAATAAATAATCAAGTTTTACCTAAGTAATTAGTTTAATTTTCATCATACAGAGCTGTTTATTAAAACGCAAGTCTAATAATACGCTATTTTAACAGAATGATTGTTTTCACAAAATGCTGTTTCAAGGTTGGTAACTGGAAGTCTTTGAATTCAAAATTTACAAAAGTCTAAAGTATTACACTTTCTGCCATTTTTTTCAGGACAGTTTTTTTTTTTTTTTCTCCTAAGTATTGCACACAAATACAATGTTAAGACAAAGCACACAGATCTAGCTTTATACCTAATACTGTTCTTAAGAACTGAAACAAAGACATGTTGGCTCAGTTAGTGGATGGTTCCCGACTGGCGTACAATTAATCTGACCCACAAATGCAACTTGTATTGATGAAATAAACATTTGCCAACTGGCATAGCCACGACTGCTATGGAATGCTTTAATAGACACCATGTTTATTGCAGTATCAAACAAATGGCAAAGTAATTTTAACCTTGAATTTTTTTGTTCTTGGGAATTTTTGTAGGACTTAAGAAACAAGTTTGGCAAGCAAATCAAAACTGTTCTATTTATACTTTACTATTTCTGACAGTCAAGAAATTCTTTAGAAATATAGAAGGTCTTCTGTAAAAATCCCCCAAATATATCAGTATGACCTAATGATTTATTTTCAGCTCTGCAGAACTTATGGGAGAAGGAGCAGACAGGACATAAAAAAACAAAAAAAGGCAACACCGGATTAAAACTTCCTTGTTTTTTTGTCTTGAAAAATCTTTCTGTTTTTGTGGTGTTTGAGAAATAAACACCAAAGAAGTTTGCATACAAAGTATTTCATAATACGTTATCCTAGCTATAATTTTGAACTTTTTTCCTCCTTTTAGCTTACCTAACCCGTCAAATAATTCTGTGATGATCATTAGATATAGTCGAATTTTTCCTTAACTGTAGTAAAAATCAGTGACATATGACCATCTGTATTATTTTACATATTCCATGTACTTATTGTTCATATTTTTTATAGTTGATATTTTATAGTATGATTTCCTATAGGGATATGTATTACAAATATAATATACAATGTATATTTACAATGAATGCTTTTATAGAATGTACATATTCTTACTCAGAACTTCTAGTTAAAGAAATATCAGTAGCAGCAGTAGAATAAATTTATACAAAATTACAAGCTTTTCCATATAGAATCTCCATGAGGAATTACAATCATCAACTTTTCTAACTAAGCTAATTTCATCCTTTACATGTTCACTACATAATTTACTAAAACTGTTGCCATAGTTTGAATGGAAGATCAGAAAGGAAAACAGCAGTTTGCACCCATTTATTACACCAGAAAGGAAACCTGCCTGGATCAGCACTGTGGTAGGCTTTTGATGTGAGAAGGAATCATACATCTGGCAACAGAAGGATGTGCTACACTCTCTTCAGAGCACAGGTAGTCAATTTTCCTGATCCAAAGAAAGCACAAATCAAAACCTTCATGTGACTGTGAACTACAAGCTACAAGTTGAGAAGAGACAAAATTCAGGAGCTCAAAAGTGGGAGAAAGTGGGACAAAATGGAGCTGGTCTCAGTCTGTAGCTGGGCCTCAAGGCAACTCAGCGACGGAGGTATTTTTTGCTTACTTTCTCAGAGATGTGAATGTGGATCATCCAGAACTTGTCCTGCCAAAGCCCTTTGTGGGCCTGGGAAAGAGCTTCTCTTAAAGTGCTGAAAAATCACATGTGGCTTAAGAGTCATGAGCAGGTCCTGTCTGCTTCAGAGCGTCTCCAATTTTTAATGCCCAGCTTGGTGGAAAACACTATCTGCTCTCTCCCTTCTTTAAATAATTTCAGTGTTTTGTTTTGGAACCTCTTGCTTCATTCAGCTGCTCCAGATTTCCCCCCTGTAGTTGAAGGAATTATGTTTGAAGATGCTACGAGGCTGATTATCACCTATTTCTGGAAACTGTTTTTTTCTGCAGGGACCAATTGGCCAAGGACTGGTGGATTTTTTTTTCCTTCCTTGCAATCTGGGAGGTACACTTCAGTTACTGGGAAGTTCATGCTAGTAATTAACAGTAGTAACTTACTGGAAGATTTAGGTTGCCAAATTATACCAAATGAAAGGTGAGTTCAGTTGCTTTTATCTAACTTAGGATGTCAACATTGTGGACATTTAACTAATCACCCCAAGCCCATTTCAGAGGCAATGGAGAGAACTAGCTGCACCTGGGCAAAAGCTGGGTGCTTATTGCTCTTGTCTCAAGTGGCAGAGGGCCACGAGTAGAGAAAGTAAAAGTCGGGTTTCCCAGGAGAATCGTGCATCTATGACTTGTATTAAATTATCAAGGGGAGAATTGGGTCAGACAATGCACACCACTGAACTAAATCCAAGAGGCAGAAAATGAGAATTACAGGCTACATGGATCCAGTTAAAGGACAGAATTGGAGAAAGTGGTCGACAGACCTGTCCCAATCTCACATTACTACTAAAGTTACACAGATGTCCCTTTTTATCACCTGAATGACCTGCTAGAGGGAATCTTGAAATATACAATAGATAAAAACCCCAGCAATCATCCCCTCTGTGTACATTAAACAAATTCAAAGTTCCTCTTTTAAAGAACAGGGCTACATTTTTACTGCTATAAAATACCAATAAAGAATCAGAGGGTCAGTGTTCAAAATCCCCTGATTCAAACTGTAATTGCCTTACTAGAAAAGGAGTACTTCTGAACTGAAATAATGAACATAAAATTATATAAATTCAAGTACTGAAAACAAAAGCTGATGCTTCTTGAAATCTGACTGTGCTCTTTAAGTAACCGAGAGAGCCTAACAGTTAAATAAATAAATAAAATTAGAACACTCTTTATTATTCATAATAAGATGTTAAAAAATCAACAACATATTTTGGACAGTCTGAATCTGTTGTGTAGTAAACATATACATCTATATACATACACACACACACAAATATCACAGAATCACAGAATCGCTGAGGTTGGAAGGGACCTCTGGAGATCATCTAGTCCAACCCCCCTGCTCAAGCAGGGTCACCTAGAGCACATTGCACAGGATCACATCCAGGCAGGTTTTGAATATCTCCAGAGAAGGAGACTCCAC